>NW_024734940.1:6844358-6921858 GCF_018991925.1 Homarus americanus | reverse complement strand
GGAGGGTGATGAGTGGGAGGTCTGGCTGGCCGGTGAGGAGAGGTGGTGAGAGGGAGGGAGAGGTGATGAGTGGGAGGGTCCAGCTGGCCAGTGAGGGAGAGGTGATGAGTGGGAGGGTCCAGCTGGCCAGTGAGGGAGAGGTGGTGAGAGGGCGGGAGAGGTGGTGAGAGAGCGGAGAGGGTCGTGTAAGGATGGGAGGAATAGGTTATTGGCGACTCTATTAGCCTATTCTGTTTAAGCCTTTGTGTCTGTCTACTTGATAACACTTTATCTTCACCAAACTCTAGCAGGTGATTGGGCGGAGTAATAACCTAGACACTGGCGAAATTTGGTCAACATTGGTCAAGTTACACGGTATATTGCCCAAACAACATACTTCAACACCTTTTAATAATTGTTCAGATTTTCTCTAATATCTGGTTATTACTAAGACACCTTCAAGCGCTCTCATAAGTAATGTTCTCTAATGAATAATATAACATGTTTTTTTAATGAAGAATAGACGGTATTACGTGTTTTCTATCAATTAAGACTACGTGTTATTTAGTGAAGTCAAGTGTTTTGTAATGAAGAAAGTGTTAACTGAAAGAATTTGTTCTCTAATAAAAAAAAACATTCTGGTGTCCTTTAAAAAAAAAAAAAACATTCCGTGTCTTCTAATAAAAAAAAACCCTCTGTGTTCTCTAGTTAACACCGCTCACCACTGCAGGATAATGAACGTGTCGCTCAATTCCACACATCAGCAGTTCTTTCCTCTCTTTCTTGTACAACAGTGAAGAAACCTGTCCGGGTACGAAACCGTGTTTTACAGAGACAGACCCTTTCGGTTATTGAAATTTTCCTCGAGACACAGAGAGACAGGCAGAGGGAGATCCAGAGATAGATACAGAGAAATAAAGTGATATATATATATATATATATATATATATATATATATATATATATATATATATATATATATAACAAAGAAACAAAGAAGTATGTCTGTGTTTGTGTGTCCGCACGAGAATCGCGGAAACTACTTTACCGATCTGTAGTGATGATGGATGGTGTTATATGTAGTGATGATGATGGATGGTGTTATATGTAGTGATGATGATGGATGGTGTTATATGTAGTGATGATGATGGATGGAGTTATATGTAGTGATGATGGATGATGTAATATGTAGTGATGACGGATGTTGTTATATGTAGTGATGATGGGTGGTGTTATATGTAGTAGTGATGATGGATGGTGTTATATGTAGTGATGATGGATGGTGTTATATGTAGAAGTGATGATGGATGGTGTTATATGTAGTGATGATGGATGGTGTTATATGTAGTGGTGGTGGTGACGGTGGTAGTGACAGTGGTAGTGGTGGTGATAGCGGCATGTTTGTGGTGATAGTGGCGGTGGTAAAGACTGGTTGATAGTAGTGGTAATGATGGTGGTGGTAATGATGATGGTGATAGTAGTGGTAGTAGTGATGATGGTGTGTATGTAGTGATGGGTGGTGTTATATGTAGTGATGGGTGGTGTTATATGTAGTGATGATGGATGGTGTTATATGTAGTGATGATGGATGGTGTTATATGTAGTGATGATGGATGTGTTATATGTAGTGATGATGGATGATGTTATATGTAGTGATGATGGATGTCGTTATATGTAGTGATGATGGATGGTGTTATATTAGTATGTGGAGTGATGATGATGATGATGTTATATGTAGTGATGATGGATGTCGTAATATGTAGTGATGATGGGTGGTGTTATATGTAGTGATGATGGATGTCATTATATATGGTGATGATGGGTGGTGTTATATGTATTGATGATGGATGGTGTTATATGTAGTGATGATGGATGTCGTTATATGTAGTGATGATGGATGATGTTATATGGAGTGATGATGGATGTCGTTATATATAGTGATGATGGATGGTGTTATATGTAGCGATGATGGATGGTGTTATATGTAGTGATGATGGATGATGTTATATGTAGTGATGATGGATGATGTTATATGGAGTGATGATGGATGTCGTTATATATAGTGATGATGGGTGGTGTTATATGTAGTGATGATGGATGGTGTTATATGTAGTGATGATGGATGTCGTTATATGTAGTGATGATGGATGATGTTATATGGAGTGATGATGGATGTCGTTATATATAGTGATGATGGATGGTGTTATATGTAGCGATGATGGATGGTGTTATATGTAGTGATGATGGATGATGTTATATGTAGTGATGATGGATGATGTTATATGTAGTGATGATGGGTGGTGTTATATGTAGTGATGATTAGACAATAAAATAATAACAGTTTAATGCAAAAAAAATATACTTTGCTGTACCGTTGTAGTGAAAAACATGGTGGAACTTACATACACCGTTAATGAACTATTGATGGAAGAAGAAGTTTTGGGGACTGAACAGTGAGACAATGTGGAGCCTCCCGGAGGGTGGCGTCCTACCGTGGCCTAGCGGATGAGCCGCACGGAGGGCGGCGATTCTGCTAGTATATATATATATATATATATATATATATATATATATATATATATATATATATATAAAGAGAGGAAAGGAGAAACAGAGAGAGAGAGAGAGAGAGAGAGAGACCACTTAAGGTTGTCAACACAGGTAAATTGCCTCATTGATTTACATTGGACAGGTACAAGAGGAATTCCCACGCTCACTACTTTCACCCAAGCCATAAAATTCACCTTCGCTTGCATGCAATGAATCCAGCGTCGATGGAAAGTAGTGATTTGGAGTTACCTACTTAGTGTTTACATGCGATAGTTGGTTAGTATAAGTGTACTTGTTCTGACCCAGTTAGTGGTTGAAGGGGGTTAATGTGTGGAGGAGAGTGGCGTGATTAGTGGAATGTGGAGGAGTGTAAATGAGCTTAGAGTGCATGAAGGAGTGTGTGGAGGAGTGTGGGATATTATGTAGGCGAGTTGAAGAGTGCATGGAGTACGGGGAAGTGTGGAAGAGAATGGAGTATTTGGAAGAGAGTGTGGAAGATTATCTAGCTGAGGACTATGGGAGAATATATAGGTGTATGGAAGAGTGTGTGGATGATTATGTGGGAAATATGTAGAATGTGGTGGTTCTTCAGTACCTGGTGAGCCTTAAATGTAAACAAAAACAGGTAGTCTGCTGCTTTGTCTTGGATAATGATCAACCCTCATCACTCATCTGTCACCTCATCTCCTCCCCTCATTACCCTCATCCACTTCACCTCCTATCTTCTCTTCCCTTTCCTGTCCCATCCCTATCATCCCTCACCAATTTACCTTCCTTTCTAATCTCTCTTCTTCTATCCCCTTATTACTAATTCTTGTTTCATTTTCTATTCCCTGGTCTCTTTTCATTTCCTATCCTCATCTTCTTTAATTCTACTGCTCGACTCTTTCTCATCTCACCCCTTCTTTATATCTCCTCCTTCTTCATCTCTTCCCTCTCCTATATCTCTCCTCTCCTCCATCGCTGGGCTCCCCTGAAGTCGCTTTGACAGGTCTTACTTCACCCCCAAATTACTGTATACAACTGCGCCTGGTGTTCGTTCTCCTTCGCCTTGCAGTGGGTAAATAAACACTAGAATAATGTTCTAAAGCAAGAGTTCCCAATCTGTGGTGCATTTGAGCTTAGCCAGTGGTACGCGTTTAGTTGAAACTTTACCCATTACTCGAATGATGTGACTGCAAAAAAAATCCGATCAATAAATAATCTGCCTTGCATTGCACACCAAGTACCCTGTTGTCCCCCTGGTAGACAGTCCGGCAACGAAGCGTAAACACGAGGGTGAGTGGAGCCTGGGAGCCATTAATTTGTCCTTATTGTGTTGCCATGATTGATTTGAGTAATTTTCCCACTTTTCCCTTTCAAAATATCATTCAGTTCATGGTTATAATTAGCACATGCTCACCCTCATATACTTAAATATGGGCGCAGTGGTAGGCAGCTGTCTACGAAAATATCAAGTGGTTACACGAGATGAAAAAAGGTTGGCAACCTCTGTGTATAAAAGGATTTAAGTTGGTAAAGGGATTTAAGGGGTTCAATTATAATACGAACGCAGGGAGGTAGAGAACGCTCGTGTTTGTTAAGGAGGACATGCCCACTTTAGACCAAATTGGTAGCCAGTGTTCCCAGGATTAATATATTGATTTATTGACTATCCCATCACTTAGATTTATTGCCCCTCGGTGGATAAAACTTCACGCTGGGCAATAACCTCCACATACCGGGCAAGAGTTTCTTACATCAATTTATTTTATTTATTGTGTTGGGGGAGACGGTCTGGTCTTGTCGTTATTATACTTGATAACGAGAATAAGTATGTATGGGTATCTGGTGTCTGCTTGTCGTAATAAAACTTTCTTTCTCTATTTCTACACTTGTCTATTTGTCTTTGCACTTTCTATATCACTTTCTACACTTGTTTCTCTGTTGCATTAGCACTTTCTTGTCACTTTCTACATTTATCGTAACACTTTCCGGTCACTTTCTACACTTATCATAGCACTTTCCTCTCACTTTCTACGCTTGTCTTGACACTGTCCTCTCACTTTCTACATATCATAGCACTATCTTCTCACTTTCTACACTTGCCTTGGCACTTACCTCTCACTTTCTAAACTTGTCTTAGCACTTTACTTTCACTTTCTACACTTGCCCTAGCACTTTCCTCTCATTTTCTACCCTTAGCATTTTCACTTTCCTCGCTTTCTACATCAAATTTTTGCCTTAGCACTTTCCTCCTATATTTTACACTTGTCTTAGCACTTTCTTGTCACTTTCTACACTTGCCTTGGCACTTACCTCTCACTTTCTACACTTGTCTTAGCACTTTCCTTTCACTTTTTACACTTGTCTTAGCACTTTCCTTTCACTTTTTACACTTGTCTTAGCACTTTCCTTTCACTTTTTACACTTGTCTTAGCACTTTCACCTCACTTGCTACACCTTCATACACCACTTTTCCTGTCTCCTCTCCACTTCCTCTGTGGTTTCTATACCCCCATATATAGAGCACTAAATGGATAGATTACTAGATAAATAGATAACTCACTGACAGTCCAATTTGAGAATGTCATTTGCTCAGAGTTACATTAAAGCGATTAATATTATGATTCAGTCCTGTGTTGATTATTTAGGTGTCTGGGTGACTGTCTCATGCAGTATATAGTATGTGTATTATATGTTAGACTCAAACAACGAATTCGTGTACCAAAAAACCATAAGAGTCTATACGGTCGGGAAATTCCCCTAACGAAACGTAACCAAACCTAACCTAACCTAACCCAACCCTAGAGAAAACACGTGGTATTCTTGATCAGCAAACACTTGGTATTCTTCATTACAGAACATAATATATTATACCTGTATATCATTGTAAAACACACGACATTCTTCAGTAGACAACAGGTAACATTCTGATAACCTCTACAGCTAACTGGACGCATCTAATTATGTTCTCTGTATAATTCTGGAAGTTATTTGTGTGTTTCTAAACATACAATAAGTCAACCAGTCAGGAGCCTTGAGTTACGACGGTGTTCCGGATCCAGTGAATTAGTAACCAGACCTCGCTGATACTTGACACTTCTGACACACACTTGAAGCTTAAATCACCGTTCTGACACATACACTTGAAGCTTAAGATACCGTACTGACACACACACACACACACACACCTCAAGCTTAATGCATTGTTCTGAAATCTTGACACCTCTGACACTAATCTGACACATAAAAGAGAAGCGGAATATGACTCACTTATAGTAGACAGAGAAAAACCTTCCCCCATCCTCACTTTCCTCCCTTACTCTCCCTCACTCTCTAATCTATCACCCTCATTCACTCTCTCTTATTCTCTCCTAACTCTCCTTCTCTCTCACCTTACTCTTCCTTACTCTTCCTCAGTCTCTTTTTACTCTCTCCTCACTCTCACTCGCTCTCTTCTTACTCTCACTCACTCTTCCTTTACTGTCCCTCAATCTTCCTCACTCTCCTTTCTCGTTAATCGCTTCCTCCCTTTCCGTGTTTCCCTTGTCTTATTTCTCCAGGTTCATCACTTTACGTTATCTCTCTCTCTCTCTCTCTCTCTCTCTCTCTCTCTCTCTCTCTCTCTCTCTCTCTCTCTCTCTCCTAAGCCTCGTCAAAATTCAATAGAGAATCATGTGATACACCTCCCTGTCCCATATTGCCAGAGGCCCTTAATTACAGGTGTGAGCGCCGAGTGGCTTATTGATCAGGTGAGAGAGAGCGTGGTAAGGTGTGCTCACAAGGGTATGAAGGCTCACAACGGTATGAAGGCTCACAAGGGAATAAAAGTTTATAATGGTATAATGACACGCTCAAAAGGTTATGAAATTCTCACAAGGGGTGCTCACAAAGTCTAACAAGGTTATGAAGACTCACAAGGGTATAAACGAGTTCTCACAAGCATATTGACCAGGTCAGCTCACAATGTCTCACAAAAGCTGCTCACAAGGTCGGTTTCATAAGGTCTCACAAGGGCTGCTCACAAGGTCTGCTCATAGGGTCTCACAAAAGCTGCTCACAAGGTCTGCTCACAGGATCTCACAAGGTCTGCTCACAGGGTCTCACAAGGTCTGCTCACAGGGTCTCACAAGGTCTGCTCACAGGGTATCACAAGGGCTGCTCACAAGTTCGGTCTCACAGGGGTTGAACCAATTTACCAGGTCAGACGTTACGCAGTTTGTCATCCACTCTTAAAAATTCCTCTTCAGAGTGGGTCGTTATGGGGAGTGGGTAAAGGCGTGGGCTTAAGGGTGTGGGTAAGAGTGTAGGTTTTAAGGGTTAGTGGGTAGGAGTGTGGGTTTTAAGGGTGTGGGTAGGAGTGTGGATTGTAAGGGTGGGGGTAAGAGTGTGGGTTGTAAGGGTGGGGTCAATGCGTGGGCTTAAGGGTGTGGGTAAGAATATGGGTTTTAAGGGTGTGGGTAGGAGTGTGGGTTGTAAGGGTGTGGGTTAGAGTGTGGGTTGTAAGGGTGTGGGTAAGGATATGAGTTTTAAGGGTGTGGATAGGAGTGTCGATTTTATAGATGTGGGTAAAAGTGTGGGTTGTAAGGGTGTGGGAAAGGGCATGAGCTTAAGGGTGTGGGTAAGAGTGTGTAGTTTTAGAAATTTAGAGAGAGAGAGAGAGAGAGAGAGAGAGAGAGATGGTTATTGTGTTATGTGTGCGGTGTATGTGTATGTACTGTATGTATGTATGTGTGCTTTGTGTGTGTGTATGTGTGTGTTTGTGTGTGTGTGCGCGTGTGTGTTTGTGTGTGTGTTTGTGTGTGTGTGTGTGTCTTTCCTTGTTTGCTCTGTCTCTCTTTATGGCCTTATCTCTCTCTCTCTTCTCTCTGTCTATCTGTGTCTCTTCTCCCTCTCCCCTGTTCTCTCTCCCTCCCCATAAAACACCGTGTGTATGTGTGCGTGTGTTAGTGTGTGGGAAGCAGGAATGTACATTGGATATTTTGCATGTGTGTGGAATGTACTGTACGTACATGCTTGTGTGACTGTCTATATGTGAGGGGGAAGCGTGTATGTAGTAGAACAGTTGACTTTATGTATGTATGTATGTATGTATGTATGTATGTATGTATGTATGTATGTATGTATGTATGTATGAATGTATGTATGAATTGAATTGAATTGAATTGAATTGAAACAGTTTATTTAACCAGAAAAACACAGATACAGAGAGGATAATAATAACAATATTAACATGGCTGAGCCAGTTGAGAACCTGAGCTCTCTTTGAGGCACCTGATATATACTATACATTTATCTCAAGGAAGTATTATGTAACATTTAGTATCATCTGGAACAGTACAATAACATGGTGGTAATAAGTACATCTCATAATGTTACCACGGTTATCACTTCAATATTTATTTATTTATATTTATTTTTATTTTATTTTATTTATATATACATACATATACACATACATATATATATATATATATATATATATATATATATATATATATATATATATATATATATATATATATATATATATGAATATATATATATATATATATATATATATATATATATATATATATGTATATATATGTATGTAATGTATGTATTGTATGTATGTATGTATGTATGTATGTATGTATGTGTGTGTCGAACAGGGAAGCAACTTGCATAAATCATCCCCTGCTAGAACACAGCCTCCACACCATCAAGACTCCTGCTGTTTCTCCTCGTGGCAACACACGATAACTAGGTGCCTCATGGGACCAGACTAGACCAGCGGGGGATCTCGGAGTAACAATGGGCCCCAGAGGGACGGCGTATAGGCCCACTGGCATGTGGACACATCCTGGCGCCTACCAATTATTGCCTCGCTGCCTTGTGGATTAACCTTGGGAGGTATAAGGCTACGGGAGTAAATCCCGAACGAAAAATGTGCGGTGGAGCCCCACATCAGGCAGACATGCTTACAGAGCTCCAACAAGACCCCCAACAGTGGTATAGGAGGATGAAGGCAATGCATGATGGACAGGATACTAAAGCAAAGCCCAACAAGCTGGGCTATCAGCAGTCCATTGCAACTCTCCCTCTCCCCAGTCATTGAAACACTTGCAGCACCGAATCAGGAAAAGGGAGAGCCAAGATGTGTTGTTGCAGCCTGCGCTCCTGCCTCACCACATAAATCAACTCACACGCAGACATCATCCAGCTCATCTTACCTCTCATCATCATCAAAACTCAAATAACCCCAAAAGTCCCATGGCGACGGATGAGTGGCAACGGGGGCAGGCAGAGATGACTGCCGGGAATCTCTAGTTACAACTCGGCACATGGGCGGCACAGATAAGATGGTCGTTTATGCACTGGGATCTAGGCAGCAGTACAATCTGGTCCTGTCTGTGATCTCAAGCAGCCCTTTCTAGGAGCCACTCTGCTCACACCACATGGGGAGAGGGCTAAAAAAGGTGCCCTAAACATAGCCGCCCTAAAAACCCAACCTGACTGGGCAACCGCACCCAGTAAGGTTATCCTGATGCAGTCGAAAACACAATCAAAATCACAGATCCAAACAAAAACAAACTATACAACCTCTTATGGTCGCTTCATGATATGTCAGGATCCTTCTGGATACTGTCACAAATGAGCGTCCTGAAAGAAGAACTGCTTTTGTGGTAAAAGAGCTGGCTAGGTATAAAATCGCCATAGCACCCATTAGTGAGTCCTGGCTCCCTGACGAGGGTCAACTCACAGAACAGAGGTCAGGCTTGTATAGATATGTAAATACCCAGATATGTGAACACGCCTGACGGCAAAACTCTGTTACCATTCATTGTACCATTTATTCACATGTCTGTATTACTATATATTATTATAGCATGTCTGATATCTATGCTTATGTCTAATGCCTATGCCTACTTACTATGTCCCGATGTACTATGTCTGTACCGCGCTAGTCAAGTAACTAGAAGACCTCATTTATTGTCCTAAGTAATGTCTAGCAACTCTCCCTGCCAAGCTAGCTAACTTCCCTCAGATCGGCTTCGGCCTGGCTACGGTACGGAGTCCTTTTTGCTTGTCCCTGTTTTTCTGTACCTGTCGGTTATCCTGCCAAGTCTTGTACTACTTATGGAATATATCTACTGCTCGTGCTATTGGAGTTTGAAGAACCTTGTCTAGGATATGCATCCCACCACAAGGCTTACCTTCTTTTGGAAGGGTAAGCCTGCTGCGAAGAGAAACCGCACTTGTGGAGTTGGCTTTGCCATCCGCCAACGCATCCTACACAGGCTAAATGAAATACCTATTGAGGTCAACGAGCGCCTCATGACACTCCGAGTCCAACTGAATCACTCTCCTAATGCCTTTTTCATCAGCGCATTGGCCCCAACACTGGATGCAGAGGATGACATCAAGGAGGCCTCTTATGCCGACCTTGACAGAGTGCTATACTCTATCCCCAGAGAAGATAAAATTGTGCTCCTTGGTGACTTCAATGCTAGAGTTCGCAGAGATGCTAACATTTCGCGGGAAACCATAGGGAGAAATGGACTAGGCAAGTGTTTAATCCCAACGGCCTAATCCTCCTCAGCAAGTGTGCTACACAAAACCTCACTATCACCAATGCCTTGTTTCGGTAGGCCGACAAGTTCAAGGGTTCGTGGCAACTCCCATGATCCAAACACTGGCATCTCATTGACTACATCATTGTCAGAGAAAGAGATCGTCGAAATACCCTCATCATCCATGCCATGCGTGGCTCAGACCACTGCAACACTGATCATCGGTTCGTCAGACCCAAGTTCTCACTTCACCACGCCCCAAAACGCCGAAGGCAGCAAGCCTCCAGGAGAGGTTTTAACACTAAGCGTCTGGAGGATCCAGCGGTAGCACAAGATTTGAGAGAGCAGTTCGAACATGGGCTGATAAACAACCCGACAACGAACAACCCAAATCCCAGTGCCGAATGGGATATTTTCAACACAGTCATGACAAAAACCTGCAGAGAGACCCTCGGCCAGATCGAAAGAATACACCAGGACTGGTTTGATGAAAATGACCCGGCAATCTATGTACCCATCAATGTTCAACGTGCTGCTTTAACTGACTGGCAGAACAACCCTCAGTCTCGGACCAAAGCTGATACCTTCCACAAGAAGAATGCAGCAGCCCAGCGGGAACTTTGCAATCTAAAGAATGACCGTTTTAAAGGTAAAGCATGTGAAGCACAAAATTTTGCATATCAACACAAGATATGCTAATTTTTTAATTCCACCAAAACATTTTATAGGCCAATCACTTGTGGCACAGCCTTCTCCTGTCATCCGACGGTAACTCAATAATTAAAGACGATGAAGGCCTCCTTCAGTGCTGGAAAGAGCACTACCACTGCTCAACCGAAACACTGATGTGGATGTCCTGAATACCCAGCAGGTCCCTTAGCATCCAGAGCTGTCCCACCTCCATCCATGGATGAGAAAGCTACTGCCATCAAACACATGAATAATAACAAAGCCTCAGGGCCTGGTGGAATCCCAGCCGAGATTTACAAAACAGGAGAACCTCTGCTAGTAAGATTATTGCCTGAGTCCTCCTTAACAGATTTCTTCCTGAGGCGGAAAACTCCCTCCCAGAACTTCAATGTCGCTTTAAACCATCACGTAGCACCACTAACATGATCTTTGCTGCCCACCAGATATAGGAAAAGTGCAGAGCACAGCGTCGTGACCTGTACATGGCTTTCATAAACCTAACCAAGACCTTCGATGCAGTCAACAGGGAAGCCCTCTAGTGGACCCTCATCCGTTTTGCCTGCCCCCAAAAATTCATTGCCATTGTGAGGCAACTGCACAATGGCACCCAGTCTGAGCTCTTCCCCATCCAAATGGGGGTTAAACAAGGGTATGTGCTGGCACCAACTCTCTTTTTCATTATCTTGGCTGCCTCCCTTACTCGTGCTAATGCCAATTTAGCCGGTAGGGAGGACATCGAGTACCGGATGAAGGGTCTTTTCAACATAAGACGACTCCAAGTAAGAACATAGGTCTCAGCAGCTTCTATTACTGAACTTCAGTATGCAGACGACCTCATTCTTGTTGCTAGCACTGAATGCGATCTAGAGGAGATCCTGAACACCTACGCAGATGCGTATGCACACTTCGGCCTTGAGGTGAATGTATGTAAGACTGAGATTCTCTTTCAGCCTGCCCCTGGTCCAGCCACACCTCTACCATCCATCCATCTTTATGCTACTACCCTCTCTAATGTTACCCACTTTTGGTATCTAGGCCCCCACCTGTTCACCACCATGGACATCGATGAAAAGATCCAGCATCGGATCACTTGTGCATCTCAAGCCTTTGGCAGACTCCGATACCAGGTCTTCAGCTGTAGGGAGCTGATATTATCTACAAAGTTACACGTATATCGAGCAGTGGTCCTCCCCACCCTGCTATATGGCAGCGAGACATGGGTCACATACATGAGGCATCTCAAGGCACTTGAAAACTTTCACGAACGTAGTCTACATTCCATCCTCCGAGTTTGCTGGGAAGGCAAAAAAACAAATGCCAGTATTCTTGCTGACACCAACTGTAGGAGCATCGAGGCTAACTTTATCCATGAACAAATACGCTGGACTGGCCATGTTAACCGCATGGATGACAGTACACTGTCAAAGCAGCTACTTTACAGTTACCTAACGAATAGTTAACATAACACCGGCGGGCAACTGAAAAGGTAGAAGGATAGTCTTAAGACAAACCTGAAAAAGTGCCAAATCGACCTCCTGACCTGGGAGACGATTACTCCACATCGTAACGTTTGGAGGAGCACCACACGAGAAGGTGCCAATACTTTCGAGTTAGCCCGACTGCAAACTGAGGTAGACAAGCGCCAACGCCGGAAAGACGCTGCCACCGCCCCTTCTGTACTCGATGTAGCCCTCCATATGTACAACATCTGTGAACATCTCTGCCGGTCCCGTATCGGCCTCTTTAGTCACCTCAAAACTCACCAATGAAGGTGACATCCCTAATAACTCATATCACTGTATCATAGTTGGATGATCGTCATACTCGATTCCGAGTGACAGCAAAGTAAAAGTATTAACGTATGTATGTATGTATGTATGTATGTATGTATGTATGTATGTATGTATGTATGTGTAATGAGACAAAACTCATCAAAAGAGGATGTTACATATAGGTAAAATATTTATGGTAGAAGGAATGTAAAGAGAGGAAGAGTTAGGTAGTGTGGCCGGTTAGTTATTTACACTGTGTCAATACGCTTATCTTATCTCAAATGTCAATACACATATATTATGTATCACGTTGTACGTTCTTAAGGGACAACTTCTAAAACACCACTTCGATACAACTATTTATTAATTCACTCAATGAAATGGACACATCAATATCAATATTATATCGGAGTTCTTGGCACATTATTTTTACATCACTCGACACTGATTCGTCACAAACATGAAAGGAATACACTTCCCACAGTAGGTAACTCACCCTAGGGATAGTTCTGACAAGACTCACATTTGACCTGACGGAGGCCCAGTGGGTGCTGGCTGGGCTGCCTCCTATGGGAGAATCTGCTTAGGAGGTGAGGCCGGGGTCTGGTCGGGAAGCCCCCCTCCCGACCTGGGGAGGGGACGAGAGTGACTCTGTGGAGTGAACAGAATGACGACCCGAACCGGAGAGAGATGACAGTAACCAGACTGACGAGATGACAATCAGCCGAATAACCTGAATCACGAATGCCCTCGTGGGCAGGACTGCAGGTCCTTTATATGGGCCATCAACAGCCAGCGTTTGACTTCTGCCAATTAACACTAAACTGGTTAGTAGATCTGGACAGCTGTGTTCAAATGTGGTCATGCCCAGGTGTGTCTTGGAAGTGGGGTTGTAGGTCAAGTCCCCAACTAATTCAAGTCATTAGCGGACGAGGTCAGGTCCCTTGGGTCCCGACCCAAGGTGTGTCTACCTGGTATGTGGTGGTACCACGAGGTCTATACACTTACTGTTATATGTGATGTAATTCTCTGGGCTGTAAGCTATGGTCTGATATTCATTCATTACGCGTGTGTGTGTGTGTGTGAGTTTTTGTGTGTATCAGTGTATGTGTACATGTATGAATGTATGGATGTACACTGACACCTAAGCCTAGCTAAATTAACCAAACCAACATCCACAGCTCAAAAACAAAACAAAATTCAAACATTAAAATTGTCCTCATCATAAAAAAAATCTCATTCGCTTTACAGAGCCGCCGATAAATAATTACCATTTACCTGTCTAATACCATACTTTGTCAGGGTTACGATAACACTCCTGAGTATTGCATCATAATACATCATTTTCCCACCATTTAATACGACCATATTAGAGGGAAAAATATTTACACATAAAACTTTCATTGCAGCGATATATATATATATATATATATATATATATATATATATATATATATATATATATATATATATATATATATATTACATCTAATAGGTGATTAGCGGTTGTGAATAAAATATGCAAATGGGGGTTGAATTTCATGATTACAAAGTTAAATGACAAAAAAAATGGTGAGTTATGGAGGTATTAATGTTGGTGGGTTGTGTTTGTTTGTTTGTTGTGTGTAATGTGTGTGTTTGTTGTATTAGATGCGTCAATAATGTCTTCAAGGAGAGCGTGGTCGGTGGTTAGGTTAGGTCAGGTCAGCTTTTGGTTAAATTTGTGATAGGAAATTAGGTGGAGTTCTTTGGTAAATGTATACACACTTTCACAAAGGAATGCTTTCCACACACATACAAAAATTACACATACACACACATACAGCCACACATGCATAAATACACCCCCATTCAAAAATACACACGTGAATCCACACTTACATAAACACACACACATGCAGTCACACATACACAAATGCACACATATTCACCCCCACATACACAAATATCCACATATACATATATACATATATACACATATACACACAAATACATCCACACGGACAGATGAGGACATTTGCAGGAGCTACTGTCAGCCGGTCTCCGTGATCTGCAAATCTATACAAGTGAATCTAAAGTAATGTTCTCGTATGAATGTGTACGGTGAAACATTTGATATCTGCAGAAAGATATAATTAGAAGGTTTATAAGTTCATTGCCCATCCACTAAAGCATTGTGTAAGATTCACATTTAATCCATTGGGGATAATTCATACTGAGGGGTATGCTTGTGATATGCTTTAGGCTGATCTTCTCTTATTGATTGTCGTCCAGTAATGAAAATTATTATATTCATGAGATAAGCTAATGTGGGTATAAATTAGTTATCTCAGACAACACATTTTGTTAGGCAGCAGCGTGATTGGCAGAACATTATGTTACGTCACTATTTTGATATTTTGAATACGTACAAAACGTTTTCATTTCTTACCTTCGGCAGAGTATCTCTTTATATAAAACAGATGTTTGTTTTTGTACTTTATTATGGTAATATTGGATCCACATAGTTGTCTGGTGACGGTGATACTGGCTGAGGAGGGCATAAAGGGGGGGAGGCAGGGTCAGTCATCTTGGTGTCGTAGTCATCTACACTTACTATACTGACTTAAATTAATGACGCTAATTTAATATATTTAATACAAATACTAACCCATATTCCTAAGGCATGATCACCCCTTCCATCAGCAATTCATGCATAATTTGGTTAATTAAGCAATACTGTAAACAAAACTCAGTGCCTCCACCACCTGTAACCCTCCTCCTCACCCCCAGGTCCCTATCACCCCATACTACTACCAGAAAAAATTGTTCCTCAGTCTGCTGGGGAAGAATCAGTTGTTTGGATACACGGAGAACGGGTGACACGCTCACATGCACAAGAATATACCCCACATACACAAATACATACTCATATACACCGATACACCCCACATGCACAAATATACCCATAAATACACAGATACACGCTCACATACACTGATACATGCTCACATACACTGATACACGCTCACATACACAAATACACCCTCACACACACACAGATATACCCCACATACACAAATACACAGCTATACTCACAGCGAGTACAGATTTATACGTAGGGACAGAAATACAAACAAATGCATATGCGCAATACAAACTCACAAAATACAATACAATATAAACTTACTTGACAGCTAGGAAAAAAAATGGTAAAATTCGTTTTAGATGACCAACAAAATTAAATTAACCTTCCCGGAAATCTAATATCACCTTACGTTTCTAAATGTAGCGGAACGATAATTATGCAAAAGGTCATGTGCTACGCTGACATCTGACACTTCATGTCAACATGTCAGCACTCCACGACACGCATCAACTTGGTAGGAATTCTGTATCGAGACCTGAATATTTGAGTGTCTGTCGCTGCTGGGTTATGTAAGTCTATTGGGGGTGTGTGGAGGCCAAGTGATGTGATGATAATAATAATAATAATCATAATAATAATAATAATCATAATAATAATAATAATAGTAATAATAATAATAAAAACAAAAACAAAAACAATAACAATAACAACAACAATAATAATAATAATTAATTATAACTAAAACAGTAACAATAATAATAACAACAATAATAACAATAAATTAAGTAATCTAATATACTATAGGACTAGGCATGTGTCTGTCTGTCTGTCTGTCTGTCTGTTCTGGGCAGCCGAAACAGCACAATCGTTTTTCATCAAACTTGGTTGAAAAATCGCAAAAAATTCGTAGAGTGGAACAAACCTGGTGCAATGTCGATGGTTTCTTTAGGAAGGCATTAATTAACTCTTTTATTTACGATGGAAAATTATGCAAGTCTACGGACTTGGCGCACCCTAATAAACCATGCAAGTCTACGGACTTGGCGCACCCTCATTCGCTGTACTGTACGCTAGCCAAGCACAAGCATTCAAACTTTCTCTGGGCAGAACGTGCCCGCGATCACTTGTCTTATCTATATATATATATATATATATATATATATATATATATATATATATATATATATATATATATATATATATATATATATATATAACAAAGAAGTATGTCTGTGTGTTTGTTTGTTTGTGTGTGTGTCCGCACGAGAATCTCGGAAACTACTTTACCGATCTGTAGTGATGATGGATTGTGTTATATGTAGTGATGATGGATGTTGTTATATGTAGTGATGATGGATGATGTTATATGTAGTGATGATGGGTGGTGTCATATGTAGTGATGATGGATGATGTTATATGTAGTGATGATAGGTGGGGTTATATGTAGTGATGACGGATGGTGTTATATGTAGTGATGATTAGACAATAAAATAATAACAGTTGAATGCTAAAAAAATATACTTTGCTGTACCGTTGTAGTGAAAAACATGGTGGAACTTACAGAGAGACAGACTACTCAGTTGAAGTTCTGGTGAATTTTCTTGAAGAAAATGAGCCTCACCTGGTGCCTGATCAAGCAAATGCTTATGAACAGATCTTGCAAGTGATACAAGCGGAGCAGAGAGGTATGATCTTTCTCGATGCACCTGGCGGGACAGGAAAAACATTCCTCATCAATCTTCTGTTGGCCAAAGTACATCATCAGGGGAAAATTTTTCTTGCTGTGGCTTCCTCAGGCATTGCTACAACACTACTAGAAGGAGAACGTACGGCACACTCAACTTTTAAACTGCCTCTCAACATCGCTCACAATGACAATCCAGTGTGCAACATCAAAAAAGGATCGGCAAAGGCAAAACTCTTAGAAAAATGCAGCCTCATAGTCTGGGATGAATGCACTATGTCTCACAAGTTAGCGTTTGAAGCATTGGACAGGACCTTGCAAGACATAAGAGAAAATGACCAGCTCATGGGTGGCATTACAATGGTCATTGCTACTTTCGCCAGACCCTACCTGTCATTCCTCGAAGCACTCCAGCAGATAAACTGAATGCGTACCTCAAGGCATCATACCTTTGGAGAAGTGTTCAGACACTCACCTTATCCACAAACATGAGCGTACATCTACAAGGAGATCAGGATGCTGGACGGTTTGCAAACGTTCTGCTACAGATTGGGAATGGAAGTTTCCCTGTTGATTCAGAAGGACAAATAATCATTCCTCAAGGAGGTGGAAATGTTGTAAAGTCCTCAACTGAGCTCACTAACATGGTCTACCCAAACATTATCCACCACTACAAGGATCACAAGTGGCTGCGTGAACGCGCAATTCTGGCACCAAAGAATGAAACAGTGGCTGAAATCAATACGACTCTACTCAGACAGCTTCCAGGCAGTGAGACCTCATTCAAATCTGCTGATACAGTAATCGACCAGGCCCAAGCAGTCCAGTACCCTGCAGAATTCCTTAATTCTTAGGAGCCCGCTGGAATGCCTCCTCATCACCTCACTCTCAAGATTGGAACTCCTGTAATGCTCTTAAGAAATCTTGAACCACCAATCCTCTGCAATGGCACAAGACTGGTGGTGAAGAACATGATGCCACATGTACTGGAAGCTACAATACTGACAGGAAAAACTCAAGGAGAGGACGTTTTTATACCAAGGATACCTCTCATCACCACTGACATGCCATTTGAGTTTAAGCGACTTCAGTTCCCGGTTAAAGTGAGCTTTGCCATGACCATCTACAAAAGGCAGGGACAGTCCCTAAAGATGGTTGGCCTAAACCTGGTGTTTCCTTGCTTCTCTCATGGACAGTTCTATGTTGGATGCTCCAGAGTGGGAACTGGCAAAAATCTGTACATACTTGCTGCTAATGGTAAAACCAAAAATGTGGTCTACCTTAATGCACTACAGTGAGACAATGTGGAGCCTCCCGGAGGGTGGCGTCCTACCGTGGCCTAGCGAAAGAGCCGTCCGGAGGGCGGCGATTCCGCTAGTAATAATAATAATGATAATATAACACAAGAAACACCATCAATAAACACAATAATTTGTCCTACAGTCTGAGTTCACTGCTTCGAATCCCACCACCGTTGTATTCATGGTATCTGTTCAATAGATAGCCCTGAACAGAGTTGACCCTTAGAGGATGGTAGAGGAGACATAACTTGTAACCAAAGGGGGCATTTGTACCTTAACTTGCTCAGTCTTATGCTGGTGATCGCGTTCTAGTGAGAAGTACAATGTGTCTCAGTGTTTGACCTTGTTATAGTGAGAAATACATTGTGTCTCAGTATTTGACCTCGTTATAGTGAGGAATACAATGTGTGTCAATATGCGACCTCGTTATAGTGAAAAATACAATGTGTTTTAGTTTTTGACCTCGTTATAGTAAGAAATACATTGTGTCTCAGTATTTGACCCCGTTATAGTGAGAAATACATTGACTCAGTATTTGACCTCGTTATAGTGAAAATGCAATGTGTCTCAGTATTTGACCTCGTTATATTGAGAAATACAATGAGGCTCTGTATTTGACCTCGTTATAGTGAGCAGTGGAATATGTCTCAGTAATTGACTTCGTTATAGTGAAAAATACAATGTATATCAGTATTTGACCTCGTTATAGTGAGCAATACAATGTGTCTCAGCTTTGATCTCGTTATAGTGAGCAACACTGAACTAGGCCTATATCTATAGGCCTGAACGTTTATATTATATTGGGTTATATTGAGGAACTTCTATTGATACAATTCCAGAGTGTAAATCAACCGTAACTTTCACTATAAATGAGTTAAGAGAAGGACGGAGGCTATGTAAATAGACCGATTAATCACGTCCGACTTGTGTGAGGCATTGAGTGGAACTGCCTTTTGGGTGCCGCCTTTTCCACGCTGATTCAAGTATATACTGGGCGCACCTCAAGGAAGCTACCAATCACGTGATAAGAACATGACAACTCATAGCCAGTGGAAAGTTACAGGGGATGATATGGAATATAATTCATATGTAATTAACCTATTTATATAATCTTTCTGTTGATGAGACAGGGTCTATTACCATACAATGTGTGTCAGTATTTGACCTCGTTATAGTGAGCAATACAAATTCTTTGTTTAGTTTTATACATAAAGGGTAAGTAGCTTATTCTCAACTGCGTGAGTACAGGAGTGTGGGGCAGTGTTTCTGGCCGCACATTTTGTTATTCACATTTGAGTGTGAGGTATTCAAGCACACTGTGTGTTTCGTTCTATACATAGAAGCTGTTCTATCTTCATACAGTCGAGGACGTAGTGTTAGAGGCGACACAGATGGTAGAGGTGACACAAGTGGTATAGGTGACACAAGTGGTATAAGTAACGCAGATTTAGAGATGACACAGATGGAAGAGGTGAAACGGGTGGTAGAGGTGACACAGGTGATGAAGGCGACACAGATGGTAGCGGTGACATAGGTGGTTGTGGCAACACAGGTGGTAGAGGTGACATAGGTGGTAGAGGTGACACAGGTGGTAGAGGTGACACAGGTGGTAGAGGTGACACAGGTGGTAGCGGTTACACAGGTGGTAGAGGTGACACAGGTGGTAGAGGTGACACAGGTGGTGGGGGGCGACACAAGATGATGGGGAGAGGCGACACAGGTGGTGGCAGGGCGACACAGGCGGCGGTAAGTGACACAGGTGGTGGGGGTGACACACAGATGATGGGGAGACACAGGTGGAGGGCGACACAGGTGGTAGTAGGTGACACGGGTGGTGAGGCGACACAGATGTGATGGTGACACCAGGTGGTATAAGTGCAGGTGGTGGGAGGGTGACACTGAGGTGGTGGTGGGGTGGTGACACAGGTGGTGGGGTGACACAGGTGGTGACACAGGTGGTAGGGTGACACAGGTGGTATAAGTGACACAGGTGGTGAGGTGACACAGGTGTTAGAGGCGACACAGGTGGTGGGGCGACACAGGTGGTAGGGTGACACAGGTGGGTGACGCACAGGTGGTAGAGTGACACAGGTGGTAGAGGCGACACAGGTGGTAGAGGTGACACAGGTGGTATAGGTGACACAGGTGGTAGAGGCGACACAGGTGGTAGAGGTGACACAGATGGTAGAGGTGACACAGCTGGTTGAGGCAACGGGGTTAACAACAATTAGGCAATTTAATCAGTTGAGGCCTACCAATGGGCGTGGAGCAGTTAGTCTGGTTGATGGATGGAATAAAGATGAGGAGGAAGGGAGGAAGAGTGTATAGGATGGATGAGGAAGAGGTAGGAGGAGAGTGAAGGGACGATGAGAAAGATGAGGAGGAGGAGGAGAGAGCTTAATATAATTTCCGAAACTGGGCCCTATTACGGTTAACTAGATTAGGTTAGGTTAGGTTCTTCTTCTACTTCAAAATTATCTTAATTACCCGCATTTCCAATTTACATCAAGTCATTCTTCTTATTAAGAAAATATAAAGTAATTTACAATATCTTTATCCCTCAGTTGTTTGCCATCGCAGTGCATAAAATGGTTGGCCCTTTGATGGCAACACGACAAATTGAATTTACCAATTACTGAGGCGTAATTTGGAGAATTACGATAATTGGAATGGCACAATTATTAACCAAAAGACTGCAGTACCTGACAGTAACCTATGGGCACTTATCTTATTGATTCGTGTTTGTGTGATCGTAAGTACTGAGAATATACCATATTTGTTTAATCTTTGTATGAACGAAAGTAAAGAGATTGGTTTTGTTTCATGTTTGTGTGATCTTAACTACCGTACTGAGAAATCTATGTTTGCTTTCCCTTTTTGGTGACCGAAAGTAATTTATTTTTGTTTCGTGTTTATGTGACTATTACTCGTAAGAATTTTTATTTTATTTTATGTTTCTGTGACCGAAAGGGATGAAATGTTTCTAAATGTTTCGTTTTAAGATTCTTTTTTTTCTATTGTTTCATGTGAGGGAGAACGTAAGTCATGAGAAATTCCTATTTGTTTTGTATTCATATGAAGAAAAACTCACCAACGTTGAATAACACACAGATGGATTTTTTATTTAGTTAAATCTCTCATTTCCACAAATTTTCAAAATCCGAAATTTATGTATCATTTCCTGATATTTTTTGTCAGCTGATCAAACTTTCTTTTTTATTTATATTTTTTTCGTCATCTTTTCTAAAATTCATTACTATTTGTTTAGGTTAGGTTAGGTTAGGTTAGGTTAGATTAGGTTAGGTTAGGTTAGGTTAGGTTAGGTTAGGTTAGGTTAGGTTAGGTTAGGTTAGGCTAAGTTTAGATTAAGTTAGGTTATATTAGGTTCTGTAATATTTTATTTGGAAGGAGAAGAGAGAAGGACGGAGGGGGTGAGAGAGAGAGAGAGAGAGAGAGAAAGGGGTGACGAGGAGTGGGAAGGAAGGAGAGGAGAGGAGGAAGGATATAAGTATAACTCCTCCTAATTTCTTCTTAATAGGAGAGAGAGAGAGAGAAGAGGCAGAGAGCTGGGGGGGGGCGAGGAAAGAGAGAGAGAGCGGAGGAAAGAAGAAGAGAAACGGAAGAGGAAGAAGAAAAGGTGGGGATGGGAAAGAAAAATAAGGAAGAGAGTAACAGGAAGAAAAACTTGAGGAAAAGGTGGAGGAGCAAGATAAGAAGGAAGGGAAGGAGGACGAGGAAGAAAAGGGGAAGGAGGTGTAAGGGAGAGAAGGGGGTGAGGAAGAGAACGGCTGAGGATAAAGAGGATGAAGATGAGGGAAAGGAGGTGAGAAGGAGAAGGAGTGGTAGGGGGAGGCGGTGGAGGAAAGGAGAAGAAGAAGGGAGGAAGATAAGGAGGAAGAGGAAGATACAGTATTTCTCGGGTTTCCATACTGAGCCAATATCGGAGGTCGGAAATAAACCTCTTAAATTCCCTCACTGGCAACCACCGCAGTTCCCGTTTCTCCCTTATCGCACTTTTAATCTACTTATATAAACTTACGATCACTTTAATCACTTAATTGTTAATTTTTTCTCACTTTTAATCTACTAATACATCCTTAACATTAAAAGCCTTTATTCACTTCAATACTTCATCACACATTTAAATTCTACACATATACCTGCGTCTAGTCTGTTTACTTAACAACTTATACCGTGTCTCTTTTCACGTACTTACAAACACTTACGACCAATTTCTTTACTTAACTACTATTTTCATTTAATTTCAAAATTATTTACAAACACTTAACAACAATCATTTACATATATATTTAAAAAATGTATTTTCAACTCAGTAAACTATACATTACAAACAAACATCAAAGCTTTTAATTAATACATACAAGCACAATAAATACCTTAACTAAACACACACCTCGTAAGATTTCACCAAGGTAAAAAAAAATATCATCTTACTAAAGATTAAGTATGTAAGGTCATGAATATTGGTCATTAAATGCTGAAACACACAGACAGGTGTACATAATGATTAGAAACATGCAGGTACAATAATAATGGTTGACCCTCGTGTAACGAAAGATGGCCGGCCCAAGGGCCACCTAGGTGTGAATTTGTTTAAGGTGTAGAAGCAGTCGCCAACACAATAACCACACCCTAAGTTAACGAGCTAAGTGACTCGGTGTAAAGGAATAGTCCGAGAAGACCGGACACCTCGCCAACTGCACTGGCTAACCATTACCTCGGAACACGTTCCGCAAATCGATTAACATCCAGGTTTCTAATTACTGCCGGGTAGACAGAGGCAAATGGCGTAAAGAAACTTGCCCATAGTTTCACCTTAGGTGGGGATCGAACCCGGGTTCACTCGCTTGCGAGGCGAGCATGCTGACCATTACACCACAGGTCGCCGTACCTTACACACACACACGGACACACAAATAAGATAACTCGTTTTCATTATCTGTGAGGGAACTTCTGAAGTCGGTTCCTGTAAATGGTGTTCTTGTTACGGTGTCTCTTATAGTTGGAGTCTTTCCCTGTTAAATAAAGAGAGTGGGGTCTCTCTCTCTCTCTCTCTCTATATATATATATATATATATATATATATATATATATATATATATATATATATATATATATATATATATATATACTGTATATATCCTCCAATACATCAATAAAGGCATATAGTACAGCCACTCAAACACACAATTCACAGACATACATAGACTCATACAGATATATGCTCACAGTTATACAATGGCTGTCTCAGGTAGCCCGCCCTTCCCCTTCACTACACAACACTTGCAGCAAATTTACATAATGATATATCCCTAATGAGAGAGAGAGAGACTTACTACACTGCATTTACCTACAGGGTAGATAGTTGACTGTGTGTGTGTGTGTGTGAGAGAGAGAGAGAGAGAGCGTCGCTCTATCATCAAACAAAACTCACTTCCCAATCATTATCTTACATAATCTTTGCTCACTACAGAAGCCTGACATGTGTCCTCAATATCGTGGTGGTCGTTGTGTTTGTGGAGGTCGTGGTAGTCGTGGTTATGGTGGTTGTGGTTATGGTGGTTGTGGTTATGGTGGTTGTGGTTATGGTAGTGCGTGATTATGGTGTGGTCGTGGTTATGGTGATCGTGGTAATGGTTATGGTGGTCCTCATTATGGTGGTCGTGGCTATGGTGGTTGTGGTTATAGTGGTCGTGGTTATGGTGGTCTTGGTTGTGGTTAAGGTGATCGTGGTCATGGTAGTCGTGGTTATGGTGGTCGTGGTTATGGTTGGTCGTGGTTATGGTGGTCGTGGTTATGGTGGTCGTGGTTATGGTGGTTGTGGTTATGGTGGTCGTGGTTTTGGTGGTCGTGGTTATGGTGGACGTGGTTATGGTGGTCGTCATTATGGTGGTCACCATTATGATGGTCGTGGTTATGGTGGTCGTGGTTATGGTGGTCGTGGTTATGGTGGTCGTGGTTATGGTGGTCGTGGTTATGGTGGTCGTGGTTATGGTGGTCTTAGAAGTAAGTATTACCTGTGTCATTACTGTGAGGTTAATGGACTCAAAGCGCCTATATAAACAACGACCCTCACCACCCTCCCTGTGTCACCATTATAGTTAAACATAGTGCTCTCAACCCTACCTTACCTGTACGGCACTGCAGGTATAAGACTGCCGAAGGATCGTCTGGCGCTACAACCATAAAAATAAACGTAAGTGAGCGCCACTGCAGGCAAAAGGCCGGCGAAGGTTCGTCTGGTGTAATATCCATAAAATTGTCATGTCTGTGTGGAGGGCGACGTTGGGCGACGTTAGTGCTTATGCCGGTAAATAATGACACTACTGGCAGAAGACGAGCGAACGTTAGTCTGGCGGAACATCCATAAAAGTGCCAATAATGGGTGATGTGGGACACCATTGCTCCTTCCATCGCCAGAGGAGGCAGAATGCTAGACGAACGTCAGCCTGGCGTAGCAACAATACACGGACCATTGTCGAGCGAGGCAAAACATAGCCGAGCGCGTGTGATTGCCTGTGCTGGCACTGTTTATACCTCCCCTGGCTTTCTTTCACCTCCGCTGTAGATTAATCTGGAACAGTGAAGGATGGTGTTGTAGTGTTTATTGTCCTCAGGCGACACATTGTTCTCTTTGGTCTACCCACCTTTTGAAGTTGAGACTGAACTGTTACTTTGAGGCGTGTGGGAGTGGCAGTGGGCATAGGTGTGGGTGTGTGTGTGTGTGTGGATGGGGTAGGTGGATGGGGACGAGCATGAGCGTTCTGCTCCAATTTGGTAGAGTCATGTCCGAGGCTGGCACCTTCATAAGAACATAATGGAAGCCCTTCGAGATCGAGGATGGCCGGCCCTAGGGCCTCCTAGGCGTGAATTTGTTAAGGTGTAGAAGCTGTCGCCAACCCAACAACCACACCCTAAGTTAAGGAGCTGCATGACCCATTGTCAAGGAACAGTCCGAGAAGACCGGACAACTAGCCAACTGCACTGGCTAACCGTTACCCGGGAACACGATCGGCAAATCGATTAACCTTCAGGTCCCCGATTACTGCTGGGTAGACAGAGGCAGATGACGTAAAGAAACTTGCCCATAGTTTTACTCTGCCCGGTGATCGAACCTGGGTCCACTCGCTTGCGAGGCGACCATGCTGACCATTACACCACAGGTCGCCACACAAGCTGCAGTTTCCTCCAAAAGAATATAAATATGGCGGGAACTGCATCCCCTATTACTCATATATCCGTCCAACCTATATTTGAAGCTACCTAGCGTGTTCGCGTTAATGGTGATGTTCGGTAACTTGGACCACTCATCCACTACTCTATTTCCAAACGAGCGCTTACCTATCTCGTGCCTAAATCTAAATTTGTTTAATTTAAAACCATTGCTGCAAGTTCGTTCCTGGTTGTCACCACAGTATCACTTAATATCAATAATAAGTCTCTCTTGGTCTCTGTCTCTGTCTCTGCTGTCTCTGTCTCTTTCTCTCTATCACTGTCTCTCTCCTGGCAGCGGCTCCTCATTACCTGTCTTGTATCTGTCTTAACTGTTGGGTGCTAGACATGTATTGTGGCTGAGCTAAAGGCATTAATGAAGAAATCTGGGACACATTTTGACTGTTTCTGCAATCTGACATATACAAAAGCGAGGATAATAATCTATGTATCTATACTATCTAATTTTTCATCTAGAATTTCATATGAAATTCTAGGTTGAAGGTAAAAAAATTTAATTACTCTTCATTTTGAAAAATGAAGAGGAATATTACCAAGATGATTATTATATATATATATATATATATATATATATATATATATATATATATATATATATATATATATATATATATATATATATATATATATATATATATATATATATATATATATATATATATATATATTGCGCTTCATTTTTCAAAATGAAAAGTGATTAAATTTTTTTACCTCCACCTAGAATTTCATATACTCTTAAAACTGTCCAAAATACCGTTTATTAAAGGGAGTTAAGAGCGTTATTAAAGTTAATTTGGTATATAATAACACCCACGTGTGCTGTGTGCTAGCGGGGGCTCGCTAATGTATACAAATATCAGCTGATTACGCCCACGTGTCCTCGGAGCTGGCGGGGGCCCACTGATGTTTACATTTACCAGCTGGGTCTTGACATCTGGCTTGGTAATACAACGACTTGGTGGAAATTTATATGTTGACCTTCCTCTCATTACCTTCCTGTTAGTGGATACGACTTTGTAAATACACACCGTCTTTCCTCTTCCCCACCCCCTCTCTCTCTCTCTCTCTCTCTCTCTCTCTCTCTCTCTCTCTCTCTCTCTCTCTCTCTCTCTCTCTCTCTCTCTCTCTCTCTCTCTCTCTCTCTCTCTCTCTCTCCGTTATTCCAGTAGCGGTCATAGGTAGTCATAGCTTCTTTCAGCAGACAACCGTAAACAGGATATAAAAATACAACAGATTGATTCTGGATAATTGAAACAAAATACTGGAACCAAAGATATTTACAAACACGTTCACAAGCAAACATACCAGAAAACACAAATGTTTGCTTACACACACTCACACACAGAGACAAACAAACACACATGTATTCACATTTAAAACCTAACAAACAAGGATACAACACGAACCGTAGTTACCCCATTATGTGGCGACATCTCTCACCTGTCCCAAGTGTTACCGAAGGGTCATTAAGGACCACTAATATTTACACACAACAGCTGATCACACAGAACGAATCGTGTCCGTGTTAGCTGTACATAGCATAGTCACGGACCATTACCCAAAAATGTCCTCACTGATGTTTATAAACAGAGAGTTGGAGGGTTAGGGGTGGTGTGGTTGGGGGTTAGGGGTGGTGGTTGGGGGGTGGTCATTTACCGTGTGGAGTTACACACTTCGTCACGGTATACTATAGTGAGATCCGTCTCTTGTCCATGCCACACTACACGTCTACCACCACACCCCACCACACATCCTCCACACCACACCCACACCACACGTCTACCACACCACACACCACACCAAGCACCACTCCACACCACACCCACACCATACGTCCTCCACACCACACGTCCTCCACACCACACCCACACCACGTCCTCCACACCACACCCACATCACACACGTCCTGCACACCGCACCCACACCACACGTCCTCCCACCACACCCACACCAAGCACCCTCCACACCACACGTCCTCCACACCACACCCACACCACGTCCTCCACCACACCACACGTCCTCCACACCACACCCACACCAAGCACCCTCCACACCACACCCACCACACGTCCTCCACACCACACCCACACCACACGTTCTCCACCACACCCACCACACGTCTCCACCACACCCACACCACACGTCCTCCACACCACACCCACACCACACGTCCTCCACACCACACCCACACCACACGTCCTCCACACCACACCCACACCAAACACCCTCCACGCCACCGCCACATGCCTGTCATTCACGTCCACAACAGCTTCATAGATTACCTCGGCCAAACACTTCCTAAATTGAAATTCTTTACAGTACGGCAAACACCAGGTCAACACACACACACACACACACACACACACACACACACACACACACACACACACACACACACACACATGGTACTTGTTATTCCCACTCCAAAATATAATATGAATTTATTTATTCCCTGGCGTAGTATTTTGTCTATTTGATTTTCTTCGTGTTTATTTGTTTATCCCTCAATCATTAATGTGTCTGTCTTTATTTGATTTGTTATTTATCTTTCTATGTTTTAAGCCTCTCTCTCTCTCTCTCTCTCTCTCTCTCTCTCTCTCTCTCTCTCTCTCTCTCTCTCTCCTCTCCTTCTTTCCCCCGATTCTTCCTTTCCTTCTCACCCTCCTTCTTTTCCTCCCTCACCCTTTCTCCATCCTTTCACCTCCCTCTTAACCCTGACTCCCTCCTTCACCTTTCATCTTTTCTCTCCATCCTTCACCCTCCCTCCCTCCCTCCCTCAGAAGATCAATAGACACCTGTATTGAGCTAAAGGACCCTCCAATTCTCCTAAGTTTAATCTTCTCCCATTTCCTGAAGAGGGAAAAAATCCCTTTAATGTAGAGTCTCAGCGCTATTCAGACACCATTTAAGAACCCATCGTTGTGTAGTTATGAGGGAGAGCCAATCACCGGATGGAGCGGGGTGAAGTGGGGAAGGAGGGTAGAATTTGACGTATCAGGGAGAATTCGTACTTGAAGGTAGATGACTTAAGGTAGGTTTTTCTTTGTCTTGTGTTTTATGTAAATTGTAGTTGAACAGTGATGGTTTGTCCACTGCAGCTACCACAAGTCGTCTGCCAACCTGCCACCATTACCTTGCCAACCTGCCATACTACTTTCCTGCCACCATTACCCTGTTACCCTGCCACCATCACCGTGCTACCATTTTCGTTACCACCATCCTGCCAATGTGATATCACCATCCTACCAACCTGCCGACTACAATCCCCCTACCACCACCCTGCTACCATCATCCTGCCACCACCATCCTGCTACCACCACCCTGCTCTGTTGTCACTACCACTCACCCCTGACGCTAACTTATTAATCTGATGGTATATGCCAACACTAAGACTACCAACACTCTGATACCCTGCCAACACCAAATTCATTTTCTTTTAACGATACAAATCTGACAACACTACTACTTTGTCAACCAACTTTTGATTACAAGGGTGTTTCTACTGACAACACTAAACTTTTTACCAATAAATATTATTTTTTCTTATGTACCAAAACATGATTATATGTGCACAAACACACACAAACACACACACATACACACACGCGCGCACACACACACACACACACACACACACACACACACACACACACACACACACACATGCATACACACACACACACACAGAGACACACACACAGTAAGAATTCCTGAGTAGTTCCAGGAACAAATTACACCTAAAATTCTTCTCCTGTAAATCTGGGAACACGATGAAGAATGTAAATCAATGAAAGAGATTTACAAGATTTACACTCCACCCTGGCCAGCTATTTTTATCCCATAATAACTTAACCTTGACTTGAAATTAGTTTAACCTACTAAAAGCTAAGGTATATTATGCTAACTTAACATGCCATAACATAATTTAATGTAACATAACGTAACATAACGTAACGTAACATAACATAACATAACATAAGCTGGTGACCTGAACCCCTTGAAAATGATGACTTAGCCCCTTGAGAATGATGACTTAATCCCAGACTTCTCCTGTTGAGTATGATAATTTTGTCCCTTGAGTATGATAACTTTGTCCCTTGAGTATGATGGCTTTGACCTTGAGTATGATGACCCCTTAAGTATGATGACTTCTGTTGAGTATGATAACTTAACCCCTTGAGAATGATAAGTTTACCCCTTGAATATACAGTAATAACTTAACCCCTTGAGTGCGATGACTTTACATCTTGAGTACGTTAACTTAACCCCATGCATACGACAATTTAACCAGTCGGGTAAAATGACATTGATTTCTCACTTAACGAGCTAATTCTCGATACTCGTGGGGTTAAATTATCGTACTCAAAAGCCAAATTCATCATGCGCGTGGGGTTACATTATCGTACTCTAAGGCTTAACTCATTGTAGCCTACTCATAGATTTAAATTATCGTACTCAAAGGGTTAACTCATTGTACTCAAGTGGTTAATATCGTACTCATTGTGGGTTAAAGCATCGTAACCTTGGCTCTAAAATGCAGCTCAAAAAGTCAAATACAACTCTCTCACTCTCTTTGTTTACATATGACGTCAAAACAAAACACTAAACTATTTGCGTAAAATATTCCAAGGTAAGGAACTCCTATAGTACTTGTTGCTGTAGTGTTTAATTAATATTATGTTAGAGCTCTTTCATATAAACCGGATTGAATGAACTACCTTTTTTGTATACACTGATGAGTTACTTTCAAAAGTTTCGCACTCAGTAATTTCGTTCAGGTAGTTTTAAATATATTTTGGTTATTTTTAAAAGTATGGAATTTTCGTCACACACACACACACACACACACACACACACACAGGGACACTACAGCAATAATTTATCGTTCAGTAGTGCCATTATAAAATTCCTGTGTGGTTCAGCTGCCACTCTACGCCATTGAATACTTACAGTTTGTACAATAAAACACCATTAAACCCAGTAAAAGAAATAAGTCACGTTGGTAACACTGACATAACTATGGGTTGGTAATACTGATGGGGTCATAAAAGGCTTATATATATGTTTACTAAAATGACGAATTAGAGGGATATATTTTTAGTAACTCTTTCGATATAATTGTGAGAATATTTTTTGTTCAGTGGTGTTTATTAAATGTTAATTGAGAGGAATTAAAAAAAAGTTTATATAAAGAAAGTGGAAATTTTAGTCAATACAAATTTAGCTACAAAAGAGTGAACATTCTTTTAGCAAATGGTCATTAGGAGCAAAAAATTCAGCATTTTTTTTATTGTATATTTAAATTAAAAGTAGTTGAACATTTGTCAATTGTAGAACATTTTTCCCTTTTTAATGTTTCTAAAATGTTATGAAGACGAATATTTTTTCCGACAAATACTAATATGAATTGCATTATTTTCTTATTATCTAAATTAGAATATAAACGTCACTGAGGAAATTATTTTAAATAAGTAATTTTGCCAACGAGCTAAAGAGTTTTGTTTAAATAATTTCAGGACAAACGGTTAAGTTATTTTAATTATCTTCTAATGATTTATTCTTGCCTCCTCTCTCTCTCTCTCTCATCTTTCTCTGTTATCTGTAGCTCCCCCATTCACTCATTTTCACTTTCTCTCTCTTACACACACACACACACACACACACAGTCAATGAATTATTGAAATGGAAATCTCGGTTTAATAAATAATAAACAACAAGCGTTTTCATACTAAGAAGGTTATAATTTAAACCAAACTATTTATTAACATGCAGTTCATCAGCAATGTTGCAGAAGAAGAGAGAGAGAAAAAAAATCGTTTTACTCACAAATAATTTATTTCTCTCCTGCAACTGTGAAAACTTTTACGTCTTTCGCCGAGACCAATCATTCTTCCAGTTGTGTGTGTGTGTGTGTATGTGTGTGTGTGTGTGTGTGTGTGTGTGTGTGTGTGTGTAATATGTAATAATATAAATAATAATAATAATAATAATTAACGGTTTATTGAAAAAGTTCTGCAGCCCGAAGGCTGAAAATATACATTGGACATAAATGACATATTACATACATTGGTGGTTTAACAAAAGCCTTCATTAGAAATAGGTAAAGGAACATACAGTGAACATTCAGATTAATGTAGGTGTTGAACAGCAAACACGTAGTGTAGTAACTCTCTCCCAGATGGTGTTAGGAGGGACCTATGTGGTGTAGTAGTTCCCTCAGATGGTGTTATGAGGGACCTGATGTGAGTATGTGTTCCCTCACAGATGGTGTTATGAGGGGGCCCACTCTGCATTGTAATAATTCCCTCACAGATGTGGTGTTATTCCGTGGTGTAGTAATTCCCTCCTGGGTAGATTGTTATGAGGGGCCTCACGTGTAGTAATTCCCTCACAGATGGTGTTATGAGGGGCCTCACGTGGTGTAGTAATTCCCTCATAGATGGTGTTACGAGGGGCCTCACGTGGTGTAGTAACGCCCTCACAGATGGTGTTATGAGGGGCATCACGTGGTGTACGAATTCCCTCACAGATGGTGTTATGAGGGACCTGACGTGGTGTAGTAATTCCCTCACAGATGGTGTTATGAGGGGCCTGACGTGGTGTAGTAATTCCCTCACAGATGGTGTTATGAGGGGCATCCCGTGGTGTAGTAATTCCCTCACAGATGGTGTTATGAGGGACCTCACGTTGTGTAGTAATTCCCTCACAGATGGTGTTATGAGGGACTTGACGTGGTGTAGTAACTCCCTCACAGATGATGTTATGAGGGGCATCACGTGGTGTAGTAATTCCCTCACAGATGGTGTTATGAGGACTTGACGTGGTGTAGTAATTTCCCACAGATGGTGTTATGAGGGACATGTGGTGTAGTAATTCCCTCACAGATGGTGTATATGAGTGAGGTGTGGTCCCAGGCCTTCTATCGTAGACGGATTAACACATCGCTGGTTGTTGTCTCACGGGCCGTTATCACTGGGTACCTGGGACCTCACTGTGTGAAGGTTAACTTGAGTACGACTGTTACTGTTGAGTTGTTCACTGACTTACACTGTTCACCACTGTTCACCTCTGTTTAACACTGGTTCCATTCCTTTCCTAAATGAAATTGTAACTTGGCGAGAACTTGTTGATATTCCGGTGGGGAGGAGGGTTCAGGGAGGGGTTGGTATGGGCCAACTTAACAGTTGACCTGGCTTCTCCGAAAGGAGCGCCAGGTACGTCTGACCCTTCGGTGGTCAAGGATGTGTGTGTGTGTGTGTGTGTGTGTGTGTGTGTGTGTGTGTGTGTGTGTGTGTGTGTGTGTGTGTGTGTGTGTGTGTGTGTGTGTGTGTGTAGTTTTAGCAGTCAAAGAAGGATCCATTTACAACATACAGGATTAAAATGCAAAAATACCAAATTCTAAATAGAGAGTTAAAGCCTATGAAAAATATTTAGATTTGATTCACTTGTGAAATTTGATATATGTGTGTGTGTGTGTGTGTGTGTGTGTTTGTTAATGCTGCAAGGACAGATATTATCAGTGACATGTCCACCAGCAGTTGTTTTTATCGTTATTTCCTTATGAAATTGTAGACCAGGTACAGACAGGTATATATCTACAGGTGCTACATATATATACAGGTGCTACATATATCTACAGGTGCTACATATATATACAGGTGCTACATATATCTACAGGTGCTACATATATCTACAGGAGCTACATATATCTACAGGTGCTACATATATCTACAGGTGCTACATATATCTACAGGTGCTACATATATCTACAGGTGCTACATATATCTACAGGTGCTACATATATCTACAGGAGCTACATATATCTACAGGTGCTACATATATCTACAGGTGCTACATGTATCTACAGGTGCTACATGTATCTACAGGCGCTACATGTATCTACAGGTGCTACATGTATCTACAGGTGCTACATGTATCTACAGGTGCTACATATATCTACAGGTGCTACATATATCTACAGGTGCTACATATATCTACAGGTGCTACATATATCTACAGGAGCTACATATATCTACAGGTGCTACATATATCTACAGGTGCTACATGTATCTACAGGTGCTACATGTATCTACAGGTGCTACATGTATCTACAGGTGCTACATGCATCTACAGGTGCTACATGTATCTACAGGTGCTACATGTATCTACAGGTGCTACATGTATCTACAGGTGCTACATGTATCTACAGGTGCTACATATATCTATCTTGGTGGAGCAAACTTTAAGGAAATAATGTATGGTGTTGCTTCGTTGTGCTTCAGTGTTTCAGCTGGAAGCTTTTTCGTGCTTCAACTAGTAAGGTATTGGGTGCTTCAACTGGTAGGCTCTTTGGGTGCTTCAACTGGTAGGGTCTTTGGGTGCTTCAACCGGCAGGACCTTTGCTTCAACTGGTAGGGTCTTTGTGTGCTTCAACTGGCAGGGTCTTTGTGTGCTTCAACTGGCAGGGTCTTTGGGTGCTTCAACTGGTAGGGTCTTTGTGTGCCTAAACCAGCAGGATATTTGGGTGCTTCAACTAGTAGGGTCTTGTGTGCTTCAACTGGCAGGGTCTTTGTGTGCTTCAACTGGCAGTCTTGTGAGCTTCAACTGGCAGGGTCTTTGTGTGCTTAACTGGCAGGGTCTTTGTAGCTTCAACTGGCAGGGTCTTTGTGTGCCTAAACTATCAGGATATTTAGGTGCTTCAACTGGTAGGGTCTTTTGTGTGCTTCAAAATGGCAGGGTCTTTGGGTGCTTCTTACCAGGTGGTCTTTGTGTGCTTCAACTGGCAGGGTCTTTGTGTGCTTCAACTGGCGGGGTCTTGTTAGCTTCTACTGGCAGGGTCTTGTGTGCTTCAAATGGCAGGGTCTTTGGGTGCTTCTACTGGCGGGGTCTTGTTAGCTTCTACTGGCAGGGTTTTGTGTGCCTCAACTGGCAGGGTCTTTGTGTGCTTCAACTGGCAGGGTCTTTGTGTGCTTCAACTGGCGGGGTCTTTTGTTAGCTTCTACTGGCAGGGTCTTTGTGTGCTTCAAATGGCAGGGTCTTTGGGTGCTTCTACTGGGGGGTCTTTGTTAGCTTCACTGGCAGGGTCTTTGTGTGCCTCAACTGGCAGGGTCTTTGTGTGCCTCAACTGGCAGGGTCTTTGTGTGCTTAAACTGGCAGGGTCTTTGTGTGCTTAAACTGGCAGAGGCTTTGGGTGCTTCATAGGCCCAGTGTCTTTAAGTATCGTTCACTAAACCTTAATTTCAACAGTAAACAAAAACTTTCAGAATATTAGAATGACATACAGTAGCTTCCGTTGCTGCTGGTGGGCTGGGGTTGGGGGGGTTAATGGGTAGTTCAGGTGTGTGGTGATAGAGGGCGGTGGGGGCAGCGGTGTTGTGGTGGGATGGTAACGCTGTCTAACAAGAGATGGCGCCACTGGTCGGGTCTGGCGCTGTCTGTATATACTTCAACTCGTCTCATTTCATTCTTCTATCTATTTTACTGTCCGACGTTTCCGCTAAATAGGTAAAGAAAGCAAAAAAAAAGAAGGGTATAATAGTGAGTGTAATGAGATAAAGTGAGGATAAAGAGGACAAGAGGTAAAAAGGGAAGAAAGGGAGAAAAGAGAGAATGAGAGAGTGTGTGTGAGAAAGAGAGAGAGTGGGGGGATCCAAGGCTTCAATAGGTTCCGTCTCGCTACCACTAAAATGAGGACCCCGTCAGTGTTGCCAGAAGCAGCGGGTGACACTGTAAAGGTTTAAGAGAGCATGAAACTGTTTCCTCAGCAGCCGCACCATTGCCAGAACCAGCCCAGCCGTGAACCTCTCGTCAACACTCAACTTGTTGCTCTTGTGGCATGTATAAAGCCTGGTATGTATAACTGGCATGTGTGGAGAACGGGGTGCAACACTGCATGTCATTCGAGTATACGCTTTGCAATTTATAGTTTATACGCACAACAAGAGAGTATATTGTACCAGGTAGCCAAAACGTGCCTAAATATTTAGTTTTCCGTGTAATTGGTACGAAATTCTAAACGTTGGTAAAGTAACTTTAAACGAATATTTACTTTTTTGTTATAATGTTCTGGTATTGATGGGTTCGTTTTGTTTTGATTACATTGCCTATGAAGTCAGAGTTAGTTGTTGTCATGAAGGGCCAATCAGCGTCCAGCTATACTGTAGATGGATTATGTTTTCCTTTGATTACGTTGCCAGTGACGTAAAACAGCAAGGAGGGCCAATCAGAATTCTGTATTCCCTTGACAGATGAAATAGCATTATCTTGGGTGATTATACAGTCAGCCCGCTAGTGACGTGCTTGCAACAACCATATTATTTTATTTTTATTTATTTTTTATTTTTATTTTATTTTATTATTTTTTTACGGGATTAGCCCACCAGGACACAGGTCAATGACCCACATCAGGGCCTGGGGAGAAAATACTACTACTACTACTTTTTTTTTTTTTTTTGCCTCCAGCTTCCCCCAATAGCCACACCTTCGCCGCCATTTTATTACCTTAATATTAAATATCCTAATACATAAGTAGCTATCCTATCTGTGTTGAATTAGTTGAGCCGCAGATCTATGCGGCATTCAGTGACTGTAGCCTCATAGTCAATATCTACATCTGTTGTCGGCATTGGGGCCGAAGCTCTCGTTCCCCTGAGGCAGAGCAAAGCCGACCGAAGGAGAGAGAAGGACAGTCGACATCTCATCCAGGCTGTAACATAACTTCTGGGCTGCTGCTTCTGTTCGGAGATCACCTCCGCGAGTCTGGCGTAGAAACATCTTGCACTTGGTCCCATCCCACCAGAGGTTGTGAACACTAGAGGAGTGAAGCTGCCTTGATCAACGTTTTGAATTCTCTCCCCATATGCCCTTCTCTTGTCGTTCTCGTTCCTCCTATGTGCAGCATCGAGAGCTAGGTTACGGTGACATGCGGCCATGGGATCAAAAATCCTGATGTCGTAGAAAGCTCACTGTCCCCGTGTCCAGAATCCTCGAGCACTGACGTCCACACGGGCTTCGTTAGATGTGTTTGAAGTCCTGTGTTGGAAGATCTCACCATCCAATGGAAGGAGGGTCGGTTCTACCATGACGTCCCGGTAGATTTCCTTCAACATACTTGCTGTGAGATCCCTTACTTCATCATGCCTAATGCATATGAAGCCCCCCTTCTTTGCACTACCACTACTACTACTACTACTACTACTACTACTACTAATAATAATAATAATAATAATAATAATAATAATAATAATAATAATAAAGGTCCATAAATGAATACCCACAAAATAAAAAGATCTATAGCGAGAAACGATATATGTATGTAGTTTTGTCAAGGTAAGAGAAACAATTGAGACCCTGCAATTGTGTGTAAATGAGGCACAAACTCAGATCAGCAGCCTGGGACTTGGTCACAATTTTCGTGATGCCATATGGCAGCAGGGTCCACTTGTTTGTTTGGTGTACCTCCCTGTTTGATAGCCGTCCATATATATTAATATATGGACAGGGTGTCAGTATATTACAGTATCCGTCCAATTTATAGTTGTTATAGTTTCTCTCGCAAGTGAATGCTCACCAGTCTGATTCTCTGTACTACCCCTTGTACACTAGCCCCTTGTACACTACCCTTTGTACACTACCCATTGTACACTACCTCTTGTACATTACCTCTTGTACACTGCCTCTTATACATTATCACTTGTACACTACCCTTGTACACTACCTCTTGTACACTATATCTTGACACTACCCCTGTACACTACCTCTTGTACATAACCCCTTGTACACTACGCCTTGTACACTACCCCTTGTACACTACCCCTTGTACACTACCCCTTGTACACACCTCTTGTACACACTACCCCTTGTGCACCACCCCTTGTGCACTACCCCTTGTGCACTCACCCTTGTACACTAACCTGTACACTACCCCTTGTACACTACCTCTTGTACACTATATCTTGTACACTACCCCTTGTACACTACCTCTTGTACATAACCCCTGTACACTACGCCTTGTACACTACCCCTGTACACTACCCTTGTACACTACCTCTTGTACATAACCCCTTGTACACTACCCCTTGTACACTACCCCTGTACACTACCCCTGTACACTACCTCTTGTACATAACCCCTTGTACACTACCCCTTGTACACTACCCTTTGTACACTACCCCTTTGTACACTACCCCTGTACACTACCCCTTGTACACTACCTCTTGTACACACCCCTTGTACACTACCCCTTGTGCACTACCCCTTGTGCACTACCCCTTGTACACTACCTCTGTACACTATATCTTACACTACCCCTGTACACTACCTCTGTACATAACCCTTGTACACTACCCCTTTGTACACTACCTCTTGTACACTATATCTTGTACACTACCCCTTGTACACTACCCTGTACACTACCCCTGTACACTACCCCTGTACACTACCCCTTGTACACTACCCTTGTACACTACCTCTTGTACACACCCCTTTGTACACTCACCCCTTGTGCACTACCCTTGTGCACTACCCCTTGTACACTACACCTTGTACACTACCCCTGTACACTACCCCTTGTCACACTACCCTTGTACATCACCCTTGTTCCCCTTGTACACTCTGTACCTCACTCTTGTACACACCCCTTGTCACTACCCCTTGTGTTACCGCACTACCCTTGTGCACTACCCTCTTGTCCCTACACTTTGTACACCTACCCTTGTACACTACCTCTTGTACACACCCCTTGTACACTCCTTGTACACCCGCCCTTGTGCACTACCCCTTGTACACTACACCTTGTACACTACCCTTGTACACTACCCCTGTACACTACCCCTTTGTACACCACCCCTTGTACACTACCCCTGTACACTACCCCTTGTGCACTACCTCTGTCACACCTTGTACACTACCCCCTTGCACACTACCCTTGTGCACACTACCCTCTTTTGTACACACCCCTTGTACACTACCCCTTTGTGTACTCACCCCACACTACACCCCTGTACACTACCCCTGCACACTACCCTGTGGACTACCTTTTACTACCCTGTCACTACCCTTGTACACTACTCCTGCACACTACCCTTGCACACACCTTGTACACTGCCTCTGTACACTACCCCTTGCACACTACCCCTTGTACACTACCCTTACACTACCCCTGCACACTACCCCTTGTACACTACCCTTGTACACTACCCCTTGTACACTACCCCTTGTACACTACCTCTGTACACACTTGCACACTGCCTCTGTACACACCCCTTGTACACCACCCCTGTACACCACCCCTTGCACACTACCCCTTGCACACACCACCCCTTGTGGACTACTCCATTGTACACTACCCCTTGACACACCCCTTGTACACTACCCCTTGTACACACCTACTCCTTGTGCACTACCCCTGTACACCACCCCTTGTACACTACCCCTGCACACTACCCCTTGTACACACTACCCCTGTGCACTACCTTCCATTATCACTACCCTGTACACTACCCCTGTACACTACCTCTTGTACACCCCTTTTGTACACCCCTTGTGCACTACCCCTTGTACACTACCCCTTGTACACTACCCCTTGCACACTACCCTTGCACACTACCCTTGGGACTACTCCATATACACTACCCCCTTGTACACTACCCCTTGTACACTACCCCTTGTACACTCACCTTGTGCACTACTCCTTGTACACTACTCCTTGTACACTACCCCTTGGGACTACTCATTATACACTACCCCTTGTACACTACCCCTTGTACACTACCTCTTGTACACACCTCTTGTACACTGCCTCTTTGTACACTACCCCTTGTACACTACCCCTTGTACACTACCCCTTGTGGACTACTCATTATACACTACCCCTTTGTACACTACCCTTGTACACTACCTCTTGTACACACCTCTTGTACACTGCCTCTGTACACCACCCTTGTACACTACCCCTGCACACTACCCCCAGGACTACTCATTACACACTACCCCTTGTACACTACCCCCTTGCACACTACCTCTGTACACACCTCTTGTACACTGCCTCTGTACACTACCCCTGTACACTACCCCTTGTACACTCCCCTTGCACACTACCCCCTTGCACACTACCCCTTGTGCACTTCACCCCTTGTCACACTACCCCTGTGCACTACCCCTTGTACACTACCCCTTGTACACTACCCCTTGCACACTACCCCTGCACACTACTCCCTGTACACTACCCCTTGTACACTGCCACCCCCTTGTACACCACCCCTGTACACTCACCTCTTGTACACACACCTTGTGCACTACCCTTGTACACCTACTCCTTGTACACTACCCTGCACACTACCCTTGCACACCTACCCCTTGCACACTCACCCCTGTACACTACCTCTTGTACACTGCCCCTTGTACACTACCCCTGCACACCACTCCCCTTGTACACTACCCCTGTACACCACCCTGTACACCACCCCTTGTACACTACCCTTGTACACTCACCCCTGCACACCATCTCAGGGACTACTCATTATACACTACCCCTGTACACTACACCTTGTGCACTACCCCTTGTACACTACCCCTCAGACCACTCATTATACACCACCCCTTGTACACCACACCTTGTGCACTACTCCTTGTACACTCACTCCTGTACACCTACCCCTTGCACACTACCCCTTGCACACTACCCCTGTTGTACACTACCCCTGTACACCACCCTTGTACACTACCCCTGCACTACCTCCCTTGTACACCACTCCCCTGCACATTACCCCTTGCACACTACCCCTTGTACACTACCCCTTGTACATCACTACCCTTGCACACTACCCCTTGCACACTACCCCTTGCACACTACCCTTGTACACTACCCCTTGTACACCACCCCTTGTACACTGCCCCTTGTGCACTACCCCTGTGCACTAACCCTTGTACACCTCTTGTACACTACACCTTGTACACTTTGTACACTACCCCTTCTCCATCAACCCTTGCATTACTTGTACATTACCTCTTGTACACTACACCTTAGCACATTACCCCTGTACACTAACTTGTACATTAGCCCTTGTATACACCCCTCCTCTATATACTAACCCTTATACACTACCCCTTGTACACTAACCCTTGTGCACTACCTCTTGTGCACCACCTCTTGCACACCACCCCTAGTACACTACCTCCCAGGCACACCCCTTGTGCACTACCCCTTGTGCACTACCTCTTGTGCACTACCTCTTGTACACTACCCCTAGTACACCACCCCAGCACTACCCTGTGCACTACCCCTGTGCACCTCACCTCTGTGCACTACCTCTTGTACACTACACCCTTTGTACACTACCCCTTGTGCACTACCCCTGCACTACCCCTAGTACACCTACCTCCTTGTACACTACCCCTTGTGCACACCCCTTGTGCACTACCCTCTTGTGCACTACCTCTGTACACTACCCCTGTACACTACCCCTTGTACACTACCCTTGTACACTACCCCTTGTACACTACCCCTTGTACACTACCTCTTGTACACTACCCTTGTACACACCCCTTGTACACTACCCCTTGTGCACTAACCCTTGTGCACTACCTCTTGTGCACTACCTCTTGTACACACTACCTCCCTAGTACACCTACCCCTTGTACACTACCCCTTGTGTGCTACCCCTTAAACTACCCCTTGTACACTAACCCTTGTACACCTCTTGTACACTACACTTTGTACACTACCTCTTGTACACTACCCCTTGCACACTACACTTTGTAAACTAACCTCTTGTACACTAACCCTTGTACACCTCTTGTACACAACACTTTGTACACTACCACTTGTACACTACCCTTGTACACTACCCCTTGTACACTAACCCTTCTACACTAACCCTTGTACATTACTCTTTGTACATTACCTCTTGTACACTATACTTAGCACATTACCCTCTGTACACTAACTCTTGTACATTAGCCCTTGTACACTCCTCCTTATAAACTAACCCTTATACACTATCCCTTGTACACTAACCCTCGTACACTAACCCTTGTACATTACCCCGTATACACTACTTGAACTGTACATTAACCATTGTACACTCAAACTTGTACACTACCCTTAAACACTAAACACTACCCCTTTGTAATGTACATTAACCATTGTAAAACTCATCCTTGTACACTAACCCTTGTACATTACCCCCTGTACACTACACCTTGTACACTAACCCTCATACACGACCATTATACACCTAACAATGTATACTACCCCCTGTATACTACCCCCTGTACACTAACCCCTTGTACACTAACCCCTTGTACACTAACCCCTTGTACACTCGTCTTTGGGTGGACAGCATGGTGGAGGAGTAACTACTAGCTACTGAATGACTGTGAACAACGCCTTCAGTCAAAAAAAAAAAAAATTAACATACCATTAAAACCAAATTTCTATTGCGTTACATCATTAAAAAGTTATCGCTCTTGGGTGAAAACATCAATTGTTTTATAAGACTTAATTGGACTATTATACCTATTTCATGTGATATGTATATTGGTTTATATGTATACTGTATATGTATAAATGAAGAATTACTGTAATTATACATATACGTACAGGTACTATGAGTATCTATCCTGATAAGATAAAATTTATTAAAGGCGTAAAGAACGAGATATGTAGTGAGTATTGTGGTAGACCTATAAGTATTGTGAGAGACCTATGAGTATTGTGGTAGACCTATGAGTATTGTGAGAACCTATGAGTATTGTGGTAGACCTATGAGTATTGTGGTAGACCCATAGTTGTGGCCTATGAGTGTTGTGGAGACCTATGAGTTTGTGAGAGTCCTATGGTTTGTGGTAGACCTATGGTTTGTGGAGACCTATGGTGTTGTGGTAAACCTATGGTATTGTAGATCTATGAGTGGGAGAGGTTGTGGAGACCTGGGTTTGTGAGACCTATGAGTATTGTGAGAGACCTATGGTATTGTGGTAGACCTATGAGTGTTGTGAGAAACCTATGAGTATTGTGAGAGACCTATGAGTGTTGTGGTAGACCTATGGTTTGTGGAGACCTATGGTATTGTGGTAGACCTATGGTATTGTGAGAAACCTATGGTTGTGGGCGTATTGTGTGACGTTTGTGGTGACCTATGGTGTGGGACTGTTTGTGAGACCTGAGTTTGTGGTAGACTTATGTGGACTGGTGGAGACCTTGGTGTGGAGACCTTGGTATTGTGGGCTATGGTTTGTGAGGTCCTTGAGTATTGTGGTGACCTATGAGTTTGTGAGAGACCTTGGTATTGTGGTAGTCTTGGGAGACCTATGGTGTTGGGTAGACCTATGGTTTGTGAGAGACCTGGTATTGTGGAGCCTATGGTGGTGGTAGACCTATGAGTATTGTGGTAGACCTATGAGTATTGGTGCCTTGGTTTTTGAGGCCTATTATTGTGAGAGACCTTGGTGTTGTGTGACCTATGAGTATTGTGAGAGACCTATGAGTATTGTGGTGGCTTATGAGTTGTGAGGTCCTATGAGTGTTGTGGTAGACCTATGAGTGTTGTGAGAGACCTATGAGTGTTGTGGTAGACCTATGAGTATTGTGAGAGACCTATGAGTATTGTGGTAGACCTATGGTATTGTGGTGGCCCTATGAGTATTGTGGTAGACCTATGAGTATTGTGGTAGACCTATGAGTATGTGGTAGACCTATGAGTATTGTGGTAGACCTATGGTATTTGAGAACCATGAGTAGTGGTAGACCTATGGTATTGTGGTGACCTGGTTTGTGAGAGACCTGTATTGTGGTAGACTTATGGTATTGTGAGAGTCCTATGGTTTGTGGTAGACCTATACGTATTGTGAGAGACCTATGAGTATTGTGGTAGACCTATGAGTATTGTGGTAGACCTATGAGTATTGTGAGAGACCTATGAGTATTGTGGTAGACCTATGAGTATTGTGGTAGACCTATGAGTATTGTGAGAGACCTATGAGTATTGTGGTAGACCTATGAGTATTGTGGTAGACCTATGAGTATTGTGGTAGACCTATGAGTATTGTGGTAAACCTATGAGTATTGTGAGAGACCTATGAGTATTGTGAGAGACCTATGAGTATTGTGAGAGACCTATGAGTATTGTGAGAGACCTATGAGTATTGTGGTAGACCTATGAGTACTGTGAGAGACCTATGAGTATTGTGGTAGACCTATGAGTACTGTGAGAGACCTATGAGTATTGTGGTAGACCTATGAGTACTGTGGGAGGCATATGAGTACTGTGGTAGGCCTATGAGTATTGTGGTAGACCTATGAGTATTGTGGTAGACCTATGGGTATTGTAGCAAACTTATGAGTATTATGGTAGGCCTATGAGTACGTAGTGCGGTAGACCTATGATTATTGTGGCAGACCTTAGAACCATTGCATCACCTTTTGAATATTTGACTGATCAATGATTCACAAATGCATAAGAATGAATCATACATGTAAGGAAAAGAGAAATTATTATATATACTGAAAATAATGAATAATGTATAGTCAATAAAGTGTATACATTATTCATAGCGTGGGTGAGAGACTAGGAGACTGGCTGTAGTAATATACTGCTGACTGCTGTAAATATAACTCACATTCTCCACATAAAAACTTGGCGAAAATATATCTGGTGCAATAAAATAAAACATTAGTGTAGAAAAACGTTCAAACACACACACACACATACACACACACATGCAAGATTATTCTCTCCCCTTCCTACTCCACATATCAAGAAGCGCTCAACACACTGACCCTTTCGACTCTCACTGACCATCACCACGACCTCATCTGCAAATTTGGTAAGAAGCTTCTACACCATCCCCGACACCGGCTCCTACTACCACCTGAGATCCCTAGTCCGAGAATTGCTGTTCGACACCACAACCGCATCCAGCCCATACGTGCACGAACTGATCGCTATAAGAACAGCCCAGTCCCAACCATTGTAAAAATTATCAATAACTTGTAATAAATCAGTGTATTCACTCCCAGTAAACACTACTCTTACACTGTCACTATGTTGAAATGAACTGTAGTTTGAGCTTTTCCCCATCTAGTTATTATATGTCTTATTTGTGTCACTCATGTTACTTGTATATTATTTGTAATTGTAACCCATTCCCCAAATATGTAACTGTATATTTTCAGCCTTCTGGCTGCAAGCTCTTTCAATAAACCGTTAATTATTATTATTATTATTATTATTATTACACACACACACACACACACACACACACACACACACACACACACACACACACACACACATCCTACCTTCCCCCTCCCACCCCACCACCATACACACTGGGACCCCTCACTAACGACCTGCCTTTATGAATAATTGCCAGACAACCTAATTAGATCTCCGGGATTGTATAGACCAACTCTCTTAAGAGCTCTATTGTTGACGCCGGGAATATACCCCACCTCCACGCTGTATATACTGGCAGTGTGTGTGTGTGAGAGAGGATGTTTGGCTGTATATTTGCATACAGGATGTGCGTACGTTTGTGTATGCTCGTGTACGGATATGTTTGTGTATGCTTGTGTATATCACCATAATAAAAAAAAAACATACACCTGGATAATATTACCAGAATATCACGTATAAATAATAATCATTATTCCTACCTGGCGTTGCTTCGTAATTAACCTGCCTATGCAAATGACCATAAATTTCACAGAGGCCTTTTAATCCTGGATAACTAAAACCAATTTTACGTAATCTGGATAAGCCTGAAGAGTTGTAAGCATCTATAGATTTTAAGTTTAAAATTTCACACATTTCGTATACTAAAAAATTATTCTGATTCCTTATATTTGTTTCATATTTATGGTAATTCTGTATACAGTATATATGTATTTTTTTATTTTCGATTTGTCTCTTTGTTCAATAATTTCACACATCTCAAATTATCACCATAGACCAATAGTTTAAAACATTATATTCCTTAAACTAAAACAGATTTTTCTAATGGTTTAAATCACTATTAAAACACATATTTAACTACACAATCACCCTCCCAGGCACTAAAGTCTCCCGTTATTACCAATTATCCTTTAAAGGAAATCATTTTAGTCAGGATTCACTTTAAAAAGGTTCAGCATTGATTACATTTTGCTTAAGCGGGTTGAAGAAGTAATTAAGGTTACCAGGTAGCCGAAAGGACTGTAGTGAAGATTCTCCTTGTTTATATATATTGTGTGTTAAACGGGTTTGTGATTACTGTTATATCGGTTAAAAAGAGTTGGGTTTTAATAAGGTTTTGTCTCTATTAAGCGTAGGTCGTATTACTTGGTACATAACATCATTGTGGTTATCGCTTAAACGGATTTGATATCATGAGGAATTCGCATTAAAAGGTTTACTGGAATAAAAATTCGGTTAAATGGAATCAACTAGACTGAAATTCACTTAAACGGCTCCACCTTTAATAGAATTTTCGCTTCAGTGTGTTGGCATACATCGAGTGTTCGTTTAAATACTTGGCCATTAAGGGAATCCGCTTGAATGGGTTCGATATTATCAAATCGTCCCATCTATTGGAATTTATATAGATTTATATATTTATATTTTTTCAGCGTTATCCAGACTTCGGATAATTGCATTTCGGCTTATACAGATATTCCGTAATTGGACAAAAACATTAACCGGACTTAACACTAATGAACTCAAATAATTAACCAGGTGGCCGATGGCGGTTTTTTCTGCCTCATTAATGTCCAGATGAGAGGATATATATGAGGGGAAATAAGTGCCTTTGTTTCCATGGTAACACTGGTTCCCTTGTTTCCATGGTAACACTGTTGTCTTTGTTTCCATGATAACAGGGTTGCCATTGTTTCCATGGTAACACTCGTGTATTTGTTTCCATGGTAACACTGGTGCCTTTGCATCCATGGCAACACTGGTGCCTTTGTTTCCATGGTAACAAAGGCAACACTGTTGTCTTTGTTTCCATGGTAACACTGTTGTCTTTGTTTCCATGGTAACACTGGTGCCTTTGTATCCATGGCAACACTGTTACTTTTGTTTCCATGTAAAGAATAGTACCTCTTTGTCTATCATAACCTAACATAACCTAACCTAACCAATTTAACTTAACATAATCTAACTTCACCTTAACCTTACCTAACCAACTTTACCTAACCTAACCTAACCTAACCTAACCTAATCTAACCTAACCCACGCATCTTGGTAAGACTATTCAGGTCATGTTTCAAGTCGGGTTCGTGAATTATTTTTGTCAGAAGAAATATTAAAGACAGCTCTTGTTCAGCCCCACAGAGACCGGTGGACGGATATATTGGTGAAATCCCCAGCGAAGCCTCATGATAGCGTATGTATGTATGTGTGTGTGTATGTGCATGTGTGTGTTTGTGTGTGTGTATGTATGTGTGTATGTATTACGCCATTTGCCTCTGTCTACCCAGCAGTAATTTGGAACCTGGATGTTAAACGATTTGCGGATTGTATTCTGGGGTATTAGTTAGCCAGTGCAGTTGGCGAGTTGTCCGGTCTTCTCGGACTATTCCTTGATATTGGGTCATGCAACTCGTTAACTTAGGGTGTAGTTGTTGTGTTGGCGACAGCTTCTACACCTTGGGCCGACCATCCTCGTTACACGAGGGGTCAACCATCATTACGCACCGCGGCTCCATTGAAATCAGTTCCATTCTCTGGTAAAATTTCTCTCACTTGAAACCATTCATGTCATAAAACAGTCGGAATTGGTTTCTTTTCACTGATAGACGAGAAACCAGCTACCGGGCTCTCTGTCCTTAGATAAGAAAAAATTATCACCAAAATCGAATCTCCTCCCCCCTTTTTCTTCACCCCCCCACACTCCTCTTCTCCAACACAACCCCCGCCGTTCACTCTCTTTCACCCCCTTCCTCCACCCCTCCCTCCAACTCCACACTTCCCTTCCTCCACATCCACCTTTCTCCTCCTCCTCTACACATTCCAATACAATCTACCCACTAACAACATTCCTATCGTTCTCCCCCTCCCCCCATACCTACTACATACATCTTCTCCCCTCCCCCCATACCTACTTACATAACCTTCCTCCTCCCTCCCCTGGCCGACGCCCCTCTTCCACCTCCTACTGGTCTCATCCTCCTCCCACCCACCATCCATCCTCACACCTCCTACTACACCTCTCTCCTCCCTCCCCTTCCTCTCTGCCCTTCCTCTTCTCTCCCCTCACCTTCTCACCATTCTCGCCCCCTTCCAAACTGCATCTAATTTTCACATTAGTCAAGATCTACCTAACCCGCTTGAGGGTGTCAAAAAGGCAGCATTAGACTGTTGGGGGAGAGTATCATAATGACCCATATCGCCAGGGGCAGTAGGGGTGAGAGTCGCCCATCGTTCCAGGGAGTTTATTACATCTGCACTATTAGGTAGTTTTGTGGCGCTGTCGATTTTTTTTTTCGTGGGTGGGGAGATGGAGGTCTTTTGTGAGGCGAGGAAAGGGAGTTTTTTGAGGGGAAGGGGGAAAGGGAGAGGAATGGGAGGATATTTTTTGGGCAAGGGATAGGGAAGAGGAAGGTTTTTGGAGGGGAAGAAGTGACAGGCGTTTTGCAGAGGACAAGTTTCCTGAGAGAGGATCTTAATTATTCGGACAAATCAATATTTTACTTTATTATTTTTACTTTTTAGGTCAAAAATATCAATCATTATTAGTTTTTCCTCTTTGCTTGGTGTAATTTTTGCCACTTTTGGGTGAGTTCTGTTTTTTGTTTTTTTAATTGAATCTTCTACTTTAACAACAGCTATATCTAATTATTTGAAGTGGAATAGATCATATATTTTCTTTTTAACATTAACATAATTATTTCTTTAACAGTTAAACTAATATATTTCCACATAATCAAATCATTAATCACTCCTCCCCTGGCCTTTAAATACATCATATTTTTCATCTTACGACAATAAATTAAACCAATAAATCACTTCATTACCTCTTCCTTCAATCACCGTAAACATCAATATTTGTTATGCTATTTCTGCTGGTAAACTGCATCTGTGCTTTTTCCTGTGGCACTTTTTGTCGCAAGTTGTGATGTATAGAGAATAGCAAATTGAACACGTCAGGCAAGGTGCATGTTGTAGACCTGCACGCTAGGGAGGGAGGGAGGGGACGGTGGGGGGGGTAGGGAGGGGAGGGAGGGAGGAAGGGGAAAGAGGGGGGGCAGGGAGGGGAGGGAGGAGGAGGGAGGAGGAGGGGAGGAGGAGGAGGGGACGGAGGTGGGGGGCAGGAGGGAGGGAGGGAGGAAAAAGAGAGAGGGGGTAGGGAGAGGGCGAAATGATCAAGAGAAACGGAAAAGTGGAAGGGAATGATTGACGGAGAAGGGAAGGGGAAAGACAAAGAAGGAGGAGTAAGAAGAGAAAGAAGGAGTAAGAGAAGTAGGAGAGAGGAAGAGAGAAAGGTGTGAGTGTCTGCCTTCCTCCTCCTCCTCCTCCTCCTCCTCCTTCCTTTACCCTTGCCTCATATTCTCTTTGTCTTTCCCTCACTCTCACTTCCTCCTCCTCCTCCTCCTCACTCCCCCATCCTCAGCAACAAGACTCTACTCATTAGTATTCTTCACCAGTTTATGTTCTTGGTCAATATTTCATGAGAGAGAGAGAGAGAGAGAGAGGATGAGCGAGAGTCCACAAGAGAGAGAGAGAGAGAGAGAGAGACGCGTGACAATCCATGTAAAAAGAGAGAGAGAGAGAGAGAGAGAGAGAGGAGAGAGAGAGAGAGAGAGAGAGGAGACGCGTGACAATCCATGTAAAAGAGAGAGAGAGAGAGAGAGAGAGAGAGAGAGAGAGAGAGAGAATGAGTGACTGCATAAAAAGAGAGAGAGAGAGAGAGAGAGAGAGAGAGAGAGAGAGAGAGAGATGAAGAAAATGAAGACAAGGAGGACAGAAGTAGAAAGAGAGAAGAGGTGCTTGGAAAAGGAGAGGAGAGAATGAAGAGGTGCTAGAGTGGGAGAGGGTGGGAGACAAAGAGAGAGAGAGAGAGAGAGAGAGAGAGAGAGAGAGAGGTACGTGGAGGAACGTGTGAGTGAGGGAATGTTTTAGTAAGGAGAGCGAGGGGAGGGTGAGAGAGAGAGAGAGAGAGAGAGAGAGAGAGAGAGAGAGAGAGAGAGAGAAAGGAGTTTTTAATGAGAGAGAAAGAGAGTGTGACAACACTGAGACATTATTAGGGTGAGGAGAAATAGATGAGAGAAGAGAAGGAGGAGGGAGAGAGAAGGAGGAGGAAGGGAGGGAAGGAGGGAGGGACGGAGGAGGGGAGAGAGAGAAGGAGAGAGGGAGAGAAGGAGGGAGGGAGAGAAGGAGGGAGGGAGAGAAGGAGGAAGGGAGAGAGAGAAGGAGAGAGGGAGAGAAGGAGGGAGGGAGAGAAGGAGGAAGGGAGAGAGAGAAGGAGGGAAGGAGGGAGGGAGAGGTATTGGAAGAGAGAGATGGTATGAGAGAGGGAGGGAGGGACACAGAGAGAGAGAGAGAGAGAGAGAGAGAGAGAGAGAGAGAGAGAGAGAGAGAGAGAGACGCCAGCCTGGTTGTGGTAAATAATTAGTTTGCCCCCGAGTGTATTGGAAACCCTCGGTATAGTATACTTAGTGAGAGAGTTGTAAATATATGCAGGTAAATATTTGGAGAAAATTACCTACATACATACATACATACATACATACATACATACATACATACATACATACATACATACATACATACATACATACATACATACGAGTAGAGAGATAGATAGATAGATAGATAGATAGACTGAGGAGTGAGGCACCAATATTAAAGTGTTGCAATAATATAAGAGAGAGTGACGTAACTTGACCGCCCTACACTATGAAATATTATAAGGGGAGACTTAAAAATAATCTTTATATACTGAGGCAAGAGAGGCCATATTGCTCCTCACCGCAATATATATTTAATAGTTGCATGTGTGTCTTGGAAAATATAATTTGATGTAATACTAATAATAATAATAATAATAATAATAATAATAATAATAATAATAATAATGATGATGATGATGGTGATGATGTGTATGATATTTATGATGATAATATTACTCATAATAAGAATGATAATGACACCCCCAGTTCACACGATTATTAATGGGTATCTAATTTTACAGTTGGGGAAATGAAGGTGGTCCAGTACAGTACCTGCCATGCTACCTCCTTGTGCATTTTATTGTTGTCGTTTTACAAAGTTAATATTTAAGTATCTTTGTTCTTATAGAAGTGTATATCTGCCTCAGTCTTCTGCCTCGTCTGGCTTCATGGTGTCTGTACTGTGGCGTAATTACGGATAAGCCAATCGCGGTGTCCTGTCTTTGCTGTAATCTAACCAGTAGGACAAAAATTATGTGCCTCTGACGTCATCAACGATAAACCAATCAGTGCATCCTGCCGATGACACAATCAACAATGAACCAGTCAGCACAATCTGCTCGCGACTTAATGAGAGATAAACCAATCTGTGAGTTATCCGTCTGACGTCATCAGTGATAAACCAATCAGGGTAAACTGTGAGACATAACGACTAATAATTATGTTTCAGCTAGTACCTCACAGGCTGGGAACTAATTAATTATATTATTATCATTTTGAAAATCGTTGTGGTAATGTGACGGTCCCTTTAATATGGAGTTAGTAGAGCCAATTAATTCTGACTCCACCAATTGGGGGACTAATACGCGTCCACCGTTTATGCTAACACTGGTCTAGGACCAATTAGAATCTCCTCCCTTTGACGTTACTTCCTTAAAGACCAATCGGGGATTCTTTGGTCTATGACGTTACTACCTAAAGACCAATCAGTGGCACAGAAAGGAACTCAGATTCCAGCATTTATGATATTTTACCCATTGTTGATCTTTCTTAACTGCCTGGATTATACCACAAAACCCCAGTAATTGGGACAGATAAACGAGTCCTTACCGTCACCTCCTGTTGATATTAGTAACTCTGACGTCACATTGGTCGCCATGACAATAAATAGCAAAAGCCCGAAACTGTTATTAGGTAAATGTGATCACGTGGAGAGCAGACACCACATGACATATCACCTGATGAGTTAACATCCTAACCTAACCTAACCTAACCTAACCTAACCTAACCTAACCTAACCTAGGAAGTAGAACTAAGAACAATAATCACGAGGGGAGTGCAACTTGTGATGAAAACACAGGAATGGTGAATATAACGTAATGTGTGTGTGTAGGAGAGAGAGAGAGAGAGAGAGAGAGAGAGAGAGAGAGAGCACCTGTCACTCGGTTGCCGGGTAGTCTTAATAACGAACGTAAACAAACTTTTAACTAAAAAAAGTTCACAGTCAACACAGACGGGAGGCTTTGACAGGTCACAAGCCAAACAACTATAACCTTTCGGATAGAAATATATCGTATTTTTCTAATAGATCCTTCAAACTAAATACTGTAGATATAGATTAAGGGATTACGTTTATAAATATATATTTTATTTAACGGTACAGGAGATATACAATATATATACAGTACCAAAAATATATTTACGATACATAATTTTATATATATTCAGGTATATTTATGAGTAAGATAGTTATGTAAATATTGACCCTTGCAACATCACGAGGTGTTTTAACGCAGAAAACGTAATAGGAAATTCGTCAGTGTGATGCAGAATACTTTATACAAAACACAAACTTATAACATGGACTTAATACGATATGATGCTGTAAAAAAAAATAATAATTCTAAATCCATATTAATACAACCTTATAAGAATACATTTTAAGAAATCCAAAATACACGAATGATTTTTGTTTTTTCCTATCCAGTATACATAGTGTATTTTCCAACGTGTTTACTGTGTAGGGAATAGAGAAAAAAAAAGTTTGGCTCAGTATTTCATAGCGTGTAGCGTCTCTCTCTCTGGCTCAACATGTTCTGACAAAAATAAAGGTTGTTATGTATTTACCTTCATCAAGTTGACGAGGAAAGACGACTTTAACTCTTTCGTATTGTTCATATTTTTACTAGTACATGTAAGTGTGATGGTGGTAGTGTGTTGGAGTATGTGTGATGGTGGTAGTGTGTTGGAGTATGTGTGATGGTGGTAGTGTGTTGGAGTAAGTGTGATGGTGGTAGTGTGTTGGAGTATGTGTGATGGTGGTAGTGTGTTGCAGTAAGTGTGATGGTGGTAGTGTGTTGGAGTATGTGTGATGGTGGTAGTGTGTTGGAGTAAGTGTGATGGTGGTTAGTGTGTTGGAGTGTGATGTGTATGTGTGTTGGTGGTGTTGGAGTATGTGATGGTGGTAGTGTGTTGGAGTAAGTGATGTAGAGTGTGATGGTGGTAGTGTGTTGGAGTATGTGTGATGGTGGTAGTGTGTTGGAGTAAGTGTGATGGTGGTAGTGTGTTGGAGTGTGTGATGGTGGTGGTGTGTGGATGGTGGTGGTGTGTTGGAGTATGTGATGGTGGTAGTGTGTTGGTAGTGTGTTGAGTAAGTGTGATGGTGGTGTGTTGGAGTAAGTGTGATGGTGGTAGTGTGTTGTAGCTTAATTTCTGGTTTATGAATAGATAGATAGATAGATAGATAGATACAGAGAGAGAGAGAGAGAGAGAGAGAGAGAGAGAGAGGACTGCAGGCCACATTATTTATTTTAACTGTCAGCTCACAGATATGAGGATTAAAAATGCACCCAACAATATAACTGGACCAAAATTTTTATATCAAGATCAAGCCTCGTCTCCCTGCCTATCCCCTCCTGTCATCTCCCCATATTGTTATCTCCCCACCTGCTATCTTCCCACGTACCCTCTCCCCGCATGCCCATGAACCACGAAACGACACACAACTCATCCAGGAACCACGAAACGAGCCATATCTTATCCAGGAATCACGAAACGACACGAAACTTATCCCAGGAATCACAAACGACACGAAACTTATCCCAGGAATCACGAAACGACACAAAGTCATTCCAGGAACCACATAACGACACAGAGACGACACAGCGCCATCCTGGATAAAGGTGGCACAGGGAGCGTTGTAACCTCGCAGAGAACAGTGGACTTGCATGCTAAACAAAGCAAACAGTGTAGCCAAGTTCCAGCCCATTACGCCATGGTGAATGGTCCAGACGCTACCAGGGCCGAACTCTCTCAACTATTACTGGAAGGGTTCTGGTAACATTGTCTTCACTTGGTTTTGATCGTCATCGTATTACTGCTGTTGTTTATTGCTGTTGTTATCGTTGTTATTGTTATTTTGATTATTATTGTTATCGTTATTATTGTTATTATTATTATTGTTATCGTTATTATTGTTATTATTATTATTGTTATCGTTATTATTGTTATTATTATTATTGTTATCGTTATTATTGTTATTATAGTGGTTCTATATTTTTTTTTTATTTCGTTTTGTTCTTGTTATTTTTCTTGTACTTTTTGTTGGTGTTGTTGTTTTTCTGCTTGTTCCTTTCTCCCTCTAATTCTTTCTTCTTTTCATTCCTCGTCCATTCATTTATTAAACTACTTCTTACTTCTTCTTAACGCTTATATCTACTACGAGTCGAGAGAGAGAGAGAGAAATTAATAGAGATAAAAGAGATATATAATAGAGAGAGAGAGAGAGAGAGAGAGAGAGAGAGAGAGAGAGAGAGAGAAGAGAGGTTGTTGAAATTGACGTATTATATAAAAATCCTTAAGCTCTCTGGTATGAACGAAAAAATAAAGTAGGATTTAAGGGATTAGGAAATATATAAAAATCCCTCTAATACGAATACAATACCTTTAAATTCCACTGTTACCGATAGAAGCAAAAAAAAACAAGCAAATGATGTTTACGTAAAATCCCCAAATTCCTCTCATGTGAAGAAATGATAGAAAGAAAATCCATCACAAGCTAAACAAATAAAAAGAAACGCCAGGTAAAGCCACTGAATCACAAGGAGACAAAGTAATAAAACTTCCACAATCATAAAATCCCATTAAATCCCCCAAACTTCGAGTAAAATCTCTCCCAATACCATGAGAAATATTTAACAAATTGAAAAAATCCTATAAAATCACAGGGAGGTAAATATAGAAAATTACAAAAGCCCACGAAATCACAGAATGGCAGAGTAAAACAAATCACAAACATAAAAGCCTGAGAAAAAAAAATCCCTCAATGTTACCTACGAAGAAAGTCACGGAAGCTTAAGGGTAAACGTTGAGCAATAAGTAAACATGGCGGGGCAGGTATCATAGTGATCAAATTCCAGCTTGGTGGAGGAGAATTTGTTTTATGACCAACCTGCGGACACGGTGAGAGAGAGAGAGAGAGAGAGAGAGAGAGAGAGCAGGCAAGATAAGATAAGATAAAGCCAATGACCATCAGGGCGAGAGAGAGGAGAGAAACGGGAGAGAAGAGAGGGAGGGGGAGAAGGGTTGGAGGGAGGGAGAGGTTTGTGTCATCCTGGGCAAGATCCCAGATATCGACTGCCTATCACCACTACCCCCACTACCACAATTATCTCCACCCCCACTACCCCAACTGACCCTAATAATCACAACCACAACAACTACAAACTACTACCAACGCCACTACTACTACTAGCACCACCATCATTACTACCACCACTGCTATCGTCACTACCAGCACCACCACTACCCCTACCAACCACCACCGCTACCATTACCACCACCACTACCACAACTATCATTACCACCACCACCAACACTAACCACCACCACTACCCGTACTACCACCAATCAACAACCACTACCACAATTATGACAAGCATCACCACCACCACCATCACCACCATCACCACCACCTCCATCACCACACCACCACCACCACCTTTAACCTCTAAACAGTTATTTTGGGTTTTGATAAATGTGCCATCATGAGTGACCGACACATGACTGATCTTCCGTGACAGTCAATCTAGCTGACTGGACCACTCACTGTTGTCCATTACCTCAATGTAGTAACTGGTCAGTGAAGTGAAAACGCAACTCTCTCTCTCTCTCTCTCTCTCTCTCTCTCTCTCTCTCTCTCTCTCTCTTCCCTTCTTTTCTTTGTCTTTCATGACTCTTGCTCTTTATCTCTCTACATATCTGTTTCTGCCTCTCTTTCAAACTTTCTTTGTTCTCTCTCTCTTCCTTTCCTGGTTTTCTCTTTTTTCTCTCTCCTCTCATTTTCTCTATCCAACTCTCTGTTTTCCTTGTCTTTCTTCTGTCTGTCTGTCTGTCTCTCTCTTACATAGCTTTCTCCTAAATGTCTTTAACACTCACCCCCTCCCCTCTCTCTTTTTCTCTATTTCTCCTTGTTTTCTCTATCTTTCATCTCTCATCTTTCTCTTCCCATCCCTCCATCTCTCTCTCCCAGGCGTCTCCAAGCTTCTCTAACTCTCTGGTTGGTCAGGTCTCTCTCTGATGCGAGACTCGGCCAGAAAAGAACGTGTCTGACATATTGGTCGACAGCTGGACGCCATTCTCCTAAGAGGCTTACTGGAATAGCCCTCAAGAATCCTGCAGAACCTCGTGTCTGGTCTCGTAGAACTTCGTGTCTGGTCTTGTAGAACCTCGTGTCTGGTCTTGTAGAACCTCGTGTCTAGTCTTGAAGAACCTCGTGTCTGGTGTCGAAGAACTTCGTGTCTGGTCTTGTAGAACCTCGTGTCTGGTCTTGAAGAACCACGTGTCTGGTCTTGTAGAACCACGTGTTTGGTCTAGTAGAACCTCGTGTCTGGTCTTGAAGAACCACGTGTCTGGTCTTGTACAACCACGTGTCTGGTCTAGTAGAAACATAATAATAATAAAAATAATAAACGGTTTATTAATAGAGTTGCAGCCGGTGGCTGAAAGTATACAGACTTACATTTGATTTTGACATAATGATATAATATGCATTGAATACATTTACAGGGCTGTACAGTACATAAATCAGGAGTTGTTTATTATTTTAACAATAGATGAGATGGTGCTGTTCTTATATCTATCGGTGCCGGCTCTTATGGGCTGAATTTTGTTGTAGTGGTGGACTGCGTGAGTTGGGTGGAGGGCTGCAGGTGGGAGGAGGTGGCGATGACGAGGGTGGTGCAGTAGTCCACTGCCAAACCTTTCCAGTGCTTGGTGGTGGAGGTCACTGAGGGATGGCATTTCCAGGGTGGAGAGAGCGTTGGTGTAGCTGGAGTATTCTGCGCCGAGCATGATTCTGCAGGCCCTTTTCTGTACCTTCTCTAGCTGACGTTGTTGGGTGGAGTTGAGAGAAGACGACCAGGCTGGTGACGCATACGTTAGTTTGGGGAGAATAAAGGCGTTGTAGATGGTCCTCAGCTCTGGCGTGGGTGTCCCAAGTGACCTAAGTCGTGGTAGCATGTAGAGACGATACGAGGCTGCCTTGACTGTGTTATTTACATGGGCCTTCCAGTCAAGTTTGTTGTCTATGGTTATACCCAAGAGTTTGGCAGACTGCACCAGCTGGAGAGGATGGGCACTCACTGTGACTGCTGGAGCTTACACTGGAGTGGTGGCGGTATTGATGTGCATGACTACGGTTTTGGTGTGGTTGATGGTGACCTTGTTCTCCGTGGTCCATGCCTGTAGCCTGTCCAGGGTGCCTTGTAGCGATGAGTTGTCTGGTGCGGTGTTGTCCACTGAAACCCCCACAGTGCAGTCATCCACGTACTTCCACCTGTGAGGAGTGTCCGATAGAGCGTCGTTGATCAGGATGAGGAAGCACAGTGGTCCCATCTTGGTCCCCTGGGGAACACCGCAGGTGAGGTGCTGGAATGTGGAGACCAAGCCCTGATACCTCACTGCCTGGCGACGTCCACTCAAGAAATCAGTGAGCCATGAGACCAGGTTGGTGGGCAGCCCTAGTGCAATAGCCTTGTTGATAACAGTGCAGTGATCAACAAGGTCAAAGGCCTTCCTAAAGTCCACAAGGGCAACGGCCAGTGATGTCTTACGTTTCTGCAAGTTTCTGTGCAGAAAATCCAGAAAGCTCGCCAAGCAGTGTGATGTAGAGGAGGTCCTCATATTGCCAAATTGCTGGTCTTGTAGAACTTTGTGTCTGGTCTTGTAGAACCTCGTGTTTGGTCTCGTAGAACCTCGTGTCTGGTCTTGTAGAACCTCATGTCTGGTCTTGTAGAACCCCGTGTCTGGTCTTGTAGAACCATGTGTCTGGTCTTGTAGAACCTCGTGTCTGGTCTTGTAGAACCATGTGTCTGGTCTTGTGAACCTCGTGTCTGGTCTTGTTGAACCTCGTGTCTGGTCTTGTTGAACCTCGTGTCTTGTGTTGTGAACCTCGTGTCTGGTCTTGTAGAACCATGTGTCTGGTCTTGTAGAACCATGTGTCTGGTCTTGTGAACCTCGTGTCTGGTCTTGTTGAACCTCGTGTCTGAAGTCTTAATAGAACCTCGTGTCTGGTCTTGTAGAACCTCGTGTCTGGTCTTATAGAACCATGTGTCTGGTCTTATGGGAACCTCGTGTCTGGTCTTAATAGAACCATGTGTCTGGTCTTATGAACCTCGTGTCTGTGGTCTTGGTTGAACCTCGTGTCTGGTCTTATGAACCTCGTGTCTAGTCTTATGTGAACCTCGTGTCTGGTCTTGTGAACCTCGTGTCTGGTCTTGTTGAACCTCGTGTCTGGTCTTGTGAACCTCGTGTCTGGTCTTATAGAACCTCGTGTCTGGTCTTATGAACTCGTGTCTGGTCTTATGAACCTCGTGTCACAGTGCCTTGTGAACCTCGTGTCTGGTCTTGTAGAACCTCGTGTCTGGTCTTGTAGAACCTCGTGTCTGGTTTTCAGAACATTTTACTTGGTTTCCAGAACCTCTTGTATGGGTAGTGCTAAAATTAGACAATGCTTTCTTGGCTTCACATAGCTCACAAACCTCCTTCCTTGGCTTCAATAACTCAAACCTCCTTTCTTGGCTTCACATAGCACAGAATACCCCCTTCCTTGGCTTCAATAACTCACAAAACCTCCTTCAATGGCTTCAATAACTCACTAAACCTAATTCCTTGGCTTTAATAGTTCACAAAACCTCCTTCCTTGGCTTCAATAACTCACAAAACCTTTCCCCTTGAGTTCAATAGCTCACAAAAACTTCTACTTTGACTTCGATAACTCACAATACATCCTTCCTTGGCTTCACATAGCTCACAAACCTCCTTCCTTGGCTTCAATAACTCAAACCCCCTTCCTTGGCTTCACATAGCTCAGAAAACCTCCTTCCTTGGTTTCAATAACTAACAAAACCTTTTTTCAATGGCTTCAATAACTCACAAAACCTCCATTCCTGGCTTCAATAACTCACAAAGCCTCCATCCTTGGCTTCAAATATCTCGCAAAGCCATCTTCCTTGACTTCAATAACACACAAAGCCTTCTGCCTTGGCTTCAATTAATTATAAAACCTCCTCCCTTGGCTTCACACAACTCACAAAACCTCCTTCCTTGGCTTCAGTAACTCACAAAACCTCCTTCCTTGGCTTCACACAACTCACAAAACCTCCTTCCTTGGCTTCAGTAACTCACAAAACCTCCTTCCTTGGCTTCAATAACTCACAAAACCTCCTTCCTTGGCTTCAGTAACTCTAAAACCTCCTTCCTTGGCTTCAGTAACTCACAAAACCTCCTTCTTTGGCTTCAGTAACTCACAAAACCTCCTTCCTTGGCTTCACACAGCTTACAGAAACTCGTGGTTGGCTTTCCAGAAAAGTATGCTGTCAGGATCGTGCCAGCTCCCACCTTATTGTGAAAGTTCATGAGAGCAAAAAAAAAAAAAAAAAAATAGACATTACGTCTTAATCTGTTTCCTGATAACCTATTAATACCCGAGAGAAACTTTATCATATATATATAATAAGGAAAAATCCCCTCAATGTCTTATTAACTGTCAATAGAATGTCTAGGTTGATATCCGCACATGGACTGGCCAATATCCGCACATAAACTGGTCGATATCCGCACATAGATTGGTCGATATCCGCACATAGAATGGTCGATATCTGCACTTAGAGTGGTCGATATCCGCACATAGACTGATCGATATCCGCACATAAACTGGTCGATATCCGTACACTGACTGGTCGATAACTGCACATAGACTGGTCGATAACTGCACAAAGACTGGTCGATATCTGCACATAGACTGGTCGATATCTGCACAAAATCGGCATTATATTCGGACCAAATTGATGGTTGATATTAACACAAAACCCTGGTGGCCATCACTCATAACCTGGTCGAGTTACACAGCAATTAGATCAGTATTAGCACGAAACATCCTCCCTGTCTGTCTGTCAGTCTGTCTGGCTGTCTGTCTGTTTGTCTGTCTGTCTGTCTCTTTTTGCTTCTGTCACTTTCTGTCTGTCTGTCTTTCTGTCTTTCTGTCTGTCTGTCTGTCTGTCGCTTTCTCTGTCTATTTGTCTTTCTGACTGTGTTTCTGTCTACCTGTCTGTGTCTTTGTCTACCTGTCTCTATCTATCTGTGTCTCTCATTCTTTCTCTTTCTATCTGTCTGTCTGTCTGTCTTTCTGTCTATCTGTCTGTCTGTCTGTCTTTCTGTCTGTTTGTCTGTCTGTCTGTCGCTTTGTCTGTCTATTTGTCTTTCTGACTGTGTTTCTGTCTACCTGTCTGTGTCTTTGTCTACCTGTCTCCATCTATCTGTGTCTCTCATTCTTTCTCTTTCTATCTGTCTGTCTGTCTGTCTTTCTGTCTTTCTGTCTGTTTGTCTGTCTGTCTGTCGCTTTGTCTGTCTATTTGTCTTTCTGACTGTGTTTCTGTCTACCTGTCTGTGTCTTTGTCTACCTGTCTCTCATTCTTTCTCTTTCTATCTATCTGTCTGTCTATCTGTCTCATTCTTTCTCTAACATTCTCTCTCTCTCTCTCGCCCTCACTCCTCCAAACCCATTAAATTATTCCACACACGTGCATTACCTTCAACAACTTCACTATATCCGATTCGTTTTTAAACCACAAAAGAAAATTAATCAGATTAAGTGTTTGAATTTGTTTCACCATCTACCGTGTAATAGTGTGTGTGTGTGTGTGTGTGTGTGTATGTGTGTGTGTGTGTGTGTGTATGTGTGTGTGTGTGTGTGTGTGTGTTGGGACGATTATTATCACAGTTAACAAGGATAGTATCAATGCTTTTTATTCCTCTATTTAGATCAACTACAACAGCACGTAGAGCCAGGTAACAGGTAGGATTGGAATCGGACATAAAAGAGTGACGTGAGGATGTGTTAGTTTTCGTGTGGTCAAGTTAGGTTAGGTTAGGTTAGGTTAGGTTAGGTTAGGTTAGGTTAGGTTAAGCTATATTACGTTAGTTAGATGTCAGTGTAAGTCAAGGAATGTGTCAGTGAAGGTCAGAGAAGGTGTCAGTGAAGGTCAGAGAAGGTGTCGGTATAAATCAGAAAAGATGTCACTGCCGGTAAAAAAAATGTCAGTGTGTCAGTGCAGGTCAGAGAAGATGTCAGTGTAGGCCAGAGACAGCGTCAGTATATCAGCATGGGTCAGACAATGTATCAGTATAGGTCAGACAAGGTGTCAGTGTAGGACAGAAAAGGTATCAGTAAAGGTCAGAGGAGGTCTCACCGTAAGTTAGAGAAAGTGTCAGTGTAGGTTAGAGGTGTCAGTATATCATTATATGCCAGAGAAGGCGTCGGTATATCAGTATAGGTCAGAAAAGGTGTCAGTGTAAGTCAGAGAATGTTTCAGGATATGAGTATAGACCAGAGAAGGCGTCAGTATATCAGTGTAAGTCAAAGAAGATGTCAGTGTAGGCCAGAGAAGGTCAGTGTAGGTGTGGGTAAAGCAACATGCACACTTAACACGAGAAAGATATCTAACATTGGCCACACCGTCACGCACGCAGTCCACACGGGGCTTAGGGCAGGTGACATTCCGACCGATAAGGCGAGAGGGGTAGCTGGAAGAGAGACTAGGTAACTCACATCTCCACTTTTCCAGTAACTGTAAAATAGATTTAACAACTTTAATTCAACCATCTTATGAATAGTGAATCAGTGCAGACGGTTTCATTGCTGCTCTCTCTCTCTCTCTCTCTCTCTCTCTCTCTCTCTCTCTCTCTCTCTCTCTCTCTCTCTCTCTAATGATTAATGATAAACTTTCACCCAAAGTTCCAAGTAAACTGGTGGTCCTGCGTGACTGAACGATCAATGAAGATATTTTTTTTAAATCAAAAGTCTTTATTTCTTAACTTACTGACAGCTATCATACATAACACAAAAACTGACTCGTACTCGAAAAACTTTCATGTCCGATTTTAAACCTTACACGCGATGCACTTACGTTTGTCAATGCCATTTTCTGACTAAGTAAAAGAAAAGTAACGAAAAAATAGCGACTTTTTCCATTAAAATTGATGTAATCATTACGACAGTGTCAAATACTTTATCCACGTCGCCAATTCGCCAATATAAACATTTAGAGATTAACGTTGGATTTGTAAAATATCGCATTGTGTCAGTTGTATGTATTCGTCATTTGTCGCTAATTTACATGCTAAGTGATTGAACGGAATTTGGCGAGTAATCTGATTTATGCTGGTGATGAATGAGGAATAATCTGGACACACTGGGATTGCATAAGTTGTTGACTAGGTGTAAAAGTTAAGTAGTTAAGATGAGGGATTGAAGGGAAGTGAGTGACAGAGAGAGAAAGAGAGAAAAATGTGTGTGTGCGAGAGAAGATAAACCACAGAGCAGGTTATACTATTATCACATTCTCCGTCAGTCTACCCTCCCAGTGGAAGCTCTGCCCTCAACATGCTGGCACGAAATGTTAGCGAAAGAGTTCACTTGGGACCGACAAATCGATGGTAAATGACGTTCGCTGTTTCTGACCAACATGAACTTTTATTTTAGAATGTTAAGGATGTTAGAGCATCGATTTGATTAGGTTAGGTTAGGTTAGGTTAGGTTAGGTTAGGTTAGGTTAGGTTAGGTTAGGTTAGGTTCTGTCTCACGATTATTCCATGAATAAATATTTAATGAATACGATTCATGTAATTTCAGTGCTTAAAAATAACGCTTAAAATGCAGTAATTCTCATGATAATGATCCCTAAAAAAAAATACCTGCTTGTTATTATAAGGCAATTAGGAATTATAAGAACTTAACATATAGTTATCATTGTAATTTGTAGAAGTAATGTGGATGGAAATTTTGAATTCCTGAAAAAATTAATAAATATTAAAATAACAAATACTTATCCCTAATTCCGTAGACGTAATATTCCTCGTAATTGAAATTCCTGGAAATATTTCTTAGTATTTTTCTTAATCATAAGTTCATAAGTAGAAATAATTTACATCATAATACGAACGTCTTGGTAAAAGATAAACGAAAATTAAATTAATAAGTAAATCATTAACTAGTATCGAAACTCCATTGAGATTAAACAATGCAGAAACAACAACAACAAAATAGATAGAAGCAAAAAAAAGTATAATTCCAAAGACATTATGATGTAACGAGACTTAAAGACGCGCTCCTACACGCTTCTACGCTCAAACGCTTCCACATGTCTCCCACACATACACGCCTACACACGCCCACACACGTCTCACATGCCCACACCCTCCCACACACGCCCACACCCTCCCACACGCCCACACCCTCCCACACGTCCCACATGATCCCCCACACGCCTACATATTCCCACACGCTTACACACGATCCCACATGTCCCAGACGCTTCCACATGACCCACACACCTACAAGCCCACACACACCCACACCCTTACCCATGTCCCCCAAGCCCACACGCCCGCATACACCCACACGCTTCCACATGTTCCCCACACCAAGACGTCCACACACACTCCCACACATCCACACGTCCACATACTCCCACAAGCTCCCACACGCTCCTACACGTCCACACACCCACACATGCCTCCTCCCTTACTTACGCCCCACACTATCTCCCACGTCATGCCCACATCCTTCCCACGTTCCCATATGTCCTCACGCCCACATGTCACACATGCTCCCACATGCCCACACTCTCCCTTACGCCCACACTACCCAGACCATCTCACGCGTCCACATGCCCACATCTTCCCACACGCTCCCAAACCCTCCCACGCTCCCACTCGCCCACACCCACCCACACGCCCACACGTTTCATACGTCCCACAAGTCCAACACATACCCACACGCATACACCTCCCACATGTCCCACACCCTCCACACCTCCCCACAACCCCCAAACAGCCACACCCCACATTCTTCCACCGACACCCTCAACACGCCCACACCCCACACATTCTCCCACACACACCCTCCCACACGCCCACACCCCACATTCTCCCACCCCCACCCTCCCACCCACCCTCTCACCCCACATCATCCCACCCCACACCCTCCCACACGCCCATACCCTCCCCACGCCCCACCTCCCCCACACCCCCACACACGCCCCCGACAGGTTAAAGTAATGCCCTCAGTCCACTTCCTGGATTAGGTCGCGTGTGTGGCTAAGGTCACGTCTTAATGGAGTTTCTGGGCACAATTGTTGATGGTCTGACGGCGTGTTGAAGATCCGTGTTGCTGCCATGTTGGAAAACAAAATAATAAGAATATTTCACCAATTTGTCGGAAAAATCTTTTCTTTTTTTACTGCTTGGCGAAAGGACATGATTTATGTGTGTGTGTGTGTGTGTGTGTGTGTGTGTGTGTGTGTGTGTGTGTGTGTGTGTGTGTGTGTGTGTGTGTGTGTGTGTGTTGTTTATGAGATTTTGTAATTTTTTTCCACACTTCCGACGGATTTATGTTTTTCCGTGTGGTTTTATTTATTTTTATTTATTTTTATTAATTTTATTTAATTTTCGTTTATTTGTACATTGATTTATCCAATTATTATTTTTTTTTCTCTACATTATTCATGTTTATTATCACGTTTGTTAATGTTACTTTCTTTCATAATTATATTTTATTTATTTCATATTGTATTATTTCCCAATTTATTCATTTATTCATTTACATATTTATAGATATCGAACCTAACTGTAACCTACTCGTGTGTGTGTGTGTGTGTGTGTGTGTGTGTGTGTGTGTGTGTATTGTAGTCTTCTGTTTATTTTTGTGTTTTTTCTTTACAATCATGTATTTTGTTTTCCCACCTCAAAATAGTTTACACGTCCAGATTTTTCCTCTGTTTTTAGTCGATTTATTTTACTTTTTTTTCTTCTCTTCACACTTTCCTCACTAACAGCGTACTCTCTCTCTCTCTCTCTCTCTCTCTCTCTCTCTCTCTCTCTCTCTCTCTCTCTCTCTCTCTCTCTCTCTCTCTCTCTCTCTCTCTCTCTCTCTCTCTCTCTCTCTCTCTCTCTCTCTCTCCCTTAATCTATATCTGTTACGCTAGGATGAACTTATAGTGAATGACAGAGAAGGAAGAGAGAGAAGGGGAGGAATTGAGGGAGAGAAAGATAAAATATAGAGAAAAACAGAAAGTGCGAGAGAGAGAGAGAGACAGAAAGTGAGAGGGGAGAAGAAAATAACAAAGAATGAGGAAGTTTGGGGAGGGAGAGAAAGAGAATTAGAGAAAAGAAAGGAATTATAACTGCATATCTCAAAGTATGCAGAGAGAGAGAGAAAAAAAAAATCAATTATCCCTCAAATCATTTAAACTTACCATTATTTCTGCTCTCTCTCTCTCTCCAGTCTTCGTTATATCCCACAGTATCATCCCATCATACCTGCCTCACACTATCAGTTTATCATCATGTTAACAGGAGAACCAATACCCCAATGTAAACAAAAAAAAACAATGTTACAATATAGACAGGAAAAAATACACAGAAACAATTGCAAACAAGACGTCAAAATACCCAACAAAACGCAAGAACCACAACTGTAAACAAATTACATAAATAAACAATGTAAACAACCTTAGATTTTCTCCATGTCACAAAGGTACAATGTAAATAGTCTTGGTTGTACACACACACACACACACACACTCACTCACACTCACACTCACACACACACTCACACACACGCACACACACACACACTCACACACACACTCACACACGCATATAAACACAGTTACTGAAGCATGGACAAAATTATGTATATATTACTAGTACGACAATAGCACGATTATGTATACACACAGTTTGATACATACATACATATATACGGACATAAAAGCGCACTTATAGTCGAAATAACGTATTGAGCAGTAGAAATGAATTGAATTGAAACAGTTTATTTAGCCAGAAAAACACAGATACAGAGTGGATAATAATAACAATATTAACATGGCTGAGCCAGTTGAGAACCTGAGCTCTCTTTGAGGCACCTGATATATACTATACATTTATCTCAAGGAAGTATTATGTAACATTTAGTATCATCTGGAATAGTACAATAGCTTGGTGGTAATAAGTACATCTCATAATGTTACCACGGTTATCACTTCAATATTTATTTATTTTATTATTTATTATTTGTATTTTTTATTTATTTATTTATTTTTTATTATTTAATTTTTTATTTATTTATTTATACATACATATACACATACCTATACATATATACACACACACACATATATATATATATATATATATATATATATATATATATATATATATATATATATATATATATATATATATATATATATATATATACTGTATATATATATATATATATATTTATATATAAATATACATTTACATATACACACACATACATACACATACACATATACATATAAATTAGAGTGGAATTTAAAAACATAAGTATAATGGGGGAGCAGTACAACCTGGGTTGTGCAGTAATAAGGTTGAACAAGAGGACAGAGCTTTCAGGATTATGTCTAGTTGGCAATTATGTGTATTGCAAAGGTAATTACTTATTTATTTACATGATAATTTCCGATAAAATGGATTTGGTGGTACAATATAAGCAGGTACTGTAAATATAGTAAGTGTTACAAGAAATATAAATACTTCGACAATAGATATTTTTTTAGAGATGATTTAAAGGAAGGGAGCGTAGTCTTTGCTCGGATGGGTGGGAGTAAGTTGTTCCACACCTTCACACCATGATATTTTATGGAGGTCTGGGACTGAGAGGAGCGCATGGGGGGTGGTCTTAGTAACTCTGGGTGCCTTAAGTTGTATCTCTGATTATTCCGGAACTGGAAGTAATTATTGTCAAGCAAATGAAAGATAGATTTGTAAACAAAGAGGGCACAGCAGTAAGTGTTAATATCTTCGAATTTTAAAAATTTCAATATAGCAAATTTTTCGTTTGTGTGATCTGTTTTTTTCAAGTAGGTCATTGTCCGTACATCTCTTTTTTATGCAGTAACCAGGGATTGTATTTTGGAAGAGCCAGAGGCCCCCCATAGTGTGTGACAGTGTATCAGGTGTTGGTAAACAAGATCATGATAGATTTCTTTCATTGCTGTGAGAGTGAGTGACTGTCGAGTGTGATACATGATACTGCACTGTTTATTGATTTTACTGTGAATGGCTTGTATGTGGTTTCTCCAGTTAAGTTTCTCATCAACAATAACTCCGAGGAATTTAGTATTTTGTTCGCGTTCGAGGACTGTATTACCAAGGTACAGGGGGTTCAAGTCTGAAGGTAAGTTTTTTCTTCTGTGAAAGATCGTGTAGTGGGTTTTCTCAAGGTTCAAGGTCAGTTTATTACGTATTACCCAGGTCCCGACTTAAGTTAATTCAGTGTTCATAGTTCTCATCAAGAAATGGAGGTTTGAGTTGCTGGCATAGAGATTACTATCGTCTGCAAATAAGTTGTATTTTATGAGTGAGCTGGCGTGGACTATGTCGTTTATGTACAACAAAAATAGTACTGGACCGAGAATTGAACCTTGGGGGACTCCATACAAGATTGGCGAGGAGTCAGATTGGTGGTTATTATAACAGACATACTGCATCCTGTTGGACAGATATGAGGTAAACCAATTGTGGGACAGGCCCCTAACGCCGTAATGTTCAAGCTTTGAATGGAGGATGGTATGGTCGACAGTATCGAAGGCTTTAGAGAGGTCCAAGAATATACCGACTGTATTAACACAGTTCAATAAACATTACTCCGAGTTCACAGTTCACACCTGATCAGTGTCCTCCCTGTGTGATGGCCCGGACTACTGACTCGTGATGGTTGTGAAGAATAACTCTCTTTCTCTCTCTCTCTCTCACTACATATATTTATTGCTTACACATAATGGTTACCCCTCGTGTAACGAAGGATGGCCGGTCCAAGGGCCACCTAGGCGTGAATTTGTTTAAGGTGTAGAAGCTGTTGCCAACACAACAACCACACCCTGAATTAACGAGTTGCATGACCCAGTGTCAAGGAATAGTCCGAGAAGACCGGACAACTCGCCAACTGAACTGGCTAACCATTACCCCGGAATACGATCCACAAATCGATTAACATCCAGGTTCCCAATTACTGCTGGGCAGACCGAGGCAAATGGCGTAAAGAAACTTGCCGATAGTTTCACCCTGCCCGGGGATCGAACCTGGGTCCGCTCGCTTGCGAGGCGAAAATGCTGACCACACGCACACACACACACACACACACACACACACGAATAGGGTAAAGTTAGGTTCGATATCTATAAATATGTAAATGAATAGATGAATAAATTGGGAAATAATACAATATGAAATAAACGAATAAAACCAAATTATGAAAGAGAATAACATTATTAAACGTGATATAAAAAAACATGAATAGAGAAAATAAAAATAAAAAGATATAATTGCATTAATCAATATACAAATAAACGAAAATGAAAGAAAATCAATAAAGTAAAAACAAAAAATAAAACCACACGAAAAAAAATCCATAGGAACAGTGTGGAAAAAAAATTACAAAATCTCATAAAAAACACACAAGCACAAATACACAAACCCTTCCACCCGACACACACCAGTTGTAGAAGAGTTTAGGGAAGAAAAACACAGAAAAATACAAATATAAAAAAATATTCACCAAATTCGGATCAGCTGTGGGTGGGCTGCCATACTAGATAAGTGAAGGTGGGAGGGAGGGAGGGAGCCAAACACAATGGTTGAAAGGCTATACAGAGAGTGTGCAGCTGTATGGAGAGAGGACGAGAAAGGTGTACAGAGAGAGAGAGAGAGAGAAAGACAGAGACAGTGAGGGAGTGGGAGAGAGACAGACACCCACGGACGTTTACACAAATAAAATATACACACACACACACATTCATACGCACGCACACACACACACACACACACACACACAATAGCTCAGATTGTTTGGGTATGAAGAGAGCTGGCAGAGGGGGGAGGGGGGTAGATAAAGGAGAACTAGTGAATGAGAAGAGAATTCATCTTGAGTTCTCTTGGTACTACATGAGGGAGACCAAGTTCTCAAGGGCTCCTAGGGTGAATGTCTCTCTTGAGGGAAGATGTGTGAATACCTCCCACTGGCTGAGTTTAAGCGAGCACACAGCGATAACTTGTGGGGAAATATCACCATTATTTTTATTCTACCTTAACTTGAGACGTTCATTTTACATAAGAGTTCTAATTTTGTCTCCTAACTTGTGATAAGTGAACGTCTCTAGTTAAGGTAGGGTTTCAGTGTAATTTTGTCTTATAACTTGTACTAAGTGAACTTCATCAAGCAAGTGCATTCCTACATCTTCATTCACGAGGACGATTCACTGAGAGTCGAGCGAGTAGTTGGGTGATCAGCTGAGTGGTGGTGTAGTGTGAGGGAGAGAGGTGGAGGCAGTTGTCTTGAGGAACCTGTTCAAGGTTATGCCCTGGGAGTAGTGACAGACGCAAATGATTTTATAAATAATTCTCATTTTTGTTTTATTTTTCCTTTCTCCTGTTTTAAACTTTTTTTTCTTGCTCTTTAATAATAATAACAGTAATACTAATACTACTACTAATAATAATAGTAATACTAATAATAATACTACTACTACTACTACTACTACTACTACTACTAATAATAATAATAATAATAATAATAATAATAATAATAATAATATGCCTTTCCTGAGTAAGTGGGTGAAATTTAATAATAATGCATAAATTAATTATATTGGCGATGGACACTGGAGGAGGACGAGTAGGAAGAGGAGGAGGAGAAATGAAGAGGAGTAGGAAGAGGAAGAAGGGCAGATGAATGTAACAACTAACAAGAGATGTTATTTTATGAGAGAGAGAGAGAGAGAGAGAGAGAGAGAGAGAGAGAGAGAGAGAGAGAGAGAGAGAGAGAGAGAGAGAGAGATTGATTGAAACATTTTATTTAGCCAGAAAAATACAGATACAGAGTGGATATTAATAACAATATTAACATGGCTGAGCCAGTTGATAACCTGAGCTCTCTCTGAGAGAGAGAGAGGCAAGTCACCGGATGAGTCAACTCCCTCTAAGTGGTGGTTGTCACATGTGGTGGTTCGTGAGGCTGTAATCGGTCAGTTACTTACTTTGTTAAGATTAAGTGATGGAAAATTGCCTTTGCTTAAGACTCTTGGTCAAGGGTCTCTCTCTCTCTCTCTCTCTCTCTCTCTGTCTTTGTCACTCTGTGTCTGTCTCTGTCTCTCTATTCCCATCGCCACTTTTCTCTTTCGCGTGTCTCTCTCTCTATTTACGTCTGTCTATCTATCTCTGTCGTTTCTCTCTGTCTGTCTGTATGTCTGTCTCTCTCTCTGCTTCGTTCTTGTTGAACAGAGGTGAGTTAGAGTGATACATGATAGATATATCCCTCGCCTCACTAAATGATTGTTTGGGTAAGTACATTACTGTCGTGTGTGTGTGTGTGTGTGTACAGAGACGGGTATGTGTGCCTCACAATGAAGGAAACCCTACCCCACCCTACCCTACCCTACCATACCCTACCCTACCCTACCATACCCTACCCTACCATACCCTACCCTACCCCACACTACCCTACCCTACCCTGCCTTACCCTAACTTAACCATTTTTTCTTTTCAGAGCCTCGGGTTAGTAAACAAAAACCTCGATCAGGCCGCCAGATCTTTACTTTAAAGGGGTTGAGTTGAGGTCAATTAGTCCTGTATATTGTTGGAACGTTCTGGGAAAGACAGGAATGACAGTTGACAGTAAAGTAGCCTAAAGTAACTAAATAAACCCACGTATGTTTAATTTTAAAACATTATATTACCTAAAACAGATAAGTAGGACACTTATACAGCACAAAACAAAATGTCTTAACACTTTTAAGACATCATGTTTGCTAGACGTGAGTTTTCGACTATTTACGTTCTGCTCGTGTGGCCTGGCAACGATGCTCATCTAAATATTTATTTTATTTTAACCAAATTTCTCTAACTTTTCCCAACGTTTAATGCACCAAAATGTCGGTTTAAATATGATAGGCTATAAATAAATGAATACATATGAATATTGAACAAATGAAGAACAATTCATCTGAAATGCGAAAACCAACAGGAAGGAAAACAATTAATATCACTATTAATATTGTTAGATTACAATTCATATAATAAAGCTCTTAAGTAATGTTTTACTCGTGAATGTTGTTACTTTTTTATGTTATATTGTTATTTGTTATCTTTTAATAATAATAATAATAATAATACACAAATACCAAACGTACGTAATATAATATTTACATCTACACAGGTAACAGAATAATAACAATCACGTGAACATTAATTAAGCAGCAAGAATAACTGTACCTTACCTTACCTTACACCAGGTCAGGCACAGAGGTAAGATCCATTAAAACAGCTTCGTCACAGTAAACACAACCCCCAGGGAGATCACATCTACCAACTCACTCATTCCTCTTCCCCCTCCTCCTTCTCCTCTTCCTCCTTCTTCTCCTCCTCCTCTTCCTCCTTTTCCTCCTCCTCCTCTTCTTCTTCTTCCTCCTTCTCCTCCTCCTCTCTCAACACTCCTTCATCAAACTATCTGTTAGCTCTTCCTTATCTGATCCTTCATATACACTGCACAACTCACATCTCTTCACCGGAACACTCAGCATGTAAACTTTGTGATAAACCTTTAAAGCATACACTTGAACACTATATTATTGAATGAGACACTATCAGGTCACCTGGCTTATTGTATCTTGAACTTTGTAATTACTAGATTGAATCGGGGGTGCGTGAGGACATTCTTGCTGTTTATCCCAAATTTGCTAGCCCACACTGATTAGTCTTCAATTAGAATATGACGCCCAATGTATGTGAACCACTGACCTATATATACTGCTAATGAATATGATGCATTTCTTTGTGTACGAACCTCTGTCCTGCATGGCAGTGAACAGTGACATTACTCACATGAATCTGACCTATATATAGTGTCAATGCATATGATGCATTTCTTTGTGTACGAACCTCTGTCCTGCATGCAGTAAACAGTGACATTACTCATGAATCTGACCTATATAGTGTCAATCCCTTGTCTGCATGGCAGTGAACAGTGACATTACTCACATGAATCTGACCTATATATAGTGTCAATGCATATGATGCATTTCTTTGTGTACGAACCTCTGTCCTGCATGGTAGTAAGAAGTGATACCACCCTCCGTGTCAAGACCTGACTGAATTACCCAGAATAGACAAACTGTACTACAAGCTTTGTCAATAAATTCGTTAAACTAAAAACTAACTCTTCAACGAGGTAGAGGTAGTGTGCGTGAGTGCGTGCGTGCGTGCGTGCGTGCGTGCGCACGCGTATGTGTGTGTGTGTGTGTACATATTCCTTTGTCCCAGCGACATTTTATCAAACACCATCTCGCTGGCTGCTACATATCACGAAGCCCTTCACCATCAACCACCTCCACATATAAACACATCCGCTCGCTCCTTTGTTTACATAACAGCTTGTCACTCCTGGAGTGTTGACTTTTCTTAGCTGTCGCCCTTCTCCATGACTTGTGGCTGGAGTTTGATTAACTTATTTAACTCTCTCTCTCTGTTTTGCTTTTTAAATTATATAATGTTGATTTTCTTGTGTTTTTTCCCCAGGCGTTTCTGACTCCCCTATGAATGTCTCAAGTATGTTAAGGTCGTTGTTGTCTTGCAAGAGTTCATTAAAATGGGAATCTGTCTCTGTCTCTGTCTCTTTGTTGTTGTTTTTATAATTGTTGTTATTGTTGCTGTTGTTGTTGTTTTTGTTGTTATTGTTGTTTTTGTTGTTTTTGTTGTTATTGTTGATATTTTTGTTGTTATCATTGTTGTTTTTGTTGCTATTGTTGTTATTTTTGTTATCATTGTTGTTTTTGTTGCTATTGTTGTTGTTTTTGCTGTTGTTTTTGTTGTTTCACTACTTCAACAGCTGCACCATCTTTATTATCTTCTTTAAACTTCAACTTCATCTTGCAAGAGTTAACCATGAGTGTGTGTGTGTGTGTGTGTGTGTGTGTGTGTGTGTGTGTTTCTCCCTCCTCTCCTTCACCCTCTCTCTTCATTATCTCCTCTCCACCATTTACCTAACTTCATTATTACTAAACTGAAGATTTACTTATCCCTCTCAGTTCCCCCTTCCCCTCTTTTTTCTTCTTTCACTCTCTTTTCTCTTTATCTATCTTTCTGTCTTCTTTTCTGCCCCTCTCTCTCTCTCTCTTTTTTTGGTTTTTTTTTTTTTCTTTCTCTCTCTCTCTCTCTCTCTCTCTTTTTTCTTCTTTCTCTGTCTGTCCTGAATAAGCAAAATCTCTCGTGATTGAATGAATTGAAATGGACAGCCAGAGATTTATTATTAATAGAGAAAGAGAAAAATAGACAGACAAACAGACAGGCAGGCAGACAGGTTGGCAGACAGGTTGGCAGACAGTCTTCTTTAATCCCTTCGTTCCGAGAGACCCAATCAAAGATTATTGTGATCCTGTCCCACACCACTGAACAGAATGCCATTGAAAAAAAAAAGATTATCGTCCTTATTTTATTTCTTTCCCCACCACCTAACCCCTCCCACACTCCCCACTCCCAACCCCCAACCCCCTACCACCTGCCACCCACCCACCCAAACACCCACCCACACCCCACAAAAGCTCTTCCCTTTATGCATCATTTTGTTTACCTAAAATGTTAAGTGCAGCACGACCTGTTCTCCACATTAACACGACCTGTTCCTCTCCACATTTAACACGACCTGTTCCTCTCCACATATACACGACCTGTTCCTCTCCACATTAACACAACCTGTTCCTCTCCACATATTAACACGACCTGTCTCTCTCCACATATTAACACGACCTGTTCCTCTCCACACATTTAAACGACCTGTTCCCTCCACATATAACACGGCCTGTTCTCTCCACATATTAACAAGACCTGTTCCTCCACATATTAACACGACCTGTTTCTCCACATATCAACACGGCCTGTTCCTTCCACATATCAACACGGCCTGTTCCCTCCACATATTAACACGACCTGTTCTGCTCCACATATTAACACGACCTGTTCCTCTCCACATATTAACACGACCTGTTCTCTCCACATATTAACACGACCTGTTCCTCTCCACATATTAACACGACCTGTTCTCTCCACATATTAACACAACCTGTCTCTCCACATATTAACACGACCTGTTCCTCCACATATTAACACGACCTGTTCCCTCCACATATTAATACAACCTGTTCTCTCCACATATTACACGACCTGTTCCTCCACATATTAACACGACCTCTTCCGCTCCACATATTAACGACCTGTTCCCTCCACATATTAACACGACCTGTTCCCTCCACATATTAACACGACCTGTTCCTCTCCACATATCAACACGGCCTGTTCCTCTCCACATATCAACACGGCCTGTTCCTCTCCACATATTAATACAACCTGTTCTCTCCACATATTAACACGACCTGTTCCTCTCCACATATCAACACGGCCTGTTCCTCCACATATTAACACAACATGTTCCCTCCATATCAACACGGCCTGCTCCTCCACATATTAACACGGCCTATCCTCCACATATTAACACGACCTGTTCCTCTACATATTAACACGGCTTGTTCCTCTCCACATATCAACACGGCCTGTTCCCTCCACATATTAACACAACCTGTTCCCCTACACATATTAACACGACCTGTTCCCTCCATATTAACACAACCTGTTCCTCTCCATATATTAACACGACCTGTTCCTCTCCACATATTAACACGACCTGTTCCTCTCCACATATTAACACGACCTGTTTCTCTCCACATATTAACACAACCTGTTTCTTCCACATATTAACACGGCCTGTTCTCTCCACATATTAACACGGCCTGTTCCCTCCACATATTAACACGGCCTGTCTCTCCACATATTAACGAACTGTTCCGCTCCACAAATAACACGACCTGTTCTCTCCACATATTAACACGGCCTGTTCTCTCCACATATTAACACGACCTGTTCTCCACATATCAACACGGCCTGTTCCTCCACATATCAACACGGCCTGTTCCTCCATACACAACCTGTTCCTCCACATATCAACACGGCCTGTTCCTCTCCACATATTAACACGGCCTGTTCCCTCCACATACACAACCTGTTTCTTCCACATATTAACACGGCCTGTTCTCCTCCACATATTAACACGGCCTGTTCCCTCCATATTAACACGGCCTGTTCCTCTCCTCCACATATTAACACGAACTGTTCCGCTCCACATAATAACACGACCTGTTCCGCTCCACATATTAACACGGCCTGTTCTCCTCCACATATTAACACGACCTGTTCCCTCCACATATTAATACAACCTGTTCCTCTCCACATATTAACACGACCTGCCCTCTCCACATATCAACACGGCCTGTTCCTCCACATATAACACAACCTGTTCCTCCACATATCAACACGGCCTGTTCCTCCACATATTAACACGGCCTGTTCCTCCACATATTAACACGACTTGTTCTCCACATATTAACGACCTGTTCCTCCTCACATATCAACACGGCCTGTTCTCCTCCACATATTAACACGACCTGTTCTCCTCCACATATTAACACGACCTGTTCCCTCCACATATCAACACGGCCTGTCTCTCCACATATTAACACAACTATTTCCTCCACATTAACACGACGTGTTCCTCTCCACATATACACGACCGGTTCTCTCCACATTAACACGACCTGTTCCTCCACATATTAACACGACCTGTTCCTCCACATATTAACACGACCTGTTCCCTCCCCACATATTAACACGACCTGTTTCCTCCATATTAACACGACCTGTTCCTCACATATTAACACGACCTGTTCTCCACATATTAACACGACCTGTTCCCTCCACATATTAATACAACCTGTTCCCCCCACATATTAACACGACCTGTCTCCATATTAACACGACCTGTTCTCTCCACATATTAATGACCTGTTCCTCTCCACATATTAACACGACCTGTTCTCCCCTCCACATATTAACACGACCTGTTCTCTCCACATATCAACACCGGCCTGTTCCTCTCTCCACATATTAACACGGCCTGTTCCTCCACATATTAATACAACCTGTCTCTCCACATATAACACGGCTCTGTTCCCTCCACATATCAACACGACCTGTTCCCTCCACATATTAACACGACTTGTTCTCTCCACATATCAACACGGCCTGTTCCCTCCACATATTAACACAACCTGTTCCCCACACATATTAACACGACCTGTCTCTCCACATATTAACACAACCTGTTCCTCCACATATTAACACGACCTGTCTCCACATATTAACACGACCTGTTCCCTCCACATATTAACACGACCTGTTCCCTCCACATATTAACACAACCTGTTCCTCTCTCCCACATACACACGGCCTGTTCCTCCTCCACATATTAACACGGCCTGTTCCTCTCCACATATTAACACGACCTGTTCTCCACACGAACTGTTCCTCCCACATAATAACACGACCTGTTCTCCCACATATTAACACGGCCTGTTCTCTCCCACATATTAACACGACCTGTTCCCTCTCCACATATCAACACGGCCTGTTCCTTCCACATATCCACGGCCTGTTCCCTCCACATATAACACCTGTTCTCTCCATTAACACGACCTGTTCTCTCTCCACATAACCGCCTGTCTCCACATATACACAACATGTTCCCCCCACATATCAACACGGCCTGCTCCTCCACATATTAACACGGCCTATTCCTCTCCACATATTAACACGACCTGTTCCTCTCCACATATTAACACGGCTTGTTCTCTCCACATATCACATGGCCTGTTCTCTCCACATATTAACACAACCTGTTCCCTCACACATATTAACACGACCTGTTCTCTCCACATATTAACACAACCTGTTTCCCTCCATATATTAACACGACCTGTTCCTCCCACATATTAACACGACCTGTTCCCTCTCCACATATTAACACGACCTGTTCCCTCTCCACATATTAACACAACCTGTCTTCCACATATTAACACGGCCTGTTCTCTCTCCATATTAACACGGCCTGTTCCTCTCCACATATTAACACGGCCTGTTCCTCTCCACATATTAACACGAACTGTTCCGCTCCACAAAATAACACGACCTGTTCCGCTCCACATATTAACACGGCCTGTTCTCCTCCACATATTAACACGACCTGTTCTCCACATTAATACAACCTGTCTCTCCACATATTAAAACGACCTGTCTCTCCACATATCAACACGGCCTGTTCCTCTCCACATATTAACACAACCTGTTCCTCCACATATCAACACGTGTCTCTCCACATATTAACACGGCCTGTTCCCTCCACATTAACACGACCTGTTCCTCCGCATATTAATACAACCTGTTCCCTCCACATATTAACACGACCTGTTCC
>NW_024734940.1:6803078-6844258 GCF_018991925.1 Homarus americanus | reverse complement strand
TCTCCACATATCAACACGGCCTGTTCCTCCCACATATCAACACGGCCTGTTCCCTCCACATATTAACACGACCTGTTCCTCCCCACATATCAACACGGCCTGTTCTCGCCATCAACACGGCCTGTTCCTCTACACACGACTGTCTTCCACATATCAACACGGCTGTCTCCACATAATACAATCTGTTCTCTCCACAACACGACCTGTTCCTACATATCAACACGGCCTGTTCTCTCCACATATTAACACAACCTATTCTCCTCCACATATTAACACGACCTGTTCCTCTCCACATATCAACACGGCCTGTTCCTTCCACATATCAACACGGCCTGTTCCTCCACATATTAACACGACCGGTTATCCTCCACATATTAACACGACCTGTTCCTCCCGCATATTAACACGACCTGTTCCCTCCGCATATTAACACGACCTGTTCCTCCACATATTAACACGACCTGTTCCTCTCCACATATTAACACGACCTGTCCTCCTCCAAATATTAACACGACCTGTCCTCCTCCACATATTAACACGACCTGTTCTCCACATATCACAACCTGCTGTTCCCTCCACATATTAACACGGCCTGTTCTCTCTCCACATATTAACACAACCTGTTCCCTCTCCACATATTAACACGACCTGTTCCTCTACATATTAACACGACCTGTTCCTCCACATATTAACACGACCTGTTCCGCCTCCACATACACGACCTGTTCTCCTCCACATATTAACACAACCTGTTCCCTCCACATACACGACCTGTTCCCCTCCACATATTAACACGACCTGTTCCCTCCACATTAATACAACCTGTTCCTCCCACATATTAACACGACCTGTTCCTCCACATATTAACACGACTCTTCCGTCTACATACACGACCTGTTCCTCCACATATTAACACGACCTGTTCCTCCACATTAACACGACCTGTTCCTCTCAATATCAACACGGCCTGTTCCTCTCCACATATCAACACGGCCTGTTCCCCTCCACATATTAATACAACCTGTCTCTCCACATATTAACACGACCTGTCCTCTCCACATATCAACACGGCCTGTTCCTCCACATATTAACACAACATGTTCCCTCCACATATCAACACGGCCTGCTCCTCCACATATAACACGGCCTATTTCCACATATTAACACTACTGTTCTCTCCATATTGACACGGCTTGTTCTCCACATCAACACGGCCTGTCTCTCCACATATTAACACAACCTGTTCCCTCACATATTAACACGACCTGTTCCTCTCCACATATTAACACAACCTGTTCTCTCATATTAACACGACCTGTTCCTCTCCACATATTAACACGACCTGTTCTTCTCCACATATTAACACGACCTGTTCCTCCTCCACATATTAACACAACCTGTTTCTCTCCACATATTAACACGGCCTGTTCTCCTCTCCACATATTAACACGGCCTGTTCCCATCCACATATTAACACGGCCTGTTCCTCTCCATATTAACGAACTGTTCCGCTCCACATAATAACACGACCTGTTCCGCTCCACATATTAACACGGCCTGTTCTCTCCACATATTAACACGACCTGTTCTCTCCACATATTAACAACCTGTTCCTCCACATACACGACCTGTTCCTCCTCACATATCAACACGGCCTCTCCCTCCACATATACAACCTGTTCCTCCACATATCAACACGGCCTGTTCCTCCACATATTAACACGGCCTGTTCCTCTCCATATTAACACGACCTGTTCTCTCCGCATATTAATACAACCTGTTCCTCTCCACATATTAACACGACCTGTTCTCTCCACATATCAACACGGCCTGTTCCTCGCCACATATCAACACGGCCTGTTCCCTCCACATTAACACGACCTGTTCCCTCCACATATCAACACGGCCTGTTCTCTCCACATATTAACACAATCTGTTCTCCTCCATATTAACACGACCTGTTCCTCCACATATCAACACGGCCTGTTCTCTCCACATATTAACACAACCTATTCTCTCCACATATTAACACGACGTGTTCCTCCACATATTAACACGACCGGTTATCCTCCACATATTAACACGACCTGTTCTCTGCATATTAACACGACCTGTTCCCTCCACATATTAACACGACCTGTCTCTCCACATATTAACACGACCTGTTCTCTCCACATATTAACACGACCTGTCCTCCACATATTAACACGACCTGTCTCCCATGTAATAATCTTCCCTGTTCCCTCCACATATTAACACGACCTGTTCTCCACATATTAACACAACCTGCTGTTCCTCCACATATTAACACGGCCTGTTCTCTCCACATATTAACACAAACTGTTCTCCACATATTAACACGACCTGTCTCCACATATTAACACGACCTGTTCCTCTCACATATACACGACCTGTTCTTCCACATATTAACACGACTGTTCTCTCCACATATTAACACAACCTGTTCCCCAGCATATTAACACGACCTGTTCTCCACATATTAACACAGCCTGTTCCCTCCACACACGATCTATTATAATATATTTGACAATCCATTTTATCTTCCTTTTAGAAAGAGAGAGAGAGAGAGAGAGAGAGAGAGCATACATTAGAACATAAGAATGGAGGAATCGTGGCCTATGTCTCCATATTTGCAAGTGAAGGCCACCTAGTAGGGCCTTGAGGCAGTCCCGTTTACACTAACCCTTGTTGCTCATATATCCATCCAACCTACAGTATGTTTGAAGTTATCCAGCGCATTCGAGTTGATGATTGAATTGAATTGAAACATTCTATTTAGCCAGAAAAATACAGATACAGAGTGGATAATAATAACAATATTAACATGGCTGAGCCAGTTGAGAACCTGAGCTCTCTTTGAGGCACCTGATATATACTATACATTTATCTCAAGGAAGTATTATGTAACATTTAGTATCATCTGGAATAGTACAATAGCATGATAGTAATAAGTACATCTCATAATGTTACCACGGTTATCACTTCAATATTTATTTATTTTATAATGTTTGGCAACTTGTTCCACTCATCCACTACTCTATTTCCTAACCAATGTTTACCTATCTCGAGCCTAAATCTGAATCTAAATTTGTCTAATTTAAATCCATTGCCACGAATTTGCTCCTGGTTGGATAGTTTGAGTACCTTTGTAATGTCACCTTTGTTTAACCCTGACTTCCATTTATACACCAAGATCATATCGCCCCTCACTCTACGTGTCTCGAGGGAGTGCAAATTAAGAGGCTTTATCCTGTCTCTGCACTCAAGGTTCCTAATGCCCGGGATTAGCTTTGTCATTCTCCTCTGAATTCTTTCTAGGATTCTATAATTATCCATTCTGTAGAACGGTGACCAGAGAGAGAGAGAGAGAGAGAGAGAACATTCTTAACACGCCGCACTGTCACTATTCTCATCTATACAGTAAATGGCACTTGTCACGCTTCACCGATACAAAGGAGAGTGTTGGAGGGAGGAGCAAGGGGTGGAAATTCAACACATTCATACAGAAAATACAGAGTTCTACATACAGGGAGTTGTATGTTTAGTACTTACTGTATGTTTCAAATGGCCAATACACAGGCACAGTAAAAATAGGTGAATTATATATGAAACTGGGGTATATTACATGTAAAGTATATGAATCTAGTATACAGGTAGAGTGTAGAGGTATTATAAACATATGTATATATTAGGATAGAGTATAAATGGGTACAGTATGTACATAAAAGTGAAGTATACAGTTACAGTTCACACATGTATAAAGGGTACATAAGGTATATATATGATACAGAAAATATACATAGCATACATGTAGGCAAACAGGGTACATACAGGGACATAAAAGTTGTATAACGTATGTAAGAAATATATTATTATGCATGATGTACACATATACATATAATATACACAAGTATTAGATAATTATACGCAGTAAATTATAAGATATTTTTACTGTACAGGAGTAATAATGGATGAGATATACATATAAGAGTGTCAAAGATATACAAGAATAACTATATCACAGGTCAGTATAGACGAATATTATACAGGTGAAAGTTAGTTAACACGGTGTAAAGGTGTAACGCGTTGTAACTTTGAGCTGATGTTACCACTAATGTTGGTTTGATAACAGATGTTCCATGACAGGTGTTGGTTGGTCTTGCGTCATCTGCTAAATTAACTATATGACAGCTGTTACCACTGGTCACCTGAAAACTGATAATCATCCTGCAACACCTGTTATCGTTGAGTCATAACAGATGTCCCCGCTCCCCTCGTAACAGATGTGACGATGCGGAAAATAATCACCCTTTTAAAAACGATATATTCTCTTCTTATTGACAGCTGTTTTTTCGAGCTTTAAAACATAAAAAAGCAACAAAAAAAACATGGGAATGGTCGTGCAGCTGTCAGTGCATCTCAATCAACCTGCTATCATCATATCGGGGTTGGCGCCCACGACCCTCCACGCCAAAACATTATCTGAATAGCTTTACCAACCAACACACACTCTGTATATCTCTCCCGGTCTACCAACGTGCATAATAAGATACATATTTGACGAAAAAATAAATAAAAATTCTCAGATGCGAATAAACATTTATCAGTTACTCAGGAAAGACATGCAATGGACTCACAAAACAGCCGAAAATTCTGTCGTATTGTCACAGAAATATTTATCCCGACTATATCTTCACGAAAGTATATCTGTCATATCTCCCCCAAAAATATATCTCCCAGATCTACACAAACTCTCACCACGCCCCCCTCCCTAACCCCAAATATCTCTCACCGAAATAAACATCAACAATTTATTCCGCAACACACCTTTGGCTTAACTGATAATAATTTGAGACGAGGTGTGTGATATTTCAGGGAGGCAATCAGAGATATTGTGTAATCCTCTACCTTACGGTGGGCTAATTAATAAGTGTGTGTTATCTTCAGGCTAAATGATAAGAAATATTACAGCAAAATTGTCCTGGATCGTAGCGGTAATACTCATAGAAAAAAAATACGAAAATTAAAATACAAACGAACACAAAAAAAGGAATAATGATTGAAAGATTAGTCTGTTAGTACCATGGATGTATTATAATTATTCTAAAAAAAACAAAGAACAATGGATTTGGTTTAATAGGGTAGCATACATAGAGGAAATGAGAAAGAGGTGAAGATTCTCTATTCGGAAAAGTTGTGAGGAGAGTCAGGAGCTTAGAATAAGGGAGTAAGGAGAGAGTCAATACAGGGGTGAGAAAAGGTCAAAGAACTTACATAAGGTATAGTTAACTCATAGCAACCCACACCAACACCCTACTCACACCAACCCACTACCCACACCAACACCCTCCACCAACCCACTACCCACACCACCTCACCTGTTCCCTTCGTCTCCCAGGTAATTCATTATAAGGTAACTAACTCGTGTCAAAAGTTACATAACAGAGCAGGTATATAATTCATTATCTCTGACACTGTGTATTTTTATGTACCCTGTGAAATTAATTGCAAAAAGTTCACTCCTGTGTATTGACAAAAGATTACTGTATGTAACGTGACGAGTACTGTACTTATGTGGTTAAGAACGTTAGCGTCTTTGTATTATTATTATTATTATTATTATTATTATTATTATTATTATTATTATTATTATTATTATTATTATTATTATTATTATTATTATTATTATTATTATTATTATTATTATTATTCATTTTTGCATCAACATTATCTTTCTTACTCTGGCTATTACTATTTCCGTTATTACTAATGTAGTATCATTATATATAGTTTTATTATTAGCATCATTATTGTTAGTTGTTGTGAATGTCTAATTATATCATTCTCTCCATTTCTTTCAACACAGAGACAGAACAGACAAAATAACTTACAATTTATATAAGAGTGTTAAGTAGGAACTTATTATTATTTTAACTATTATTTTATTCTTTCATAAATAACTCAACATAATAATTTTCTCCCCATTTATAATTTCTCACAGTATATCTATCACACCCACAGTATATCTATCTATCACACCCACAGCATATCAATCTATCACACATAATTATATCTATCACACCCACAGATATATCTATCACACCCACAGTATATTCTATCTATCACACCCACAGCATATCAATCTATCACACACATAGTATATCTATCACCTCAGATATATCTATCACACCCACAGTATATCTATCTATCACACCATAGTATATCTATCACACCCACAGTATATCTATCTATCACACCACAGCATATCTATCTATCACATAGTATATCTATCACACCCACAGTATATCTATCTATCACACCCACAGTATATTTATCTATCACACAGTATATATATCACACCCACAGTATATCTAACTATCACACCCACAGTATATTTATCTATCACACCCACAGTATCTATCACACCCACAGTATATCTATCTATCACATCCATCTTATATATATCACACCCACAGTATATCTATCTATCACACCCACAGTATATTTATCTATCACACCCACAGTATATCTATCACACCCACAGTATATATCTATCACACCCACAGTATATTTATCTATCACACCCACACAGTATATCTATCACACCCACAGTATATTCACACCCACAGTATATTTATCTATCACACCCACAGTATATCTATCACACCCACAGCATATCTATCTATCACCCATAGTATATCTATCTATCACAATACAGTATATTTATCTATCACACCCACAGTATATCTATCACCCACAGTATATCTATCACACCCGTATATTTATCTATCACACCCACAGTATTTATCTATCACACCCACAGTATATCTATCACACCCACAGCATATCTATCTATCACACCCATAGTATATCTATCTATCACACACAACATATATCTATCTATCACACCCAGTATATCTATCTATCACACCCACAGTATATTTATCTATCACACACAATATATCTATCTATCACACCCATAGTATATCTATCTGTCACACCCACAGTATATTTATCTATCACACCCACAGTATATCTATCACACCCACAGCATATCTATCTATCACACCCAAAGTATATCTATCTATCACACCCACAGTATATTTATCTATCACACCCACAGTATATCTATCTATCACACCCACAGTATATTTATCTATCACACCCACAGTATATCTATTTATCACACCCATAGTATATCTATCTATCACACCCACAGTATATTTATCTATCACACCCACAGTATATCTATCACACCCACAGCATATCTATCTATCACACCCATAGTATATCTATCTATCACACCCACAATATATCTATCTTCACCCACAGTATATCTATCTATCACCCACAATATATTTATCTATCACACCCACAGTATATCTATCACACCCACAGTATATCTATCACACCCACAGTATATCTATCACCACAGTATATTTATCTATCACACCCACAGTATATCTATCACACCCACATATCTATCTATCACACCCATAGTATATCTATCTATCACAACCACAGTATATTTATCTATCACACCCACAGTATATTTATCTATCACACCCACAGTATATCTATTCACACCCATAGTATATCTATCTATCACACCCACAGTATATCTATCTATCACACCCACAGTATATCTATCTATCACACCCACAGTATATTTATCTATCACACCCACAGTATATCTATCACACACAGTATATCTATCTATCACACCCACAGTATATTTATCTATCACACCCACAGTATATCTATCACACCCACAGTATATTTATCTATCACACCCATAGTATATCTATCACACCCACAGTATATCTATCATCACACCACAGTATATTTATCTATCACACCCACAGTATATCTATCACACCCACAGTATATTTATCTATCACACCCACAGCATATCTGTCTATCACACCCATAGTATATCTATCTATCACACCCACAGTATATATATATCTATCACACCCACAGTATATCTATCTATCACACCCACAGTATATCTATCACACCCACAGTATATTTATCTATCACACCCACAGTATATTATCTATCACACCCACACAGTATATTTATCTATCACACCACAGTATATTTATCTATCACACCCACAGTATATTTATCTATCACACCCACAGTATATCTATCACACCACATAATATTTATTCATCACACCCACAGTATATTTATCTATCAACCCACAGTATATTTATCTATCACACCCACAGTATATTTATCTATCAACCCACAGTATATTTATCTATCTCACCCACAGTAGTTTATCTATCACACCTGTATATTTATCTAACACCCACAGTATATTTATCTATCACACCCACAGTATATCTATCACACCCACAGTATATTTATCTATCACACCCACAGTATATTTATCTATCACACCCACAGTATATCTATCACACCCACAGTATATTTATCACACCCACAGGATATTTATCTATCACACCCACATTGTATTTATCCATCACACCCACATTATATTTATCTATCACACCCACAGTATATCTATCACAACCACAGTATATTTATCTATCACACCCACAGTATATCTATCACACCCACATTATATTTACCTATCACACCCACAGTATATTTATCTATCACACCCACAGTATATCTATATCACACCACAGTATATTTATCTATCACACCCACAGTATATCTATCACACCACAGTATATTTATCTATCACACCCACAGTATATCTATCACACCCACAGTATATTTATCTATCACACCCACAGTATATCTATCACACCCACAGTATATTTATCTATAACACCCACAGTATATTTTATATCACACCCACAGTATATCTATCACACCCACAGTATATCTATCACACCCACAGTATATTTATATATCACACCCACAGTATATTTATCTATCACACCCACAGTATATCTATCACACCCACAGTATATCAATCACACCCACAGTATATTTATCTATGCACCCACAGTATATCTATCACACCCACAGTATATTTATCTATCACACCCACAGTATATCTATCACACCCACAGTATATTTATCTATCACAACCACAGTATATCTATCACACCACATTATATTTATCTATTCACCCACAGTATATCTATCACACCCACAGTATATATCTATCACACCCACATTATATTTATCTATCACACCCACAGTATATTTATCTATCACACCCACAGTATATCTATCTATCACACCCACAGTATATTTATCTATCACACCCACAATATATCTATCACACCCACAGTATATTTATCTATCACACCCACAGTATATTTATCTATCACACCCACAGTATATCTATCACACCCACAGTATATTTATCTATCACACCCACAGTATATTTATCTATCACACCCACAATATATCTATCACACCCACAGTATATTTATCTATCACACCCACAGTATATCTATATCACACCCACAGTATATTTATCACACCCACAATATATCTATCACACCACAGTATATTTATCTATCACACCCACAATATATCTATCACACCCACAGTATATTTATCTATCACACCCACAGTATATTTATCTATCACACCCACAATATATCTATCACACCCACAGTATTTTATCTATCACACCCACAGTATATCTATCACACCCACAGTATATTTATCACACCCACAGTATATCTATCACACCCACAGTATATTATCTATCACACACAATATATCTATCAACACAGTATATTTCACACCATAGTATATCTATCACACCCACAGTATATTAATCACACCCACAGTATATCAACACACCCACAGTATATTTTATTATCACCACAGTATATCTATCACACCCACATTATATTTATCTATACACCCACAGTATATTTATCTATCACACCCACAATATATCTATCACACCCACAGTATATCTATCACACCCATAGTATATCTATCACACCCACAATATATCTATCACACCCACAGTATATTTATCTATCACACCCACAGTATATCTATCACACCCACAGTATATCTATCACACCCACAGTATATCTATCACACCCACAATATATTCTATCACACCACAGTATATCAATCACACCCACAGTATATTTATCTATTCACCCACAGTATATCTATCACACCCACATTATATTTATCTATTACACCATATATTTATATATATCACACCCACAATATATCTATCACACCCACAGTATATCTATCACACCCATATATCTATCACACCACAGTATATCTATCACACCCACAGTATATTTATCTATCACACCCACAGTATATCTATCACACCCATAGTATATCTATCACACCCACAATATATCTATCACACCAACAGTATATCTATCACACCCATAGTATATCTATCACACCCACAGTATATCTATCACACCCACAGAATATTTATCTATTCACCCACAGTATATCTATCACACCCACAGAATATTTATCTATTCACCCACAGTATATTTATCTATCACACCCACAGTATATTTATCACACCACAGTATATCTATCACACCCATAGTATATCTATCACACCCACAGTATATGTATCACACCCACAGTATATTTATCTATCACACCCACAGAATATCATCACACCCACAGTATATCTATCACACCCACAGTATATTTATCATTGCACCCACAGTATATCAATTACACCCACATTATATTTATCTATCACACCCACAGTATATTTATCTATCACACCCACAGTATATCTATCTCACCCACAGAATATTTATCTATTGCACCCACAGTATATCTATCACACCCACATTATATTTATCTATCACACCCACAGTATATCTATCACACACCCATAGTATATTTATCATTCACCCACAGTATATCTATTACACCCACAGTATATTTATCTATCACACCCAATTTTACCCACAGTATATCTATCTCACCACAGTATATTTATCTACACCCACAGTATATCTATTACAATCATATTATATTTATCATCACACCCACAGTATATCTATATCACACCCACACATTATATTTATCTATCACACCCACAGTATATTTATCTATCACACCCACAGTATATCTATCACACCCACATTATATTTATCTATCACACCCACAGTATTTATCTATCACACAGTATATCTATCACACCCACATTATATTTATCTATCACCCACAGTATATTTATCTATCACACCCACAGTATTATCACCCACAGTTATTTATCATCATCCCACAGTATATCTATCACACCCACAGTATATTTATCTATCACACACAGTATATCTATCACACCCACAGTATATTTCTATCACACCCACAGTATATTTATCATCACACCCACAGTATATCTATCACCACAGTATATCTATCACACACAGTATATTTATCTATCACACCCACAGTATATGTCTATCACACCCACAGTATATCTATCACACCACAGTATTTATCTATACCAGTTATATCTATCACACCCACAGTATATCTATCTCACCACAGTATATTTTCTATCCACCCACAGTATATCTATCCACCCACAGTATATCTATCACACCCACAGTATATTTATCTATCACACCCACAGTTACTATCTATCACACCCACAGTATATCTATCACACCCACAGTATATTATCTATCACACCCACAGTATATCTATCACCCACAGTATATATCTATCACACCCACAGTATATCTATTATCACACCCACAGTATATCTATCACACCCTGGTATATCTATCTATCACACCCAGTATATCTATATCACACACAGTATATCTATCACACCCACAGTATATCTATCACCCACAGTATATCTTCACCATATCTATCACCACAGTATATCATCATATCTATCACCCACAGTATATCTATCACACCCACAGTATATTATCTATCACACCCACAGTTTATCTATCAACACCCACAGTATATCTATCACACCCACAGTATATTATCTTCACCCACAGTTTATCTATCACACCCACAGTTTATCTATCACCCCAGTATGTCTATCTACCACACCACAGTATATCTTTATCACACTTCTATCACACCCACAGTATATTTATCACACCCACAGTATATCTATCTCACACCCAGTTTCTATCACACCCATGATATCTATCACACCCACATTATATTTTCACACAGTATATTTATCTATCACCCACAGTATATCTCACACATATTATCTTCACACAGTATATATATCACACCTACAGTATATTTTCTATCACCCACAGTATATCTATCACACAGTATATTTATCTATCACCCACAGTATATTCACACCCACAGTATTCCTATCTATCACACCCACAGTATATCTCTATCATACCCCAGTTATCTATACACCCGTATATCTATCACACCCCTTATATTTATCTATCAACCCACAGTATATTTATCTATCACACCCACAGTATATCTATCACACCCACAGTATATTTATCATACACCCACAGTATATATCACACCCACAGTATATTCTATCACACCCACAGTATATTTATCATCATATATATTTATATCACACCCAGTATATTTATCTATCATACCCACAGTATATCTATCACACCCACAGTATATCTATCACACCCACAGTATATTTATCTATCACACCACAGTATATTTATCTATCACACCCACAGTATATTTATCTATCACACCCACAGTATATTTATCATCATACCCCCAGTATATCTATTACACCCACAGTATATCTATCACACCCACAGTATATTTATCTATCACACCCATAGTATATTTATCTATCACACCCACAGTATATCTATCACACCCACAGTATATCTATCTAACCACAGTATATTTATCATCATCACCCATAGTATATTTATCTATCACACCCACAGTATATTTATCTATCATACCCACAGTATATCTATCACACCCACAGTATATCTATCACACCCACAGTATATTTATCTATCATACCCACAGTATATTTATCTATCACAATCATAGTATATTTATCTATCACACCCACAGTATATTTATCTATCATACCCACAGTATATCTATCACACCCACAGTATAACTATTCACACCCACAGTATATCTATCACACCCACAGTATATCTATCACACCCACAGTATTTTATCTATCACACCCACAGTATATTATCTATCACACCACAGTATATTCTATCATACCCACAGTATATCTATCACACCCATAGTGTATCTATCTATCACACCCACAGTATATCTATCTATCACACCCACAGTATATCTATCACACCCACAGTATATTATCTATCACACCCACAGTATATCTATCACACCCACAGTATATCTATCACACCCACAGTATATCTATCACACCCACAGTATATTCTATCACACCCACAGTATATCTATCACACCCACAGTATATTATCTATCACACCCACAGTATATCTATCACACCCACTAGTATATCTATCACACCACAATATATTATCTATTACACCCACAGTATATCTATCACACCCACAGTATATTTATCTATCACACCCACAGTATATCTATCACACCCACAATATATTATCTATCACACCCACAGTATATCTATCACACCCACAGTATATCTATCACACCAACAGTATATTATCTATTACACCCACAGTATATCTATCACACCCACAGTATATCTATCACACCCACAATATATTATCTATCACACCCACAGTATATCTATCACACCCACAGTGTATCTATCTATCACACCCATAGTATATCTATCTATCACACCCACAGTATATTATCTATCACACCCACAGTATTTTATCTATCACACCCACAGTATTTTATCTATCACACCCACAGTATATCTATCACACCCACAGTATATCTATCACACCCACAGTATATTATCTATCACACCCACAGTATATTATCTATCACACCCACAGTATATCTATCTATTACACCCACAGTATATATATCACACCCATGTATATTTATCTTATCACACCCACAGTATATATATCACACCCACAGCATATCTATCACACCTACAGTATATTTATTCATCACACTCCACAGTATATATATCACACCCACAGTATATCTATCATACCCATAGTATACTATCTATCACACCCACAGTATATCTATATATCACACCCACAGTATATCTATCACACCCACAGTATATTTATTCATCATACCCATAGTATATTTATCTATCACAACCACAGTATATTTATCTATCACACCCACAGTATATTTATCTATCACACCCACAGTATATTTATCTATCAAACCCACATTATATTTATCTATCACACCCACAGTATATTTATCTATCACACCCACAGTATATTTATCTATCACACCCACAGTATATTTATCTATCACACCCACAGTATATTTATCTATCACACCCACAGTATATCTATCACACCCACAGTATATTTATCTATCACACCCACTATCTATCACACCCATAGTATATCTATCTATCACACCCACAGTATATTATCTATCACACCCACAGTATTTTATCTATCACACCCACAGTATTTTATCTATCACACCCACAGTATATCTATCACACCCACAGTATATCTATCACACCCACAGTATATTATCTATCACACCCACAGTATATTATCTATCACACCCACAGTATATCTATCACACCCACAGTATATCTATCACACCCAGTGTATCTCTCACCCAGTGTATCTATCACCCACAGTATCTATCTATCACACACACATATATCTATCACACCCACAGTATATATATCACACCCACAGTATATTATCTATCACACCCACAGTATATTATCTATCAGACCCACAGTATATCTTTCACACCCACAGTATATTATCTATCACACCCACAGTATATTATCTATCACACCCACAGTATATTATCACACCCACAGTATATTATCTATTACACCCACAGTATATCTATCACACCCACAGTATATTATCTATCACACCCACAGTATATTATCTATCACACCCACAGTATATTATCTATCACACCCACAGTATATTATCTATCACACCCACAGTATATTATCTATCACACCCACAGTATATTATCTATCACACACTATATAACTATCTATCTGTACTCCTATAATCTGTTCTATCTATTTTCATTATCATATTTGCTCTGATTCCACTTTTATGTGTGATGTATGAGAGAGAGAGAGAGAGAGAGAGAGAGAGAGACTAAAGATAATATGTATACAGTATTTAATGATCTACAGTATTATGTATAATCTTTTGTGTAATTATGTGTGTATAATTTCTCACATCCTCAGCTTACATACACAATACACCGTTTATCCCAAGTCTATAATTATCGCACTTTTCTTTATCATTTGTTCTAACTGTACTAATTAATGTATTTACGCTCATTATCTTATGTTCGTAATTTTTCTTATATCCTTCAATTTTCTCTTTCATTCTCTTTAATTATCCTATTTTATGTATTTTTCCTATTATTTTCAACCATCTTTATTTTTTTCTTTCTTCTATTTTCTTATGTTATTTTAGTTCCTTATTTATCCTCTCTTTCTTTATAAATTTATACTTTTTATTTAATTTCTGTCAAATATCCCGTTTTCTTTCATTTCATATTCTTAAAATAAATCTTAAACTCTATAAATTTTTTCTGTGTTAACCTTTGCACTCTGATTTCTGGCCCTGTCTCTTGATTTTCCCCAAAACTAAAAAAAAAAAAAAAAAAAATCCAAAATGTCGTTTCGTTTCTAAATTCCTTTGGTATATTTTTTTTCTTCCTCGCAAACTTTATTTTTTTTATTTTTTCTATCTTGCAGTAAAACAGATTTCAATGTTTTTTTTTGTTGTTTTTAATGTTTTCTTTTATTCTCGTTTTTTGTTTGGACCGAAAATTTGGGCGTCGCTTTGCACTACCTATAAGCCAACAATACTCTCCCTCCAGGCTTACATCTCTGTAACGTAACCCACAATAAAAGTTGGCCTCAAGAGATGGCACAGTAGATGGGCCTTCCCTGTGTTGGCCTCTAGGAGTATTAACAACAACAATAGTCGAATTATTAAAAAAAATCATATTTACTATAATTTCCTTATTTATTCGTATTTATTATTTTCATTTATTCGTATTTGTTACTTTTTCTTCATTCTTTCTTATTTCCGATTAACTCCATATTTATTTGCATTTACTTCTGATTCCTTATTTATTCGTATTATTATTATTTCCTTATTTATTCGTATTTCCTACTAATTCGCTATTTATTTTCATTTGCATTTTTTTTTATTTATTACATTTTCAGTCTTATTGGTAGTAACTGTTATTTCCTTCTTCATTCGGTTTCTCTATAATTCCCTTTTTTTTTCGTGTTCTTTATTATTTCCTCATTTAGTCATATTTACTCCCATTTCCTTCATTTTTATTTCCCTCTATATTCCACTTTTTTTATTTATTATATGACCAGTGAAAAGCTAATTTATATTTATCTTTTATCATGAAGCTTCCAGATACAGTTGATGCATCGAGACATAATTGATGCTTCCAACTAGCCAGAGTTGACGCTTGAGACATAATCGGCGCTTTCAACCAGTCAGAATTGACGCTTCGAGACATAATTGATGCTTCCAACCAGCTAGAATTGACGCTTCGAGACATAATTGATGCTTGAGACATAGCTTAGAATTTAGATGAAACTAGACTATCTGGAGAGAGAGAGAGAGATAAAAAGGACTAATTTAAGATAAAACAAAACAAGACCGACAGACACTTACTGTACAGACCCCCCACCCACCCCCTCCCCCTCCTCCCCCACCCCCTCCCCCCTCCCCCTACCACCATTATATATTAAGACTCAGTAAACGAAACACCCAATCGCGTGTGCGTGTACTAAGCGCCTATGATCGACTAATCACCTGTACTCTATTGATTCCTCTGGTTCCTGTGTGTGTGTGTGTTAAGTGAGCCTCGTTTTGTGTACAACGTTCTACAAGGCTCTAATATACTCTATAATTCTTCACGGTGGCTATAATATGTTTTTTGATGTATGTCTAGCATTCTACAAGGCACTTATGTATAATTCTTCACGGTAGTTATGTAGAAAATGTGCAATATAGACTGTGTATAATTATAATCATGTATGTGAGATACTGACTTTCTATGACTTTTAATATTCGTTATGTATATAATGTATATCATAAATTCAGTGCAATCAATTATATGTATAGTAGTCTACCTATAATTTGAGATAGTGGTTAAGTAATGTTATATGTATGTTACTGTATCTCTCCTTATAATAACTCCACCTATAACTCTTGTCCGCGCGTCAGGGAAAAACGTCATTCAAGACCTAATTCGAAGCATACTATTACACGTCCAGTGATACTATTTCTAAAACACACAAAAACAAAACAAAAACACTGTATAAATTATGTCCCCCTCACCTGCCGTCAACAGCTTGTCTCTATCACAGGTAAAAATTAGTGTAAGTTGTCTTTAAAGGTTGGACAAGGACTCGTCAACAAGAGGTACAGTACATCACACTGGGTCAATTGTCGTTGAGTTTTTTGACAGTACAGCTTTATGTAGTCATTGAGGGAGTGGGTGGGTTACTGCATTGTGTTCTAGTTTCTTAATTATAATTCTTTTCATAAAGTTTTATAGTAATTGTGTGTTATAATTGAATATAATTGTGAGGAAGAGTTTTGTAGAGTATATTCGTCATGGCTGTATTGGTATACCTTTGTCTATATATACTCGTATATTCATAAAAACTGCCAGTGTATATTCATAATTGTTCCTTAACAACACGGTATAGGAAAATGTGATCCATAATGTGAATTTTCTTTGATATTCATAATTACTGTAATTATTGCAGGTAATTAATTGTGTGCTATGACGTTATGCCGCTCATTAGATGTATGAGTCTGCGTAAAACAGCTCAAGAAAAATAATATTAAATATTAAGTATTATTATTATTATATGTGTAATATTCCCCCACATACTAACTAAATGGAATAATTCACAGTGTATAGGTAAATAATATATTATAGATTCAGTGTAATTAATTGTCTGTACAGTATTCTACCACACATCGAGTCTACTTAACTCTTAATTAACTAGGTAACGTCAATATACCTGACATCCAGTAAAATTAATTCTTAGTTTAGAAATTGTTATCACAAACTCTACTCAGTTCATTACAAAACAAGATATCAGGTTTATTAATCATACGAAATACTGGATTTGATATTACGTCAAATATCTAGAATTAATATCTAACTTATTTAATTAACTGTAATCAGGTGGTCTGGAGTTGAATATTTACCCGAACTATACTACATATACCTACTGGGGAGGTGGAGAAATATATACCTTTCTACACCTGGTGAGATAGACACAAACAAATATTATATCATCGAGTTTTTTAGAAATAAAACTTAATTGTTGAACTTTCGGATTAAATTTCCACTCTGATATTCTTCACAATCGATGAGGACAAACTGAACCTCCGGAGAAAAAATAATGTGGAAGTTTGTTGTACGAGATTTTTTTCTTACTATTTTTTTTTAGTGTCACCCGGATGAGTTACAGTAAGTATTTGGGTAAAGTAAATCTTAAGGTTAACCCTGTAACTATTTTGTTTGTTAATTATAAATCAAATAAATTGTGTTTTCTGAAAAAAATCTTGATAAGTTCGTCCGATTTGTATTTGTATTCAGTAATTTACTATTTATTTACTTTTTTTTACGATGAATTGTATCTTTCGTTGATTGATAGATAGATAGATAGATAGATAGATAGTTAGATAGATAGATTAGATAGATAGATAGAAAGATAGATATATAGATAGATAGATAAAAAATAATCACTTAGACTACAAGTTTAACCTATTAAAAGAAAACTTTGCATCATTAACACTTACTATTTTTGAATTCATCATTTGGGTCCGTCTCCTCGTCCACCGGTTCTGGTTCGTCGTAGATCTCCTGAGGTGAGACGAGGTGAGAGAGGAGGAGGAGAGAGAAACTGTAGACGACGACGATGATACGAGCCCAGTGTGTCCAGGGGCGACGGTTAACCATCTTCAGCGAACACGAGAAGGAAAAAAGTAGGGTGTTTATTCTCCAGGTGTTGTGGTCGTGGTGATCCTCTTTCCTAGGTATTCTGATTGCTTGGCTAATAATCTTTTTATTTGTCTTTCTACGGGTGAGAAATATATTATATATCTATCTTTCTCGCACACTGAGAAAGATCGACAAACTAGGAATCTTTTTTTCTCTCAAAGAACTATTGACAGCTTATTGGTCGTGTAATTGAGTCATTGTGTTATTTTCATTTTCTTGTGTATATTTATCATCATATTATCGGAACTTCTCTATTAATTTAATCTAACTTTCGTTATGCCTTCTTCCATCACCGACAAAAGCTACAATGTTGACGGAAACACGGAAATGTCACTAACACACGCACACACAAACTTAATACTAATACAGATGAAAGGTAGTCAAGAATACGTGTCTACAATAGTTATGTAAGAAAATATATATAACTTTTGGTTCTCGACATTGTTCACGTGTACGAGATGGTGTGAGGGTGAACACTGGAGGGAGCGGGCCAGACACGGGGGCACAACGCGCGTGTCCCACCCATCCCAGGCCAGAGCGAAAACTAAGTGTTGGGTTGCTAGCTCTGCCAGTCCCTCACTCCTGCCGCACACCCCAACTTTTTCCCAGCGCATGCGCTGTCCTCCCGGGCTAGATGTCTTGATGATAGCGAGCCTCATTTGCTACTTATATACACGTTTTATCAAAGTTCTATCTCTCGCAGCGACGCAATAATCGTCTTAACGACCACATCGTTACTGCCAAGTGGCATCGTCTTTATTCACTGTAGGTTAAGTTTAGCTCAGAAAATTGTCACAAGAAAGATACGGAGCATCTTCTGAGGCTCTGTGGGTTCCATACTTCGGAAAAGGTTGGAGGAATAATTTGTCTTGCCGTAATGAGTAAAGTTACTGCCTGGCCACACATCCATCAATTGGCTCCGTCGCTCGATACCGTAATTTTGTGCCACCTCCATTACCTGCCGGACCCCGTATTGGTTGGCCGCGTGGCGTGTGGCTGTGTGTCGCTGGTCTTGTTAACACCATCATCAGCCTCAACTGTGACATATAACACTATATTATGGTAAATTACACTTTAAAAAACATAGGTACAGTTTAGATTGTGAAGAATGAGGGATACAAAAATTAATATTTATAATGACTGTACATTTACATAATCACTACTAATATAAATAAATAAGGCGCAAGTACATCAACATCAATAATGGAATACAACACCCTATAATAACCACAACTCTTAGTCAACTTCAGGAAGAAACAGTCGAACCAGATAAGTCTTACCTAAAAAGGAAATTAAACAGTCAACAAATCAGAAATAAAATAATCTAAATATTTACATAAGACTGAAGTCGATAATATTCAACATAAATTACTAACAAACGAACAATATATTCGAAAAAATACTTACACCATAGAAATGAAAAATAAGATAGAGAAATAATACACAAAATACCAGTATCAATACACTCCCTACTGACGATCATAATACTAATAATTATATCAACCCGTATATGTTTTTTGATAAGATATAATTATATATATACGGGGGTTATACTTTCTATAATGACACTCCTATAATATACAACAGCAAAGCGGAACAAATCTTTATCGCAACCGTAACTCCTGTATCCCGGGGTGGGGTGGGTGGGGTTGGGTGGGTAGGGTCGGGTGGGGTGGGGTGGGTGGGGTGGGGGCGAGGTACAGCAATTATGTGTCAATAGCATGAGGGTATTATAAACTTGACAAGTATTACTCTTCTGGGAATATTTTTTCATCAATATTCGTTAATATTATCATTGATGGGAGACAATAAATCACACATTTCTCGCCAGTTTCAGAAATTATATGATAATTATACGCTAGGAATATATAATTAAAAATCACTAAGAAAAATATTATTCTGTGGAAATTAAATTAATGCTATTATAGGTGTAGGAATAGGAGAAATGATTATAGGTCACTGACTATAATAATTATATGCATAACTTTTTTTACATAAATAGAGGTTTATTGAAAAGTTTCGTTTGTTATAATTATAAACTTTTTTAATTTAATGGGAATCGTTAGAAAGATTTTATATTATATTTGGACATGGACAGTCCTTGTGTGTGTGTGTGTGTGTGTGTGTGTGTGTGTGTGTGTGTGTGAAAATATGTTTGCAGTGTGACTACGGGCCCAATATAGAGCCTCAGGCCCACTTTCAACTCTGAACTTTAACAGGTACAAAAATATGAACGTGTGTGAGAGTGATGTATATGTGTGTGTGTGTGTATATCTGGCCGACACGTCTGAATTTTTTATTTTTTTTGTAAGAACAGGAGCTGAAATTTAACCTCACACCAGCTACTGGGTCCATAGCCACAGAGTAAACATCTATTTAAAACACATACACGTATAATACCACAACACTTTATACACACACACACACACAGTGACCCAACACTGGGATAAACATAGTACTAGAGTTTGTAAATATAAATAGAGATAAATATTTATTATATATATATATATATATATATATATATATATATATATATATATATATATATATATATATATATATATGAGTTAATAACACGTAAAATTGGGAAAAATTTAAATGCATGAATGTAAATTTACATACATGAATACGCAATTACGTAAACATTAGCCAGATTTAAATTTATATAATCTAAATTGTTTTCACAAGGAAAAAGAAAAAAAACACGAATAAAAATAAAGAAAATAATCAAACATCGGCGAAAGTGAAATTACAAACTTAAAACTTAAAAAAAAAACAGGAGACAGAAGCAGGAAGTAGAAGCAGTAAGGAAAAGTAATAAACATCAACAGGTAAAGACAGACATAATAACTAAGCCTATCATCTTCATCCTTGTGTACCAATTTTTACTCGGCGAGCAATTACAGAGCACCGTGCAGTGTAACCTTGTCATTAAAGCCTCATTTTACCTAATTGAAAAGAGACTCGATATTGTCAGGATCGATATGCTGGGGTGAGATTTCAGTGGTCGGGAGGGAAGGTGAGGGATGAGAGGTGTGTGAGGAGGAGGTGAGTAGGAAGGACAGTAAGGGAGGGTGGTGAGTGAGGTAGGGATGAAAGGGGAGGTTAGTGAGAAAAGGGAGGGGTGAGTGAGAGAGGGTTGTGACAGAGGCGTGATTGGTCAGTGAAGAGAAGGTTGTAAAAGAGGGGTGAAGGTCAGTGAGGGAAGAAGTGGGCGAGTAAGGGAGAGGGATGGTGAGGGAGGTGAGAGGTCAGTGAGGGAAGGGATTGTGAGCTAGGGAAGGAGGTGGATGGTGAAGGAGGTGAATGGTCAGTGAGGGAGGGGGTTGAGAACGAGGAAAGGAGGGGAATGGTGTGGGAGGGAGAAAGAGAGGGAGGGAGTGAATGAGGAAGGCCGGGAGGTATAACGTATGAAGGGAGGGAGGGAGGGAGGGAGGGTATAAACATACATTGTGAGGGAGTATATTACTAATGTTCACGATTTCTGTTGCTTCGTCGATTTTATAATTGAAGGTAGACTGATTTATTTCCTGGTGGGTCTGAAACGTTTCAATTGTGATTATTTATGATGATGTAAGTGAGAGTTTGTAGACACATATGCATGTATGAATGTATATATGTGTGCATGTCACATGTAAGTATATACACCAGTTTAAGGCTGTACACACACACACACACACACACACACACACACACACACACACACACACACACACACACTCACACCTGTCTTGGCACACCTGCACGGGACGCACCGGATATTAACTCCCGGCCGAGAACAACTAAGTTAACACAGTTATCACAGGTGTGTCTCCACTGCCAGCGACTCTAATTATCATATTACCTGTAAATGTTACGCTAAAATGTAGTCGTAAGAGCGTAAATGTTAGAGCAGTTACACAATTTTCTAATTAGTATATACGATAATACAAATACATGTACATTATTTTGTATACATATGTGTGTTTTGTTGCTGAGTTATTGTTACTACGAGCATTTCCCAGATGATACAATATCGTAGATTGAAGAGACATTTAAGCTCATAAATCCAGTGACGGGATTCTCAAAAGATCGCCAAATGAATTTTTGTCGTGAGTGAGGATACAAAGATGAAACTCTCTGTTTAACTTCAGCTTAGCCAGAAAAATATTCTCCAAAGTAACACAGAGACTCTACTTTAACTAGACACGTTCACTTAGCACAAGTTAAGACACAAAATTAAAATATGGTAATTTGGTAATATTCTATACCTTAATTTAACCCCTTAAATATTATAGAAAGTGAAAGTATTTAACGGGTTCAAGTCACTAAGTACTTCTGTAGCCATTTTGTGAGTTTTAGTATTTTTTTTTAATGAAAGTGAGTGAGTTAGTTACATTCCTACAGCTTCCCTTGCCACAAATATTCATCGTACGACTCTTTGTGTATCCAGGTTCATGACCAGACCAGTCATGTTGAGACCAAATTACCCTGGACAGTTGTGGAAAAAAAGACCAGATACACCTCATTCCCAGCGATTAAACTGTCGTGTGGTAATAAGATTTCTCTGTGGTGAAGCCTGGTGGTGGTGTAGCGGCAGTGTAGGAGTAGGAAGTGGCGCTGTTTACTGAGGGGTGGTGTAGGGTGTGGAGGTGTAATGGGGCGCTGTGTACTGAGGGGAGGTGTAGGGTGTGGAGGTGTAGGGGGGTGGCACTGTTTACTGAGGGGTGGTGTAGGGTGTGGAGGTGTAGGGGAGGTGGCGCTGTTTACTGAGGGGTGGTGTAGGGTGTGGAGGTGTAGGGGTGTGGCACTGTGTACTGAGGGGTGGTGTAGGGTGTGGAGGTGTAGGGGGGTGGCTGTACTACTGAGGGGTGGTGTGGGGTGTGGAGGTGTGGGGGGGGTGGCGCTGTTTGCTGAGGGGGTGAACCAGGGTGTGGAGGTGTGGGGCTGTGGCACTGTGTACTGAGGGTGGTGTGGGGTGTGGAGGGTGTGGGGGTGGCGCTGTGTGCTGGGGAGGTGTGGGGTGTGGAGGGGTGTGGGGCTGTGGCACTGTGCTGAGGGAGGTGTGGGTGTGGAGGTAAGGGGGTGGCTGTGTACTGAGGGGTGGTGTAGGGTGTGGAGGTGTAGGGGGGTGGCGCTGTGTACTGAGGTGTAGGGTGTGGAGGTGTGGGGGGCCTGTGTGTGGGGAGGTGTGGGGTGTGGGTGTGGGGGGGTGGCGCTGTTTACTGAGGGGTGGTGTGGGGTGTGGAGGTGTAGGGGGTGGCACTGTTTACTGAGGGGTGGTGTGGGTGTGGAGGTGTGGGGGGTGGCACTGTGTGCTGAGGGGTGGTGTAGGGTGTGGGGTGTGGGGGTGTGGCGCTGTACTGAGGGTGTGGGGTGTGGAGGGGGTGTGGGGGTGTGGCGCTGTGTGCTGAGGGGTGGTGTGGGGTGTGGAGGTGTAGGGGTGTGGCGCTGTGCTGAGGGGTGGTGTAGGGTGTGGAGGTGTAGGGGAGGTGGCGCTGTTTACTGAGGGGTGGTGTAGGGTGTGGAGGTGTAGGAGGGTGGCACTGTTTACTGAGGGGTGGTGTAGGGTGTGGAGGTGTAGGGGTGTGGCACTGTGTACTGAGGGGTGGTGTAGGGTGGAGAGACCTACTATAGTATTCTGTATTTAAGGAAAGTTTGGGTAAAGGCTTAAGACTTACTGTTTCAGCAGTAATCATGAAAATTTCGTATCTGATCACAATCTCAACATCAATACTCCTATGGTAAATAAAAATTATATTCGGGTAATTATTTGTCCTAATGACTCTTGGAGATTTTTAATTAGTTTTGCCATGCTATTTACTCTCCACCTATGAGTTGTCTATGGCACTCTTTGGTGTCTGCGTTTTTTTATGTAAGTACTGAACCTGTTAAACGCGTTAATTTCCAATTCCATTAGATGATTAGAGAATGATTTTCGACCCAAAGATTATTTTATGTCACGTCTGTATTTTTTTGGCATATGTTTTTATTATTGTTGTTGTTGTTAGTATCATTATTTTCTTCTTCTTCTTTTTCTTCTTCGAGCTGCCTCCAGCCTCTCCCAATTGCCACACCTTCGCCGCCATTTTATTACAATAAAATTAAATATCCTAATACATAAGTAGCTACCCTAGCTGTGTTGAGTTAGTTGAGCTGCAGATCTATGCTGCATTCAGTGACTGCGACCGTTGTCGGCTTTAGGACCGATGCTCTCGTTCCCCTGAGGCAGAGTCAAGCAGACCTAAAAGATAGAAGGACAGTCGACATCTCCTCCAGGATGTAACATAACTTCTGGGCTGCTGCTTCTGTTCGGATAGCACCTCTGCGAGTCTGGTTTACAAGCATCTTGCATTTGGTCCCATTCCACCAGAGGTTGTGAACACCAGAGGAGTGAAGCTGCCTTGATCAACGTTTTGAATTCTCTCCCGGTATGCCCTCATCTTGTCGTTCTAGTTCCACCTGTGTGCAGCATCGAGAGCTAAGTTATGGTGACATGTGGCCATTGGATAAAAAATCCTGATGTCGAAGAAGGCTCGCTGTCCCCGCATCCAGAATCCTCGAGCACTGACGTCACCACGGGCTACGTTCGATGTGTTTGAAGTCCTATGTTGGAAATTCTCACCGTCCAATGGAAGGAAGGTCGGTTCTACCTTGACATCACGACATATTTCCTTCAACATATTTGCTGTGAGATCCCTTACTCTGTCATGCCTCATGCATATGAAGCCCCCCTTTCTTGCACACCATGGAGTGATCGGCGGCATAAGAAGAGCCACACACGCATTGGGAGGGCAAACCTTCTACTGGCCTATTGTACCTTAGAGCAATTGCATCTGTAAATTCTTGTTTATTGAGACTGAAACCATTTGCCCTTATTAGTAACATAGTTAACCAGTTCGAGGCGCCCACCTCCTGTGCTAGAGCAACTTTTTTTCAAATTCTCTGGTACTTGCAGCATCAGTTGCTGCAACATATCACTTTGGCCGTGCTGTCGTTCTGGCGTAATCGACCTTCGAATCTTGTTTACTTCGTTGGTATCCACCTCACTTGTTGCGTTCTGAGCTATTATGTGGTGAGTGAGAGCTCCCGTGAGCTTAACTGTTTTTTATGTTCGGTGGCAGCAATCTCCTCTGGATTGGTCAATCCCATTCCTCCCAGTCTTGATGGAAGTGTAAGGAGTGATCTTTCTGCCGGGGTTAAGTGAAGATGTTTCACTAACTTGGGAATGAAATTGACGCTGATAACTTCTTCCAGAGGGTAGAAGAGGGGTCCGATATCAGGGATAGTTCGCATCAGGTAGTTCCAGCGATGCTTGACTCCTTGGGTGAATGCCGCAAAAGCCGCATGTGGCTCTGTGTTAGCAATCTCAGACAGAGCTTGGATTTCCCTAACCCACTCATTCACCTTTCCCGTAACGTACTCGGTCTTGAAGTCCGTCGTGCCGATTACTGCGCCTAGGTGTCTTTGGCCATCCTTTGTTATTTTGACCTCACTTCCACCGAACACCTCCATTGCCCGTTCATAATGTTGTGGCGTCACAATGAGGAAGGACTTGCTGGCATTTGGGTGATACCCTATGCGTGGACCATATGGTGTTACCAGGTCCCACCACTTTTTGATGTCCTCCACTTTTCCTGCTCCTGTAAGGTTGTCAGCATACGCCACTTGCTTGACCTCGGTTGTTTCAAATTTTATTGTGTGTTGGAGCACGGATAGGCCTATTGCGTACATTGTCATTGCAACAGGGTCCTCCTGCGTTGTTCCCTCAGTTGACTGTATGATGGTATCATCTCTTAGAGCCTTGGTGTTTACTATATAGAGGTCTGATGGATTCCTATAGGTGTTTTCAACATACATTGCAAAGCTTGGCCACTTGATCGTGATGTTGTGCAGTGCGGTCTTGCGGTTAAGTTTGTTGAATGCATTTGAAGCGTCAACCAGGAGAACGGCCTCACAATCACGCTGCCCAAATATCGTTCTCATGGCGCGAATGGCAGCTTCCCCTCCAGCCTGGTGGCCAGCACAAACTTACAGGTTCCCTGCCGCTGCCCTGACATCATCCTTTACCACCTCCATTATGCATTTTCCAATGATCCGCCTCAGCACTTCCCCCACCCTTATAGGCCTACATCCTGGATTCTTATCCAGGGGAATGAGGCGGCAGGCCGTCAGAGCATGGAGGTGATGGCAGCACGAGGTTGCTAGCTTTCTTATAAGGGCGGCAATGGCAGTGCAGAGATCGCTTGCTACGGGGCCAAACTTGTTAGTGCTGAGGATGACTCTCCAACCGTTTGGATCCAGGCCTGAAGGGCCAGCCCCTCCCTGATTTTTCAGTGCTTTTTTCTTCACCATCCCTCCTGTTATTTTCTCTAACAGTACATCATTTGGTGGGATGTAGTCATCCTGGAACCTGATGCCGTCCTCTTCACTTACGGGGGGTTGTTTTTCCTCCAGTTGCTTTAATGTCTCTCTGTTTATTGGCAGAACAGCACCGGAGGATTCCTCTGTGAGAGATCTTACCGCCAAAGACACTTTTCCCACACGCATTTTGTTTCCAAACTTTCTTGCATCGTCATCGGTGTTTTGCTTTCCAGCTCTTATAAATTTTAGTCTCTCCTGCAGTGTTCTTGCTTCACGTAGGAGATCATCAAGGGTTCTGTAGGTTATGTATCTATGCTACTGTGCCGACTAGCAACCTTGTAAATAAGCTACTGTGCCGAGTAGCATTTATATATGTAATTACGTGGCAACACTGCACGTGTTATGTGGCAACATTGCCCCGAGGCTGCCATATGGCAAGGCAGTCTCAGTCTGACTCTGTGGGCCATGCATGGCACACGCTAGTCACCACTTGTATTTCTCCTATCGTTAATAAATGGACTTCAGTGTTACCCGGTGTTTCCCTACCCATCACTGCCTTCTTCAGGGAACACTTGGAACCTTCAGGTTACATTCTGCCACATTGTCTCTTCTCTTCATTGCTGCTACATTTTCTTTGTGCTTAGTCTTTGTGTGTATCCTCTGACAGAATAGATGTGGTATTATTGCCAGTATTTGAAGAGCTAAAGGGGCAAGGAAGCAGTCCTGAGTGTACTCAGTTATAAGGCGAGTCATCTCCCGAATCATTTCTTTGGTGGCCGCACACTTGGGTGGTTGAAACCGCTTAGCTGACGACCACCTGACAATTTCTGAGTAAGTTTGTTTAACCCATATGTCTACATTTTCCATCGACACGCCATTCCACTGTGGTGGTTGTCTCCCATTCACCTTGTGGACATCTGCTACTATTGGAGCAGCGTTTATTAGGACTACATTTTCAGGTTGAATATACTCACTGCTATCATTTAGGATATCATCTGGCGGTTGGGTCCCGGCGATATCCACTGTGGCCTCTTGTGTCGGGTCCCTGCCATGTGGGTTCCGACAATTGTTTCCCTTTCTGCAAACCACATATGGTCGGTTGTTTCTCGCACACTCACAGCTAGTGCAACTTGATTCTGGTTATTATAATTATAATTATTATTATTATTATTATTATTATTATTATTATTATTATTATTATTATTATTATTATTATTATTATTATTATTATTATTATTATTATTATTTACCGGTGATGGGCTGGTTCTTTACCATAGTGAGGTAAAAGCGATCTCTGCCCCCCATAGTTCATTCCCAACCTTTTCTACTCCTCTATTAATTAATCTTCTAATGAGGAAAGGCTTGAGGCAGCCATTCTCATTAATTTTACCTCTTGCCCTCTAACAACCATGTACAGATACAATACACGATTTTCGGGCGTTCCTGCTGGAATTATCGTCACCTATAGGGCATTGCCTCCCAAGCTTCCGGGCAGTGTGTCACCGAGAGCTAGCAAGCACTGTCCGAGCAACACAAAGTCTTGGACATTAAGCACAACTACAGAAACCTTGAGGATGAACAAGCACAAAATTTACATGAGAACATGGAATGAGTGTGGGAAGTGAGTAAATGTTTGTCGGGAAATTAAATGATTGCAGTGTGACATTCTGGGATTAAGTGAAGTAAGATGGACAAGTTCAAATAGCATTATTGGTAAAGGTTTTTATTTATATATTCAGGCTGTGAAAAGCAGAAGACAGGGGTTGGCATTCGTGTAAACCAGAAGTTCAGTAGTAGTGTCAGGGGATATTGGGCAGTGTCAGAGAGTTTTGTGAGTTATGCTTAATGGACTTGGTTTATGGACCAATATATGATAGTTCTAGAAAATATTTAAAACATTTAAAGAAGGCAAAAGACATTGTGAAGTTTAATGAGTTTCTGATTATAATGGGTGACGTTAAGCAAAGGTTGAGGAGGGAAAGATGCACCTGAAGTAGGACCACATGGGTTGGGTAATAGAAATGAGAGAGGAGAAATATTATTTGACTTTTGTAAGGAAAACAAGACTGTATTTGGAGATACATGCCTGAAACAACACCCTAGGCATCTCTCTACATGGATCTCACCTCAGGACAAAGTAAACAACATAACACAAGAACATAAGAAAATAAGGAGTCTGCAATAGGCCGGTTGACCTGTGCATGGCAGCTCCTGTCGAGAGTTACTACCACTCTCTATTATCCATGAATCTATCCAGCCTCCTTTTGAAACTTTCCAGCGTTCCAGCACTTACTACAAAGTTGCTAAGCTTGTTCCACTCGTCCACCACCCTATTTGTGAACCAGTTCCTTCCTATCTCCCTCCTAAACCTAAACTTATCCAACTTAAATCCGTTGCTACGAGTCCTATCCTGCTCGGATATTATAAGAACTTTATCTATATCCCCTTTATTGATTCCTCTCACCCACTTAAATACTTCTATCATATCTCCCCGCACTCTTCGTCTTTCTAGGGAATGCAAGTTTAGTTTCTTTAACCTATCCTGATATGGAAGGTTTCTAAGTCCCGGAATCATTTTCGTCATTCTTCGCTGCACCGACTCTAGTGAATTGATATCCATTCTATACTAAGGGCACCAGAACTGAACCGCATAATCGAGGTGCGGCCTAACTAGCGCAACATATAGTTGCAATAAGACCTCTGCACTCTTGTTACTTACACTTCTAGATATAAAACCCAATACTCTGTTTGCCTTATTTCGAACATTACGCACTGTTTTCTAGGCCGTAGGTCCGGGCTTACAAGTACCCCTAGGTCTCTTTCACAAATCGACTTCTCTAGGTTGATGTTGTTAAGGCTGTATACATTGGCAGTATTTGTTCTTCCAATATTAAGTACGCTGCACTTGCTGGTGTTGAATTTCATTTGCGATTTTTCAGACCACCCCTGCAGTTTATTTATATCCTCCTGTAGTGCATTTGCATCCTGCCCTGAATTAATCTGCCGCCCTATTTTGGTGTCATCCGCAAATTTGCTTAGTCTGGAATCAACCAGATTACATTTTAATTCCAAAACGATTCTGAAATCCAGTTACCCTAACCAAGACCTATCCAGGAGCAGATTGTGGGTCAGACCACATCTACAGTAAGTAATAAGTTTAGTGAGACTAAAACTTCAAAAACTAAAGAGAAATGCAATAGACAAAATCAAATGGGATTTGGGGAAACTCAAAACAGGGGCAGGGGTAGAGTATAAAATTTACACCCAAAAAAGATTTTCACTATGCCTAGAGGAAGGTTTCAATGAATAAAAAACATAACAAAATTCGAATAATTACAAAGAAATGGCGTGGGGACGAAGCTAAAAGTTAGTGGATGATGAATTAAAATTTAAAGAAAATGTATGGACGAAGAAAATTGATTAGACGAAGTGACGCTTAGAAAGAATCTTAACAAGGAAAAAAAACAGTAAAGTAGACATGATAAAGAAAATTGTCTAAATAAGTTACGCAAGGAGATAAAAGATGATGACAAGGAATGTGTGCAGAAATAAAAAAGAAACAGAAAGAGGAAATAAGTGGTTTAGCACTATTAAAAGCAACGACAATAACATCATATTTGAGGCAGAAGATGTAAAAGAGAGATAGGCAGAGTATGTAGAAGAACAATACAATGATAACGGTAGAGTGGAGGGAAGAAACGAAAAAGAAATAAAATGAAACTAACAATTTGGGGAACAGAAGTTGAGGCAACATATATATATATATATATATATATATGTATATATAATATATATATATATATATATATATATATATATATATATATATATATATATATATATATATATATATATATATATATATATATATATATATATATATATTTATATATATTATAAGGCTTGTGGAGTTGATCAGGTGCCAACAGAATTTATAAAACAAATGACCAAGAATGGGGTAAAATGTTTGACGAAGATGTGTAACTATATACTTCAAAGGAGACCTTTCCAGTGAGTTAAAAAGGTCAATATTTGTATATTACCTAAAAAGCCAGAGGAACCTTAGAGTGCAGCCATTTTAGAACAGTTAGTTTAATAAGACATGCCTGCAAGGTTTCATTAAAAATAATTTTAAGTAGAATAAAATTTTGAATAGAAGTTGAGTTATCTCAGGATCGAAATGGATTTAGAAAGGGAAAAGAACTATAGAAACTTCATTTGGTTTAGGAATTTTGAGTGAAAGGGCTTTAGAGGTACAAAAAAATTCGTATATCTGTTTTGCTAATTTTGAAAAAGCCTTTGATAAGGTAAAACATAGCAAACGTTTTATTGAAGGATATATTATATTTACAAAATAAATATTAACTGGCAACAGGAAGCTACAGTGTTAGTTAATAATGAACTTACTAATTGGTTCAAGGTTAGACAGGGAGTAAAAGAAGGCGGTGTTCTATCTCCAACATTTTTAATATATATTCAGAATTCTTATGAGAGAAGTTATAAGTAAACAATGAAGGGATAAAAGGTAATGGTAGAGTAGTATCTAATAAACGCTATGCAGAATATAGTGAAATAGAAGAATGAGGAAAGGAAATGATAGAAAGGCGACAAGAAAGGGAGAGAATTGAAACAGTTAAGACAGGAGGAAATGCAAATAGAAGGGAAGATATTTGAAAGTAAAAATAAAGAAGAATAAGAATACAAAATAGGAGGAAGGAAATAGAAAAAGAAATTAAATAAAAGGAAGACGAAGAATGAGGAGATAAAAGCAGAAGACCAAAGATGTCAAAGAAAAGGAAGGAAATGGAAAAAAAGAATAAAGAAGCAAAAGAAAAAAGAAAAAGACAAGAGATAGAAAAGAAGAAATTCAGCAAAAAATCAAGAAAAATTAATAACGAAATCATGATTCACAACAGGAAAAAAAAATAAAATTATTCAATGAAAAAGAAAGTTGATAATAATGAATTAATTATTAAAGAGCATAATATGATGTAACCAGACCCCAGTCGCTCTAACACCTATTAATACTTAAATTAGGTATGAAGAATTAGTATCCTTGGTTATACACAGAGTGAAAAATAATATAATGCATTTTACTGTTTTATAATAATAATAATAATAATAATAAATCAATGATAATAATAATAATAATAATAATAATAATAATAATAATAATAATAATAATAATAATAAAATAATAATAATAATGATAATAATAATGATAATAATAATAATAATCATGATAATGATAATAATAATAACAATAATAATGATAATAATGATAATAATAATAATGATGATAATGATAATGATAATAATAATAATGATATTGATAATGATAATAATAATAATAATAATAATAATAATAATGGTAATAATAATAATAATAATAATAATGGTAATAATAATAATAATAATAATAATAATAATAATAATAATAATAATAATAACAATAAAGTGTGTACAAATCTTCTCAGGGAGATAACAGTGCACAGACCATCAAAAGATTATACCAACATGAAAGCCTAACTCATAATTTAATATAGTTAACCACACAATTTAAGATGCATAATACGTTTTCCTTGACCATAAATAAATAATAGAGTTGAAACATTAAGAAAAAATAATAAATCACAAGTGAAATATAAGGACTTTGTGACTAATAAAACTAAAATTCAAAGATGAAAAATAGTAAATAGCATAAAACAAACTTTCACAATTTTCCTGAAGTAAGAGTTAGTTTTTGCCTTTTTAAAGCTTACAAGTCACACGAGGCTTGGCAGGATTAAAAACGATGTACAGTATATGTATCTGATGGATAAAAATACAAGGAAAATAAATGGGATACAAATATTGGCAAATGAAAGGTGACGAGGATAACTGGAGAGAGAGAGAGAGAGAGAGAGAGAGTAATGCAATATGCTTGGCCAGTAATAAAGGAGACCTATTTTCTATATTTTTTCTCTTACATGTTCACAATATTTCGCTTTACAGTCAACATTATTCGTCATATCCATCGCTCGCTGGGTCCGATTGTAAAAGTTTGCCCTTGTATCTCTTTCAAGCGTATTGCGATATAGTTCAGTTTATACGTTTATTCTCACGTATTTTAGTCATATTTCACCGCATTTTCTTGATGGGAGTTTTATGTCGTAGTTTGGTTTATTTGTCGTATTATCATGGGAATGTTGTATTTTTCACGGTTGTATGATGTATTTTTAATGCTGTATGATGTATTTTTGAGGTTCTTTACTATATTTTCTTTATGGTACTGAACATTGGGCGGTGCTCAGTCGGTGTTCAGTGTATCTTGAGCACAGAACACTATGGTGCTCAATATTTTCTGTGTGTTGAGCATAGAACACTGGATGGTGCTCAATCTGTTCATTGTGTTGAACATAGAACACTGGAAGGGACTGTTGTCAAGAAGAAAATGTTCATTACACTGAATGACCGAACTTAATTATCTGTAGAGAGAGAGAGAGAGAGAGAGAGAGAGAGAGAGAGAGAGAGAGAGAATTGAGAATAAGAGTAAGAGACCGAGGGAAAGAAGAATAGAAAGAGAGAGAGAGAGAGAATAATTAACATACACAAAACAATACACTGCTAATAACCAAACACACAAAGTAGATTATAACCCAGGAATTCCCCAAATAAATAAAAAAAACCCGTCCCACTCTCTCCCAATACAACTTTCCCCCATCCCCAATAACTCCTCCCCTTATCCTCAATAACTCCTCCCCTTATCCTCAATAACTCCTCCCCTTATCCCCAATACCCCTTACCCCTCTTCCAATAACCCCTTCCCCCTCCCTCCAATACCCCTCCCCACCTCCCTCCCATACCCCTCCCCACCTCCCCACCCCGAAAAAGAAAATATAGTACTAAACATCTATCTATCGGAGAGCCTCCTGGTTATGGTATGGCAGACAAGATGTTTTCTTCTCCTGATGTAAACACAGAGACACTTGTAAACATTCATCTAACAGTGCCATGTATAATGTTGGCTTTAGTGGAAAGTATGTGAAAAATTAAGCGCCTTGACCTCATTTCACTTGATGATTTAACACCCCTAGCGCTACTTCGGCTGGGTGGAGGGTTGTTAGGGTAGGTTAGGTTAGGTTAGGTTAACTTGCATTAGGTAAGGGTAGGATAGGTTAGGTTAGGTTAGGTTAGGTTAGGTTAGGTTAGGTTAGGTTAAAGTTGCCAATTTAGCTCTTTGATCGCTAGCTCTAGCTCTTTATTGCTTAATCTAGCGCCAAAATTTTGCGTTTATCGCCTTCGCGCTTTTCTTGGCGTTTTTTCTTACATATAGCGGCAAATTTAGTGTTTTTTCAATTGATGGGAATTTTCGAGTATTATTAAAGGAAGTTTAATTAGAACTTATCAAAATTTCAAACAAAACAAAGAGACTTTTGTATGGGAATTCCTGTCTGAAATCATGACGTTCACCGTCACCCGAATTGAGTTCCAGTGGAAGAAGTTTCATCACGTATTATGGAAACAAAATACTGACACCCTAGGACTCTGGGCAAAAATATCTTTGTATAGGGATGCAACAGGAGAGACTCCCATTAAGGACCTTTCTAAGTTAACTTTGACAGTGCTAACATTACCTTATTCCAACGCTGATGAAGAACGCATCTTTAGTCATATGAATATTGTCAAGTCAAAACTTCGAAACAGAATTAGCATCAAAAGTTTAAATACAACACTAACTATCAAGTATGGACTAAGAAGGCATGGAAGTTGCTGTTATGATTATAAACTGCCTAAGGGAATGTCGAAAAGCATTGGGTCATTAAAGACATATCAATCATCACAACTCACACCCAGGATCCTCACATGAGCTGCAACAACCTGAAAGTGACCTAGTACAAGATAAAGACATCGAGGAGGCGATTGCAGATTGGGAAATAGCAGATCTGGAATAATGGTGAGTAGTATCAAATCATTTGTACCCGTAATATTTGTATAATTTACCATAACTAATCCCTAGCACTTCTTATTAGCTTCTTTTATAAGTTTAGCACTTTTCTAACATTTTTTGGGAGTGATTCTGGCGCCACGTGAAATTTTCAGTTGGCAACTATAAGCTATGTTAGATTAGATTAGATAAAATTACGTTAGGATTAAGGGGGTTAATCTTAAGGTCAAATAATCTTAGGTGCCTAATCTTTACCCGATCTGGTTTAGCTATGACATAATCCCTGTATGATATGAGATGTTGTTGCTTTGATTGGTGGTCTCAACTACTGCTGGTGAGGGAGGACGTACAGAGGAAGGTGAAGGAAGAGGAGTTTATTTATGTTTTTGGTGGATGGGAAGAAGTTTTGTTATTACTGGGTTGAGGTGAAAGAGACGAAAGGAATGAGAGATGGATGATAATGATGGTGGGATGGGTAGAAGGATGAATAAGGAATGGTTGAAGTAGGAGAAGTGGAAAATGAAATACACGATGAAGAAGAAGAATAAATAGAATGTATAGAAGACTCAAGAATAGAGGGAGAACAAGAGAACAAAAAAGAAGGAATAACAAAAAAAAACTTGGAAGAATAAGAAGCTGAAGATATACAGGAAGAAAAAAAGATGGATGGTTGGATGGTTGGATGGATGGATGGATGGATGGATAGATAGATAGATAGATAGATAGGTATATAGATAGATAGATAGATAATCCAATGGTTGTGTTCACGCACAACCATCAACACGACCACGAAACAAACGAACCATTCAGTAATTTAATCAAACAAATTTATCAATGATAATTCATGAAACATTTAATTATTCATAATTTTTTTTCTGAAACATAAATTTTCATAAACAATAATGATTGTGTGTATATATATATATATATATATATATATATATATATATATATATATATATATATATATATATATATATATATATATATATATATATATATATATATATATATATATATATATATATATATATACACTAGAGGAATCGCCAGCCTCCGGGCGGCTCCTTTGCTAGGCCACGGTAGGACGCCACCTTCCGGGAGGCTCCACGTTGTCTCACTGTAGTGCTGCATTAAGGTAGACCACATTTTTGGTTTTGCCATTAGCAGCAAGTATGTACAGATTTTTGCCAGTTCCCACTCTGAAGCATCCAACATAGAACTGTCCATGAGAGAAGCAAGGAAACACCAGGTTTAGGCCAGCCATCTTCAGGGACTGTCCCTGGCTTTTGTAGATGGTCATGGCAAAGCTCACTTTAACCGGGAACTGAAGACGCTTGAACTCAAATGGCAGCAGGTCAGTGGTGATGAGAGGTATCCTTGGTATAAAAACTTCCTCTCCTTTAACTTTTCCTGTCAGTATTGTAGCTTCCAGTACATGTGGCATCATGTTCTTCTTGTGAGCGACTCGTCTCTCATTTTGAGTATGATGTCTCGTTTCTCAAACTCTTGACCGACAATCAGGATGGCTACTTCATCAACTACAGGAGCATTGAATCTTCTTTCATGTTCTCCCTTAGGGGTCGTGTCTGCTTTGATCCTGACTTTGTACTCGTCAGAAGGCATGTTTTCCAGGGTATTTTTAAATGACTGTACATACGTGTTGCGCTCATGCAGCATTTCTTGGATAGATTGGACAATGCCATGTCTGACACATATAATGTTGCCACACCTGACAGTAGTCTGCTTTTCATGATCTCCCATGAAGTAGATTTGGAGGAACTTTGCCTGCTCACCTTCCAGTGGTAAGAGGGATCCTGCTTTGTGATAGACTTGACCCTGGACTTTGAATGTTGGTATGTATCTGTGATCACGAACTACTCCGGTAGTTCCAAAGGATGTCATCTGGAAGCATGAATTGCACTTCAGTATATTTTCCAAGAAGTGTTTTGACTCTGGTGTTGTTCCCAGCATGAGAGTCTTCAATGGTTGTGGTGGTTTTTCCACATTTTGCAGTCGTACTTTCCCATGAGAGCAGCACAGTCCAGCAGATTCTCCTTTATACTTCTTTGCACCACAGTGTTCACAGTTCTTATCCATGTTGCCAATGACAACAGAGGGATACTTTTCATATTCTATCTCATTGTCATAGTTAAATGTTGCTCTTGCAAGTGGATGCCGCTGTGTATTCTTTCTTAGAATTCTGGATCCCGCAGCTCTCTCTCTATTAGCATTCAAACGAATTTCATGTGCTTGATCATTTTCTAGAGAACGCCTTTGTGCTGTTTGCTATCTGTCAGTATTAAGACGGTATTCCCTTTCCTAATCTATTTCCTGTGACCGACTGTCCGCTGCTCGCTATCTCTGAGCATGTGACCGACTGTCCGCTGTTCGCTTTCTATTAGCGTTAAGATGGGATTCCCTTTCCTGATCTGTTTCCTGTGACCGACTGTCTGCTGTTCACTTTCTGTTAGCATTAAGACGGGATTCCCTTTCCTGATCTGTTTCCTGTGACCGACTGTCCGCTGTTCGCTCCGGGCGGCTCATCCGCTAGGCCATGGTAGGACGCCACCCTCCCGGAGGCTCCACATTGTCTCACTGTTCAGTCCCCAAAACTTCTTCCATCAATAGTTCATTAACAGTGTATGTAAGTTCCACCATGTTTTTCACTACAGCGGTACAACAAAGTATATTTTTTTATCATTAAACTGTCATTATTTTATTGTCTAATCATCACTACATATAACATTATCCATCATCACTACATATAACACCATCCATAATCACTACATATAACACCATCCATCATCACTACATATAACACCACCTGTCATCACTACATATAACACCATCCATCATCACTACATATAACACCACCCATTATCACTACATATAACATCATCCATCATCACTACATATAACACCATCCCATCATATCATCATCAACATATCATCCATCATCACTACATATACACACCACCCATCATCACTACATGATAATCATCATCACGAAGTTCCCAAGTGAAGCACAGACTAAGGAGAAGTACAAAACAAGGTGTATATATACAGAGTCTGTGCTCACCCTGAAGATGTGACTTGAAAGCATTTGGGAACTTCGTGTTTTTTTTTCCTTGTGGTTATCAGCATATATATATATATATATATATATATATATATATATATATATATATATATATATATATATATATATATATATATATATATATAAAAATATATATATATATATATATATATATATATATTTATATATATAAATATATATATTTATATATATATATATATATAAATATATATATATATATATATATATATATATATAAATATATATATATATATATATATATATATTATATATATATATATATATATATATATATATATATATATTTATATATATTTACTGTATATATATTTATATTTATATATATATATATATATATATATATATATATATATATATATATATATATATATATATATATATATATATATATATATATATATATATATATATATATATATACACACACACACACACACACACCTTTACTGTATATACAGTATGAAGTGTTCATAAATATTCAGAATGTCCAAACGTGTTTAGGTCATTCTCAGACAGACAGACACAGACGCACACTCCTCGGCGTCACAAGAGACAACAAATTAAATTGGAAACCACACGTCAGTGAAGTTGTCAAATCCTCCAGTTTCCGTCTCCACCTCCTCCGCCGACTCAAGTCACTCGGAGTTCCTGCACCCGAGCTCCTCAGTGTTTACTCAACATTCATACTTCCCAAACTCACCTATGCCTCCCCTACCTGATCTTCCTCTCTAAATGCCACACAATGTAAACACCTGGAAAAAGTGCAAAAAACGGCATGCAAAATTATTCTCTTCCCTTCCTACTCCACATATCAAGAAGCGCTCAACACATTGACCCCTTCGGCTCTCACTGACCATCACCACGACCTCATCTGCAAATTTAGTGAGAAGCTTCTGCACCATCCTCGACACCGGCTCCTACTACCACCTGAGATCCCTAGCCCGAGAATTGCTGTTCGACACCACAACCGCAGTCAGCCCATACGAGCACGAACTGATCGCTATAAAAACAGCCCAGTCCCAACCATTGTAAAAATTATCAATAACTTGTAATAAACCAGTGTATTCACTCCCATTAAATCCTACTTTTTGCACTGTCACTATGTTGAAATGCCCTGTAGTTTGAGCTTTTCCCCACCTAGTTATTATATATTTTATTTGCATGACTTATGTTACTTGTATATTATCTGTAAATCGAAACCCATTCCCCCAATTATGTAACTGTATGTTTTCAACCTTCCGGCTGCTATGCTCTTTCAATAAACCGTTAATTGTTATCAATTATCATTATTATTATTACACACCCACACACACACACACACACACACCCCACTGAAGGGTCAAGACGTATCTGGCGCTCCTCTGGGAGCAACCAGGTCAACTGTTAAGTTGGCCCATGCCAACTCCTTCCCCTGAACCCTCCTCCCCACCGCAGGAAAGGAATGGAACCAGTGTTGAACAGAGGTGAACAGTGGTGAACAGTGCTTAAGTCAGTGAGAACAACTGAACTGTAACAGCTGAGTCGTACCCAAGTTAACCTTCACACAGTGAGGTCCCAGGTACCCAGTGATAACTGCCCATGAGACCCAACAACAACCAGCGATGTGTTAATCCGTCTACGATAGGAAGGCCTGGGATCACACCTCACTCATATAACACCATCTGTGAGGGAGTTACTACACCACGTGAGGCCCCTCATAACACCATCTGTGAGGGAATTACTACACCACGTGATGCCCCTCATAACACCATCTGTGAGGGAATTACTACACCACGTGAGGCCCCTCCTAACACCATCTGGGAGGGAGTTACTACACTACGTGTTTGCTGTTCAACACCCACATTTATCTGCATGTTCTCTGTATGTTCCTTTACCTTTCTCTAATGAAGGCTTTTGTTAGACCACCAATGTATGCAATAAGTCATTTATGCCCAATGTATATTTTCAGCCTTCGGGCTGCAGAACTTGTTTAATAAACCGTTAATCATCATCATCATCATCATCATCATCATTACACACACGCGAGAACGAGTTACTGCACCATGTGAACACCACTCCACCCGGTGTCTCCATGACCACGTGAGGTCCTACATAAGAATGGAGGAAACTGCTGCGGTCCAGTTTACACCCAACCCCTATTGCTCATTTAAGCATCCAACCTATGTTTGGTAACTTGTTCCATTCATCCACTCCTCTGTTTCCAAACCAGTGTTTATCTATTTCGCGCCTAAATCAAAATTTGTCTAATTTAAAACCATTGTTACGAGTTCGCTCCTGGTTGGATAGTTTGAGTACCTTTGTAATGTCCCCTTTGTATAGCCCTGACTTCCATTTATACACCTCTATCAAGACACCCCTCGCTCTACGTCTCTCGAGGGAATGCAAATTAAGATGGTTTAACCTGTCTCTATACTCAAGGTTCCTAATGACCGGGATTAGTCTTGTCATTCTCCTGTGAATTCGTTCCAAGGATTCTATATCCATTAGGGTGTGTCATACGGAGGCGCATTTTTTTTTTTGAGTTTGAAAAATCGGCCCATGGTATTAATGATGTAGTTCTATGTGCAGAATCATGTGATATCTTCAAATTTGAAAAGTTTTTATTTTTTGCTAGGTAAATTTTAACTTGAAATCTTATGAAAATTCAGTATTCCC
>NW_024734940.1:6779947-6802978 GCF_018991925.1 Homarus americanus | reverse complement strand
TTGACCTCCAGTTCCTTATGGGCAGCGGTAGAGGTAAGTTCTATGTTACTTTCTGTGTTTGTCAAATGACTAGTTCTCAGTTGATTTCAATTTGTTACCATTGAATTTCATAATGCAAACACAAAAGTTTATAAATTTTTCATTGTTGCATTCTTTTTCAAATCCTGTTTTTATTTAACGGAGAATTTATTACATCATTTTTTCGTATATGTAGACTGATATACTGTTGGCAGTTATATGTAATAAAATCCAATTCGTATTTCAGCCATAGTATTGAGGGTTGAGGACTCTGTGGTGAAATGGATCTAAGACATACAATCTCTGAAAATGACCAGCACCTGTACATGTATGACCAACACCAGAGTAAAGCAACAGAGTAATTAGAAGGTTAACACAGGTCAAGGATAATTGAAAAAAAGACAGTGAATTCCTTGTGAGTGAAGAAAATCCGCCAGGTTAATCATCATCCGTGTGCTAGAGTGAGATATTTACACTTCGCTAAGTACATTTTATTTGAGCATTAAGCGAGCACGCTCAGAATTTGAAAGAAAATGTCCCCTTTTAGAGATACTTAATTTTCTGAGTGATCACCATACTATTTATTTTGGTGAGCATCCATTTAAAGAAAGTATCCGAGGCATTTATGTAGTGTGTTCTATGTTTTAACGGAGAATTTTATTACATAGCGCCTTACCATTTCTTACAGTGTAGACTGATATGCATTGTTGGTAAAGAGTTATATGTATTTGAGAACTAATTCCGGTTTTTCAGCCATAGTATTGAGTGGGTTGAGGACTCTGTGGTGAAATGGACATCTAAGACATACAATCTCTGAAAATGAATTGCTGGAAGCACCCTCTGTACATAAGGACACCAATTGTGAGTAAAGCACAAGTAAATGTGTAGTGTTAACACAGTGTCAAGATAATTGAAAGACAGTGAATTCTTGTGAGTACAGAAAATCCCTTTTGTGTTAATCATCCGTGAAAGCTACAGAGTTATATTTTCTTGATACATTATCGTCAAGTATCAAGTATTTTATTTTGAGCATTGCTATGAGTACTTTGTGAATTGAAAGTTTGTATTGTCCTCTTTAGAGATACTTAATTTTCTGGTGAGTCACCGATACTACTGCCGATTATTTATTTTGGTGAGTATCCATTTAAAGTATCCGAGGCATTTATGTGTCAGTGTTTACCCTTTGCTCTGGAAGGGTGTTAATTGAATTTATCTTTGGTGGGGTTGTTTTGTAGAAGATTTGTTGTGACATCAGCGCACGATGATCACAGTAGTTGTGAATAAGTTACAACTTGTGTGAGTTCGAGAACTTGCCAAAGCCATGGGCCAGCATTCATCGGCGGGGAACGCCGAAGGCTCGGGGGGTAGTAGAAAATCAAGTTTAGAGATTTTCCATCGGGATCAGAACCAGAGGAAAGAAAGGTTGGCCAGTCCGGGGAACGAGGAGCTCCTGCGCTAGGTTCCCACAGAGACTGAAACCCCGGATCCGTGTGGATCTCCAGAAACAAACTCAGTTGGTCGTTCACGTCTCGTATTGTAAAAAGGCCTACTTAGTACGGATTTGATCATGCATTGTCCTTCAATTGCTTCGCCAGTCAAGCCAGAGTGACCCTGTTGGAGGAATTGTCAGTATGTACCATGGACAAGAGGAATGAATGTGTCTTACTGCGGTGAAACATCGTTTGTGTGATCAAGTTGTGGAGGTCCTATCTGCAGTAGGCCTGGGTTAATGTAGGAGGTAGTTGGGCTGGACTTTGTCACTGCAGGGCGTGCAAAGTACATGGGCCTAGTGCAGTTTAAAGCTTGCATTGCAAAGTAACAGAAGGGCACTGAGGTTTTGGGGGTTTCATGGGGACCGGGTCGCTGGCATTAAAGTCTATTTGAGTCCCTCTGGCCATTCAGATCTTGCCTCGTCCTGATGAAGGAATTCTTTTGTGATAAGGTCACCTGAATACTTCAGTGGCTGGATGGGGTCAGTCTATCTACTCCTAGCTTGAGATCTAAATTGTTGAATTTTGATGATGCTTGGGTCCAGTGTCATCCTAGTGGATGTTGTAATTAAAAGTGTCATACATATCTGATCAATCGCCAAGATGAAACTACCTGCCGTCCTGGTGCAGTTAAAAGTGTAAAAAACTGTAATTAAGGCGGCCTGTTATTTTTTATTATTATGTTCTGTAATATTGATGTATGATTGTTATTCTGTGTGCCATAACAAGTGGTGCTGTGTTCTTTATCTGCCCTGGCTGGGGTTTGTGTGATTAGTCAACTGGGTTGCAAAATTTAATGTATGTAAAATTATGTAACCATGTGTGTTGCCTGTATTGATGACCATTACCCATATTGCAAGATATTGTGTTTGAAAATTATGTATTTACTGTGAATGTTTTGTCGACTATACCGCATAATATTGAATCTTGGGGAGAAAGCTTTTGTAACGACCACGATCGCCTCACGTCAGTTAACGCCAAAATCAAATGATTCATATTACGCTCACTAGCCCACAAAACATGTACCTCTCTTTATTTTGAGTCCTCCATCTGAGAGTCCGTTTTCGTCACTTCAAGACACTCAGTCCTCTGTTATCCCATTTTTCTGACTTACTGAAACCAACCTCTCTATATAATGAATTTGAATGATGGAGAGAACACCTGGTTTTGGAGTCAGTTTAGATATGTCTGTTTACAGTTGAAACATTCAAGATCAATTGTGAGTGGTGTTGAACGCTTCAACTGTCCTTATTGTTAATAAGGCGTGTCAAGTAAGTGAGTGTTGAATCTGCCGGACATGATACCCGTCGTTCCTAAAATTTCCAGGTTTCGTGATTCTGGAGTTATGTTATCGCGTGTATATTCCACTTAGTAAATTACCTGATCAGGTGAGGTTCATAATTAAGTATCTGGTGATCCAAAATGGTGAAAGGTATGTTGTTGGTAAGATTGACCTTTCTGGCATTGGTGACTTCTCAACGTATCTCCAGGTATGGTTATGTGTTTTCCCGCCGCCTAGTAATTCAGTTTAACTTAGTCCATTTGTGAATATCAGTGTTCATGTTTTAACATAGTGACTTCTGTGCCAATTAATCGAGTACGTAGAGATTTAGATATCGGCTGGCCGTTGCCAGACGTATGTTTTGTATAGTTGAAGTTAATTATTGACGCATTCGTGACTCTTCCTCAACGTATCTCCAGGCGGATGTGTTAGCCACTCTCCTGAGGGTCGATAGCTACCTATGGGCACCATGGTTCTTGAAGACAAGATTCCCCAGGAAGCGCCCTCATCACTCTGCCAGTGTGTAACGAGTCATCCTCCTGAGTGCACCTGGCGGCGAGCCTTCAGCTGCTGTCGATGTAAACAACTGGCCGCTGACTCCACCTGGAGATTGTACTTCATCTATTGCATGGAGCTGTGTCCCATGTTTGGAGGATAACTTGCAGAAATATAGTATCGGGTTAAGTATTGAACCCCTGAATGAGAGTTCAAGGTACCAGGTGGTTCCTTGTGAAGTGATAAGATATGGTATGTTACTAATTGTGGAATTGCCCAGTGTGTTGTGTATTCATCTGTAGTACCCATGAAAGAATAACCTGAGAGTATGAGGTTCTAACCACGAATTGAGAAGGTAATTTGTTCCTTGTTAAAGTAAGCCCTGTGGGTCCAGTGATATCTTGTGTATAATTACTGAATCTCATTTGTCATAGGAATAATACCACAATTGTCTAATGAAGTAATGAGTATTTGGAGGTGTTGAATGAGGTAATAAGCTCTTGAAGTGTTTGATGATTTAATAAGTTAATTGCAGTTCTGTTTAGCCTGGGAATTTAAGATGTATCTTCTCCATTCACTGTGTTAATAAATAGTGAATTAGTAATCTGAGTATCACCACTCTACTCCTTCTAAACATTGGTTCCCAGAAAATATCTTACTCACGTGCCTAGACATCTACCACACTACCCAACAACTTTCCATGAGTTATACTATATAATGAAAAGTCTGGGTGGTGGCAGCTACCTTTTGTAAGTATAAAAAGTTGTACTAAGAATAACATGTATAAGAATAGACATAAAAAAAAGTATACTTCAGAAAGGTAAGATCATTGAAACTGAGAATACAATCTATATGAAAGGAAATGAAAAGGAAGAACATTGACTTGGAAAACAGTAGAGAAGCATAAGAGTTACTTATATAATAATATAAGTAAGAATATATAAGAATAAATATATATGTAAAGAATGGGAGAAGAATAAGTATATAAAACAGGGTACTCAGTGGAAGAATGCTACACAGAACAAATAAGTATATGAGTAAATAGAATACTAACAGAAAAGAGTAGCTGGATGGTAAATTATTGAAAAGAGAAAACTCGGCCCATTACAATTGATGCCTTCTTCAGCCATTCTAACATTCCTTCATATCTTCATGCCTCACTATACTACAGGGCAAGGGGTGACCTATCTGAGGTGTATAAACATCTCAAACAGGTCTATGTTCAGAAGCATAACCATGGCAACTTTACATTTTCTAAAACTATATACAGGCATTGGTGATGAAAGCATTATAAAAGCCAATGCTGTTGCATTAATTTCTTCTGTTTCTTTCAGAACTATAACAACATCTAGTCAGATTGCCGAGGAGATTGAAATTGAATCAAAGCATGTGCCTCCTGCAGTGCAAATGGCATACATAAAATTATGACATTGACATAAGGATGATAGGATTTTTTGTAAAATGTTATTTTATTATTATGACAATTAACAAAAACCCAGCAACTCACCCCTCCAACCACCATCACCACCACCCTCCCCACCCCCTCCCTCCAACTACCATCACCACCACCAACCTCCCACCCTCCAACCATCACCAATCCTTCTCTAATGCATGTATTTTCAGTTTTTGGTGGAGACTCTCTGCTTAATAAGTTGTGTGTGTGTGAGAATATCATGTCAGAACAAATTTACTGCACTGCTATTGATATGACAATTAACAAATCCACCAACACCAACCCACCCCCTCAACCACCCTCCCCACCACCAATCCACCCTCCTACCACCTCCAACCATCACCAACCCCCACCCTTGTAATGGGCCCTGTCATCAACAAGGCATGTATATAAATGGTCAATACATCTGATATTATATTCAGATTCACCACTTTCACTTTTATAATAAAACAAAGTACCGTTTGGGTTCTTAAACCCAAATATAAATATGTGTGAACGGACTGGTTAATTGGACAAGCACCCTGTCCACCACCAACCATCATCACCATGTGTATTTTCCAACCCCCTCCCACACACCCTTCAACCACCACCCTGCCCACCACCAATCACCATCCACCACCTCAACCACCCTCCCACCCCTTCCAACCACCCTCCCCACCACCAACATCCCCCCTCCAACCACCCTCCCCACCCCCAACCCACCCCTCCAACCTCCCCACCACCAACACATCCCCCCTCAACCCACCCTCCCCACCCCAACCCCCTCCAACCACCCTCCCACCCCCAACCCCACCCTCCAACCACCCTCCCCACCACCAACATCCCCCTCAACCACCCACCCCAACAACACATCCCCCCTCCAACCACCCTCCCCACCACCCACACATCCCCCTCAACCACCCACCCCACCATCACCTCCCCTCCAACCACCCCACCCCTCCTACCCCACCCCTCCAACCACCCTCCCCACCCCCAACCACCTCCAACCACCCTCCCACCCCCCAACCCACCCCCTCCAACCCACCCCTCCCCCACCCCAACCTCCCACCCCAACCCCACCCCTCCAACCACCTCATACCCCCCAACCACCCCTTCCACCACCCCTCCCACCCCCCATCCCCTCCAACCACCCTCCCCCCCCAACCCACCCCCTCCAACCACCTCCCCACCACCAACACATCCCCCTCCAACCACCCACCCCACCACCAACACATCCCCTCCAACCACCCTCCACCACCAACACATCCCCTCCAACCACCCTCCCCACCACCAACACATCCCCTCCAACCACCCACCCCACCATCAACATCCCCCTCCAACCACCCTCCCCACCACCAACACACTCCCCTCCAACCACCCACCCACCATCAACACATCCCCCCTCCAACCACCCACCCACCACCTCCACCTCCAACCACCCTCCCACCCCCAACCCACCCCCTCAACCACCTCCACCCCCAACCACCTCCCACCCCAACCCACCCCCTCCAACCACCCTCCCCACCCCCAACCCACCCCCTCAGCCCTCCCCACCACCAACACATCCCCTCAACCACCCTCCCCCCCCCAACCCACCTCAACCACCCTCCCCACCCCCAACCCCACCCCTCACCCCCCACCCCACCCCCCTCCAACCACCCTCCTCACCACCAACATCCCCTCAACCACCCTCCCACCCCAACCCCACCCCTCAACCACCCTCCCCCACCCCAACACCTCCAACCACCTCCCCACCAGCATCCCTCCACCACCCTCCCCCACCCCAACCCCCCTCCAACCACCCTCCCCACCCCAACCCCACCCCCTCAACCACCCTCCCACCCCCAACCCACCCCCTCCAACCCTCCCCACCACCAACACATCCCCTCCAGCACCCTCCCCACCTCCCCACCCCAGCCCACCCCTCACCACCCCAACCCCACCCCTCCCCACCCCCAACCCACCCCTCCAACCACCCTCCTCACCACCCCCATCCTCCAACCACCCCACCCACCACCACCACCTCCAGCCACCCTCCCCCCACCCACCCCTCCAACCACCCTCCCCCCCAACCACCCTCCCACCCCCAACCCCACCCCCTCCAGCCACCCCTCCCCAACCCACCTCCCCACCCCAAACCAGCCCCTCAACCACCCTCCCACCACCAACACATCCCCTCAACCACCCTCCCACCTCCCCACCCCCCAGCCCACCCCTCCACCCACCCCTCCCACCCCCAACCCCACCTCCAACCACCCTCCCCACCCCCAACCCACCCCTCCCACCCCAACCCACCCCCCTCAACCACCCTCCTCACCACCAGCATCCCCCTCAACCACCCACCCCACCTACCCACCCCTCCAGCCACCCTCCCACCCCCCAACCACACCCCCCTCCAGCCACCCTCCCCACCCCCAACCCCACCTCCAACCACCTCCCCACCACCAACACATCCCCCCAACCCTCCCCACCTCCCCACCCCCAACCCACCCCCCTCCAACCACCCTCCTCAACCCACCTCCACCCCAACCCCCTCAACCACCCTCCCACCCCTCCCCACCATCAACACATCTGAAAAATCGGAAAAAAAATCGAAAAAATCGGAAAAAAACGGAAAAAAATCGGAAAAAAATCGAAAAAAAATCTGGAAAAAATCGGAAAAAAATCGGAAAAAAAAAAATCTGCTTGGTTCTTAATTTCTTGGTTCTTAATTTCCTGAAATAACTTGGCCTCACGCAAACATTTTATGTAAGATTGTACAGCTTCAAGTATGTTCCCTGTGAAGGTAAATAAATAATACATCGCCCGTGGTACCTGCCAGACGGGTAAATATGGTGATTAAAGCATTAATCATCACAGTGCTGTGCTACAGAAAGTCTTCTAACCACGCTTAAGACATTTCCAATCCCGCACTCTTCCAGTTTAATTTTCGCCTTTCGTAAGTACGCTGGTCGTAAAGCCTGTAAAATCTAGGTATATATTGTCGATAATACTACCTCGTTGCAGAATATGGTCCAAATATTCACACCTTGGAGTAATTGTATAAGCAGGAGCACCTGGCATAAACCGTTGCTCGGGGAGTAGATGTTCCATATGGCATCTCCTTATAATGCTCTCGCACTTTACATACTATGCTTGTCAGGCTCACCGGTCTATAGTTGTTTGTGGGAGCACGTTTCATTCTTAAGATAGGACTCATATAAACCATTTCAATCATCAGACCTTTGACCAGCCAGGCATTTACAAACAGGATCTTTCAGGGGCTCAAAGCCTGCTAATAACCTCAAGACTCTAGGATGCAACTGCACAGCCTGGGATTCTTATGGACCTCTAGCTTTATTAAAGGTTTATTCTTTATAACTTTCTGTAAACATAATGTATTGGGTTCTGGTGTCGAATAGGTCTGTAGTGAAATTTCATAACCGCGTGAAAGAGCCCACCACCAAGCGATTCAAGATTCCAATGTGCCTCCCTAGCAAATCTCAAGCGAGAGCTGTCCCCAGATGTTACCGGGTGATCTTAGCAACGAACTAGCCACCGGCTACTTTCGGTTTTCCAACATGACTCATAGAGGATCATGGCTGCCGTCGGGTGTATATAAGCTCTGTCTCTCTCCATTGAGATTCATTCTGCCCATTTTCCTGAACAAGCAACATCTCCTCCAGCAAGCTCCCATGCTACACATTTGTCTAACCAGGAGGCCAGCAAGACAGGCAACACTCTTCTAACGGGGTTTCCTGCAAGACCACTGGCTTTCAACACGACATTCCAATCGCCTTCTACTGAGCTGCTCCCACACACGCACTCCAGCACCAGACTGTCTATCATAACTTATATATAGTTTATAGGAAGAAAACCATATCTGAGTTTCCCATCCTGAGCGCTAGACAACACATCTTCGATAATTTTCACAATGGTGACTCCCGGAGACAAGCACTCACAATTGGTGATGGAGGACTTAACGATCTTCGTTGATTAACCACACCCGCCGAGGACTGCCTGACTACGGAAGCAGCCCTCACGTTCATTTAGCCACTTGACGGACAAAGTATTGCGCCTCAGCTTTGTGCCTTACCCACGGAAGTACACGCTGGTCTCTGGCAAACCATTTCCAACTCTCCAGATCACAACAATTGGCTATTTATGGCTGTCTTGAAGACGAAAGCTATCAACAGACCAGCCCCAATCTCCTGCAAGATCTATCCCACCTCCTGAACTCAACCTCGGAGTTCATGGAGGAGATGTCGGTCGAACCTTATACATACAGATGACTCTGACTTAATCCTGCCACTCCAGCCTAATGCACAAAAGCTACCCACAGAAGTACGCACCATCCCGTCTCAAGAAAGAGATTACTTCCACTATTAATGAACTATATGCAACCGCGCGCAGAGGAATTTTTAACCTAATGCGCCGCTGGCACTTTGTCAGCCACGGTCATACACTATACTACCATCTAACTTGTGTCGGGTCACACTCCTCACGGAAAGCAATACCTCACAAGACATCAAGGACCTGTTAAATTTTGAACCGTGAGGATGGATACACTATTGAGTTAGTTCTGTCTTCCATACCTGCTGCGCCGGTTCCTGACTCACACACTACGCCCTACAAGTTCCGATATGCGCCAAATTCTGTGCACATAACAAATTTAATTCTCTGGTTGGTATCACCAGACTTTCGGCTGCTATGCTCGAAATTGCAGAGCCCATTATAATTTATTCGGGAACGGGTAACATCGAGGCTGGTAGACGCCTCGCTTCCGCCCTCCAGGCGCCCCATTGTTACCGCCCCACTCCGCAAGACGCTCCTCATCGACACCGGTTCATCTGTCAGCCTCATCCTCCCTTACTACGGCAAAGATGTCAAAGCAACCCTCGATGACTCTGTCTGGCTGTGCTGAACGGTACTTCCATCGCCTCACGGCAGGTAATTCCTCGCCTTAGACCCCGGTCTGCCCAAGGCCTCATGCTGCTATCTGTGATAGGCAGACGTAACCCCAACCCATCCTTGGTTTTACTTCCTCATCTTCCACAAGCTCCGGCGTCAAACCGTCATTATCTATGCCCTATCTATGTTTCCACAGCACGCAAGATCCAGGGTTTCACAGACACAATGGACGCCATCACCTGTCTGCGCCCACCCAGTTCTCTCCCTGCTCGATTTAATCTAAAGGAGCTTTTTCTCACCCGAGTCTCCCCACCCCACCACCCACGCTGGAATTTTCCACCACAGAAACCAAAGTGACCACTCAGTCTTTCACGCCCGCCCGCGCCCCTGAGCTCCTGTAATACAGCCAAAGTGAGAATTCAACAAACCACTGCAAGACGGCATCATCTGCCCTCAAGGAGTCCCTGGGCACGCTTCACATGGTTCCTGCTTAACACCCGGCGAGTGGAGGTGGTGGCTACAAGAGCCTCTGAACTCAGGCCACCAAACCTGACAGGCACCCTTATCCCAAGAGCGTCCAGGACTCCTACCATTAAACTTCAAGTGGCAAGACTATCTCTAAGATCGACTGGGAGCGCGTTCTCCACCAGATCCCAGTAGCACTGCAGATACCCAGAAGACAGCCATCACCACTCCGCTCGACCCTTCTCGAGTACACTTAAGGAAGTTTTGGCTTACAATGCCACAGATCTTTCCAGAGGTTCATGCACCATATGTCATGACTCGATTTTGTCATCATTTCACATTGACGACATCCTCACAGATCTTCTGACGCCTGCCGAGCACCTTCACCTACCACCTACAACTCTTCAACGCCTGCAGAACAACAACATGAAAGTTCATCCTGCTATGCGTCTTTGAACCTCGACATCGATTTCGGTCACAGAGCTCATTTAGCATAATAAACCCTACCACAGAAAATTTATTAGGAGTTCTTCAAACCTGAAACGGCGAAGAAACTCCGGAGTTCCTGGCCATTAACCATTACCACCGCTTTCCATTGACAAAGCTGCCACTGGCCCCAGCCTCCCCACACGAATTCTCTCTCTCTCAAGGGACGCCCAAAGAAGTCTCTGTTCTCAGTGGACTCAAGAGGCTACTACGGCATTCACTACTATCAAACAGCACCACTCACTCTCACCCTCCTGGCCCACCTCAAGACTTAACGGCCTGGATTCACCTCTACAACAGACGCCTTCTTCCACTGCAGTGGGCTACCAGCTCACAGCAGGAGATCAACGGAACTTCATGCCCTGCTGCTTCTTCCTCACAACGGCTTCAACCACCTGCCCAAGTACAGCGCTGATCGAGAACCTGGCCATACTTCTATTGTCAGACATTTCACCACTGAGGTCTGCCAGTTCACCATCTCTACTGGATCACAGCCTCGTCCACGCCTCTGCCTGCCCCAGCTCTACACCTCGTATCCTGTGCCACTTGGCTTACATCCGGAGCGCCTCCAGCCATTGTCCAACACATTAGTATGGCCAACGTGAGATCGCCACGCCCTCTCATGTATATCCACCATTCTTCCCTTTCATCTCCACCTATATTGATTATAAGTAGCCAGTCATATTCAAGAGAAAGACGAAGACCTGGCAGGCACAGCAAGAGCATCCCCCAGGCCCTAAGGCACTCCAAGAACTCCTGTTCCTGGCACAAAGATAAAATTGTGGTGCACGATCTCTGTGGATTAGCCCAGACTGCTCGTGCCTCACGCCCACTGGGCCACACATTGTTTTGACCGATCCATGGTCTCAGCCACCGGTGTGGGCTCTAGCCTCATGCAACGCGGTCAAGCCTGGCCCGCATCAAGTCTGGGATACTAAGAAATGGCTGCCCAGTGCCTGCCCACAGTCTCCAAAATACATCACATACGGGTCCCCTTACAAGCCTTTCCTATCTTAAAGGACGTTTTCAAGTAGTGTACACTTTGACATCAGGACCTCTACCATCATCCCACGGTACACCTACATTCTCACCTGCATCGCACGCTTCACCAGGGTGGACAAAAGCAATTCATGCCCAACGCCACAGCAGACTACTGTCCGCGCCTTTCATGTCCGGGTTGTTCTGCTTTGGCCCCCAGCAACTGCACTGGACCGAGGAGGCAGTTTGAGTCACAACCTGGCAGGACCTCTGCAGTTCCCGCACATCTAGACAACGACTACAAAGACACCACCCTGCCAACGTGCATGGTAGAACGTTTCACCGCAGCTGGGAAGGACGACTCAAGGCACAGCACGTACTCCTTACAGCTGACTGATGCGCTCTTAGTGCTCCTCGCATCCGCAGGCCACACAAGGAGGATATGGATAAGCCCAGCAGATCTGATGTACCAGCGAGCCCCTTGCTACCCGGGATTTCACTCTTGATCCCAAACTAAACCACTCCAGCCGCTCACGACTTACTCCAAAAGCCACGCATACAGTTTCTGCATTCAGAGCTACTGTCTACCAGCCCACTCAGCCTGGTCACATCCTTCCTGGCACTACTCACAGCCGAGTTGCTGTCAGCATGATGCTCACCAGAACCCATTACAACGTTCCCACGATGGACCTCTTCCAGGTGGCTATCACCTGCTCTGCAAAGTTCCTGACACCATCCTCGAATGGCAGACAGACACCGGCCAGCATAGACAGAGTCAAACCGCCATCTACCTGGCCGGGCCCCTGAGTCTGAGCAGAGCACTATCAATAAACCACGCCTGCACCAGTCCACCCGGCAGAGCTGGCCTAACGTGCAGCAACACCCACACCCACGGCATTTCTGGGCACCCTTTCACCCCATGTACAACCTGCCCTGGGTTTGCGAGAACCTGAACCTGTAATAAACCTCCCTCCTATCAAGCAGAATCTGCTCCCCATTACAGACCCTCCTCCTGTCATAGAACCTGAACCTGTCTTGCCATGGACCTCCCTCCTGACGCAGCCCCCGTGTTATAATAATAACAACTATTGCTTGTACAACCTCGTCTAATCCCAAACCCTCTCCTCCTAATTCTCCCCACAGGTTTGTGTCACTGGACTTGTTGTTACATCGAGCGTGTCGAGTCAGAGCATACACCTGCCCGTATATGTGCTAGGGTAACGTTTTCCATTGTCGTAATGTATTCAGTCTCTAGTTTCATGTGGTTAGGTTAAGTTAGATTTGGTTTTGGTTGGCTTGGTTATGTTAAGTTAGATTATAATACGTAAGGTTAAATTAAGATAGGTTTGGTTTGGTTAGGTTAGGAAAGGTTAGGTTAGGTTAGCTGCGCTTACGTTAGTAACAAATGCTATCCATGCACAGTCAGTGTTATGATAACCCTTACACCCTACAGCTACTTTGCTGTCACTCAGAATCAAGTATGACGATCATCCAGCTATGATACAATAATATGAGTTATTAAAGATGTCACCTTCGTTGGTGAGCTCTCAAGAGGCCGATACAGGACCAACAGGGCCGTCCAGAGATGTTGCACGTGTGGAGGGCTACATCTAGTGGAGGAGGGGCGTCGGCAACATCATGTCGGCGCTGTCGTTTGTCTGCCTTGGTATGCAGTCGGGCTAACTCGAAAGTATTGACATCTTATCGTGTGGTGCTCCTCCAGGCGTTACGGTGTGGAGTGATTATCTCCCTGGTAACGGGGTCGATTTGGCACCTTTTCAGGTAACTTGGCCAGTCCAACGTATTTGTTCATGGATAATGGTAGCCTCGATCCTCCTACAGTTGGTGTCAGTGAGAATACTGACATTTGTTCTCTTGTCTTCCCAGCGAACCCGGAGGATGGCGCGTAGACTACGTTGGTGAAAGTTTCCAAGTGCCTTGACGTGCCTCCTGTTTATTACACACACACACACACACACACACACACACATATATATATATATATATATATATATATATATATACTTTCATTGTCGTAGATGTTTGAAAAAATAAAACATCAAAAGCTTACAGTCAATAGGTTGTCCCCGCTTAAACAAAAAAAACAAAACAAAAAAACAAAATAAAAACAGCCTATTTTTCCCCGGCATCAATTGTATCACCTGACAGCCGATTTGAAAAGACCTTTTGAAATGAGTGTATTGAGTCCCATTCACACAGATATTCCCTTACATTAGTTATTCTCTCATGTAAAAAAAATCAATTGATAAATGTTTTAACAACCATGTTTTTTGTATAATTGTGTTCATATTGTATAAATCTTGTGTATGATGATGTGGAGTGTGTATATATAGAGTGGGTCAAGGTCAATGGTAATGGTCGTGAAATATTTCTTGAGAGTCGGTGTGTGTGTGTAAGTTAATGGATGTATTTATTCGTATCCTTGTATGTATGTATGTATGTATGTATGTATGTATGTATGTATGTATGTATGTATGTATGTATGTGTCACATGTCGGCCCACACCGTTGTTTATGATTGGCTAATTAGGTGATACACGAGAACGACCAATGTCAATGAGGGAGGTTCACGGCCTGTATGCTTATATAAATTCTCTAATGTTTTGATTTACGATGTTTCTTTATATCATTGTGTGAGAGGTTGGAGTCATAGACCATGTTTTCTATAGACTTTATTATAACAGCGTCAGCTGGGCACTGGCCATCAGGCGCTGCCAAGGACAAGCCCCCCCACTCAACATGGGAAAACATATCGTACGATGGTACACTCTTACATCTCCCCCCCAAGTTAAAAGGAAATGACAATGCACCTTTGAACTAACAAAAGGAAAACAATGCATTCATAAAAACAACAATAATGCAGGAAAAACCAGTCAAACAAAGGAAAACAAAAACAAAAACAAAAACAAAAAAACTCTAAACTGATTTTACATCACATACACTACACCACGTAGTCCGTCAACCAGCCCGGAGGCCTACGGCCTCTCCTGGGCCTGGCCGCGCTCGACTGGGGAGGGGCCGTGGGTGCGGAGGAGGGCGCGGGTATGGAGGGCACAGCAGAAGGGGGGCCAGGAGGCACAGCTTGGTGCACCACCGGAGTAGTAGGCACAGGTGTGGAGCCGTTTCGCAGGTGGCGTCTGTTGCGGATGGACACCCTGCCACTGCCACCCAACCTGACGGCATACTGCCTGTGAGGGCGGGCTTCCACCACTATGCCTGTCCTGTCCCAGAGCTTGGTAGCTGCGTCCTGCACACGCACCTGCGTGCCCACGACTAGGGGAGCCAGCTGGCGGGATACCTCCCTCCGCGACAGGACCCCATCCTGGGTTTCGGCCAAGCGCACCTCCCTCATACGAAGTGCCCGCCGCCAGTGCTGGTCCACCTTATAGTGCTGTCTGGCCACGGGAACGCCGTCACGGAGCTGGCGGCCGGTGGCAAGTTGGGCGGGCGACTTGTTCACCCCCCGCAGAGGCGTGTTCAGGTACTGGAGGAGGGCCTGGGATGTCCTATCGCAGTCCAGGCTACCCCCGGGCCCAGTGTTATCCCTGAGGAGCCTCTTGGCAGCCTTGACCCCAGCCTCTGCCCTGCCATTGGACTGGGGGAAGTGGGCCGACGAGAGGCGCACCTCGACCCCCCATGACTTGAGGAAATCTGTCATCTCAAGGCTGGCAAGGTTGGTACCTCCATCCGTGGAGATCTGCTCAGGTACCCCCCACCTCGTGAAGTAGGCCCGCAGACTGGCGATGATTTTTCCAGAGGTGGCCTCGTTGGGGAAGTGGGCGATCTCCAGCCAACCTGTCAGTCGGTCAGCATATGCTAGGTACGTGCGGCCCTGCAGGTGGAACAAATCGGCCACCACTTGTTGAAAGGGATAGTCTGGCGCTGGGGTCAGAACCAACGACTCCGGAGGCTGGGAAGGGGCGTGGGTCTCGCAAGCAGCACACCGGGACCGATGATACTGCAGGTCACCCTCCATGCCAGGCCAATAGACAGACTGCCGGGCCCGCCTGAGCATTGAGTCGAGGCCCTGGTGCCCCACATGCAGGTTAACGGCGACCCGGTGGCGGAGGGAGTCGGGGATGACAAGGCGCACGCAGCCCTGGTCAAAGGTGTAGGTGACCAAACCCCTGACCACAGCCAACCTGTCCCTCACCGAGAAGTACGGGCGCAGACAGGCCACCTCCTGTGACTTGTGGGGGTGCCAGTCGCCCGCCAGCACCCTCGACACTAGAATCTGGTACACTGGGTCGTCCGCCGCCGCTTTGCACACTGTGTCTTCGTCCATAGTGATGCACCCATCCTGATCCAGTGCTGCGATTGTGACTGCACACACTGCAGCGCACAGGTCCTCCTCTTGGTCCATGTCCTCCGCATCAGGCGCCGCCCTGAGGGAGGGGAAGCGGGATAGGGCGCTGCTGAGGGCTTCATGACCGGCATAGAAGCATGACCACCGCCAGCACCTAGAGACGCCATCTGAGCCATCAATGCACTCATGGCCTGCTGCTGGGCGCGCGTGGTGTTCCCGGCCGGTGTAGAGAAGCCCTGGCGTCCCCTTGAGGGCGTCGAGAATCGTGGACGTGTAGGGGCCATGTCAGCGATCTTGTCAGGGCTGTAATGGCGTGTCGGGCCCCGACATATCCTACTCACTGTGCGCCATGTGAGAGGTTGGAGTCATAGACCATGTTTTCTATAGACTTTATTATAACAGCGTCAGCTGGGCACTGGCCATCAGGCGCTGCCAAGGACAAGCCCCCCCACTCAACATGGGAAAACATATCGTACGATGGTACACTCTTACACATTGTTATTTAGTTTTGGTTGTTAAAACATTATGTAAGAGCCATATTTTGTTTTATAGGGTCTAAGGTGTAAAACTTTAAATGTTTTGTATTAGTTGGCAACCGAGCCATATTCGTGTGGTGGTGGTGGACTGGTGATGGTCACGGCAGAGCAGCGTGAGCCACCAACTGAACCGTACAGCACGGAGAACCAGGAACTCCAGGCCTTGTATACACTCGCCGACGTGGGGTACAAGATAGCCGCCGAGTTGTGCGTAAAGTAATTGGAGATATTTGGACATGAAAACTTGCTTTGGGAAAGTAAATAGTTTAATATACGTCATTTTTATTCGACGAGTTAACGTAAGCCCTTCCTCTCGGTCTGAAAGTCCTGTGTCAACTGACAGTATGTATGTATGTACAGGTATGTATGTATGTACAGGTATGTATGTATGTATGTATGTATGTATGTATGTATAAGAGAGAATGAGAAGGAAATAACACAGACGTGAGAAAGTGAAGACTGTAGAAGGAGAGACAGAAGGTAGTGGGAGGGAAGCAAAGCAACCTAACCTAACCTAAACTAACCTAACCTAACCTAACATAGTTCAGTCTTGCCTTATTATTACGTAATAAATTAACTACCTGGATTTTTTTTCATTACTAGAAATAACATACACACTATTGCTACTTTGCTGTCACTTGGAATCGAAAAATGACGATCATCCAGCTGTGATACAATGATATGTCACCTTCGTTGGTGAGCTCTGAGGTGATTCGAGAGGCCGATACTGGACCGGCAGGGTCGTCCACAGATGTTGCACGAATGGAGGCTACATCTAGTGCTGGAGGGATGGAGGTATCGTCTTTCCGGTGTTGGCGCTTGTCTGCCTCGGTATGTAGTGGGGCCTATTCGAAAGTCTTGACACCGTCTTGTGTGGTGCCCCTCCACACGTTACGTTGTGAAGTGATCGTCTCCCAGGTGAGGGGGTTGGTTTGTAATTTTTTACAGGTTTGTCCTAAGACTATCCTTATACTTTTTCCGTTGCCCGCCAGTGTTACGTTTACTATTCGATAGCTGACTGTTAATTGGCAGTCTATTGTCGTCCATGTAGGTAACATGGTCAGTCCAACGTAATTGTTCATTGATAATGGTAGCCTCGATGCTGCTACAGTTGGTGTCAGCGAAGAATACCGGCAATTCTTTCTTGTCTTCCCAGCGAACTTGGAGGACGGAACGTAGAATACGGTGGTGAAATTTTCAAGCACCTTGAGGTGCCTCCTCTCCAGCAGGGTGGGGAGGACCACTGCTCAATATACGTGCAATTTTGTAAATAATTTCAGCTCCCTACAGCTGAAGACATGGGTAGGGAGTCTGCCAAAGTTTTGAGAAGCACATCTGATTCGATGTTGAATCTCTTCATCGATGTCCGCTGTGGTAGACAGGTGACCAAGATACTGAAAGTGGGTAACATTAGATAGGGTAGTACCGTTAAGCTGGATGGATGGTGGTGTGGCTGAGACAGAGGCAGGCTGAAAGAGAATCTTAGCCTTACGTAAATTCACCTCAAGGACGAAGTGTGATTACGCATCTGCATAGGTGTTCAGGATCTCCTGTAGGTCACGTTCATTGTGAACGACAAGGGTGAGGTCGTCTGCATACGGAATTTCAGTAATGGAAGCTGCCGACACCTTTGTTCCTGATTGGGGTCATCTTATGTTGAAAACACCCTTCATCTTGTACTCGATGTCCACCCCTCCGGCTAAATTGGCACTGGTACGAGTAAGGAAGGAAGCCAAAAATATGGTAAAGAGGGTTGATTCTAGTACACATCCTTGTTTTACCTCCGTTTGGATGGGGACGAACTCAGACTGGGTACCATTGTACAGGACACTGCCATTCATGCTATTGTGGAGTTGCCTCACAATGGCAATGAATGTTGGTAGGTCCGTCAGTGGGCTTCCCTGCTGACTGAGTCGAAGGCCTTGGTTAGGTCGATGGAAGCCATGTGCAGGATACGACGCTGTTCTCTGCAATTTTCCTGTATCTGGAAGGAAGCAAAGATCATGTCAGTGGTGCCACGTGATGGTCTAAAGCCACATTAAGATTCTGGGAGGAAGTTTTCCGCCTCAGGAAGAAGTCTGTTAAGGAGGGCTAGGACGATTCTGACCGGTCTCCCTTGTTCTTATATATATTGACGATGGAGGCGTCTTTTAAGAGCTTGGGGGATATCCCCCTTTTCCCATACATTCTCCAGGAGAGAGAGTGGAGACGGCTGGGATTCCATCAACCCTGAGGCTTTATCATTTTTCATGTTTGATGGGAGTAGCTACCTCATCCAGGGATGGAAGATAGCTGAAGTGGGTCATCTCTGGATGCTGAGATACCTGCTGGGTAGTCAGGACATCCTCATCGGTGTTTCGGTTGAGCAGTGAATGAGAGTACTCTTTCCAGCGATGAAGGATGCCTTCTTCATCTTTAATTATGGCGTTACCGTCGGATGAGCGGAAGGGGGCTGCACCACGAGTGATTGGTCCATAAAATGTTTTCGTGGAATTGAAAAATTCGAACATCTTGTGTTGGTTTGCAATTTTTTGGAGTTTCACATGCCTTATTTTTCAACCATTCGTTCTTAAGATTGTGAAGTTCGCGCTGGGTCACCGCTTTCTAATTTCAGAAAGTATCAGCTTTAATCCGAGACTGAGGGTTGTTCTGCCAGTCATTTAAAGGAGCATTAGCATCGACGAGTACGTTGATTTCCGTTTCATTTTCATCAAACCAGTACTGGTACAGGTTTTTGTCATGACTAGGGCCCGGATAGTTATGCACTAAAAAACCATGAAATATGCATGCAAATATGCACTAAAAACAGGGGAAATATGCATTTATATGCACTAAAAATGTCACTTATAAAGCCAAGAATGCAGGTTATACGGAAACAAAATAGTTAATATAAACTAATGTTAATGTTTATTAAGCAATATACGTAATGTATTTAACATATATATGTGAAAGTGCTTCAAAAAATATATATGAACATGTATTTACATTATAGACTGACTTACTGGAACATGCAAGAAGTAGTTGTTGCTCCTTTTGTGCACTATTGGACTTAACAGCTTCGAGTCGGATGTGCTTGCTTGTTTTAAGGTGTTGTTGGACTTGAAATTTCTTGCTCGCTGTCACTGGTGCTTCACAATATTTACAAAACAGTACACTTCCATCAGTAGTAAATGCATCAAATTCCTTTACATATGATCTCAGCACTTCATTTTGGTTTCTTTGTACTTTCGGCATTTTCACGAGCAGCAGAAGAGAGTAGCTCCACACAGCAGCACTGCTCCTGACTGACTAACTCACTAGTCCAATGAGTCATGACCAGGTGTGGAAACGACAGATTAAAGCGACGTGACCTCACCTCACTTCACCTAACCACACCTCACCTCACCTCCCAGTACCACGTGTGCTCATTCAGTGGCAACAAAGAGATACTGCCAGATGAATATTTTACCAAAATATGCATTTATATGCAGTTATCTAGGTAATATGCACTTATCATAGAAATCACGCAAAATATGCATTTGCATATGAAATATGCAAATGCATAACTATCCGGGCCCTAGTCATGACAGTGTCGAGAATACCCCATTCGGCAATGGGATTTTTTTTTTTTGTTGGCGGGTTGTTTATCAGCCCATGTTCGAGCTGCTCTCTGAAAGCCGGTGCTACTGTTAGATCATCCAGACGCTTAGTATTGAAACCACTACTGGAGGCTTGTTGCCTTCGCCCGTTTTTGGGCGACGTGAATTGAAAGTTTGGCTCTGATGAGCCAATGATCAGTGTCGCAGTGGTCTGAGTCACGCATGGTTCGGGTGATGAGGAAATCTCGGCGTTCTCTTTCTCTGATAATGATGGAGTCAATGAGATGCCAGTGTTTGGTTCGTGGGTGTTGCCACGAACACTTGAAGTTGTCGGCCTGCTTAAACAAGGCAATGGTGATAGTGAGGTTGTGTGCAGCACACGTGCTGAGGAGGAGTAGGCCGTTGGGATTACACTTGTCTAGTCCTTTTCTCCCTATGATTCCCTGTCATATTTCAGCATCTCTGCCAACTCTGACATTGAAGTTATGTAGAAGAACATCCTTATCTTCTCTGGTGAAAGAGGTTATCTTTCTGTCGAGGTTGGCGTAAAAGGCCTCCTTGATGTCATCCTCTGCATCCAGTGTTGGGGCATATGCACTGATGATGAAGGCATGACGTGAGTTATTCAGTGGGACTCGAAGCGTCATGAAGCGCTCATTGATCCCAATAAGCATTTCAGTTAGCCTATGTAGGATGAGTTGGCAGATCGCAAAGCCAACTCCATAAATGTGATTTCTCTACGCAGCAGAGAAGGTATAGTTAGAGCGCTGTTCAATGCGTCGACCTTCGTCCAGGAGCCGGGACTCACTATTGGCTGCTATGTCGATGTTATACAGAACCGAGCAAGCTTTTTTGCCCCAAGGGCTGGTTTTCTTTCAGGACCTATCATGTGTGCCAGTATCCAGAAGGGTCGTGACATTCCAAGCAGCGACCATAAGAGGTTGTATAATTTGCTTTTGTTTGGATATGTGATTATGATTATGTTTTCGACAGCATAAGGATGACCTTACTGGGTGCGATTGCCCAGTGTGGTTGGTTCTTCAGGCAGTTTATGTTTAGAGCAGCTTTTTTAGCCCATGTGAGGTGAGCAGAGTGGCTTCTCGAAAGGGCTGCTCAGTCGCACAGACAGGACCGGATTGCACTGCTGCCTTGATCATAGTGCAGAGTTGTGACTGGAGACTCTCGGCAGTCATCTCTGCCTTTCCCCGCCGCCACTCGTTCGTCGCCATAGGACTTTTGAGGGTTTAGGAGTTTTGATGATGATGAGAAGTATGATGAACTGGATGATGGCCGCACGTGAGTTAATTTATGGTGAGGAAGGAGTGCAGACTGGAAGCCAAGATGGTTCTCCCTTTTCCTGATCCAGTGGTACAAGTGTTGCAATGACTGGAGAGAGGAAGAGTTGCAATGGACTGCTGATAACCCAGTTTGTTGGGTTTCACCTTAGTAGCCTGTCTATCTTTCATTGCCTTCATCCGCCGGTGTAGTCGTTAGGTTCCCATGGTGGTCACCTCTTCCTCCTATATCGCCGTTAGGTTCTTACTGATCTCTGTAGGCATGTCTGCCTGATGAGGAGCTCCACCGCAGATTTTTTGTTCGGGTTTACTCCTGTAGCCTTAGACCTCCCAAGGTTAGTCCCCAAGGCAGCGAGGCAATCGTTGGTAGGTGCTGGGAGTGCTGGGACGTGTCCACATGTCAGTGGGCCTATGCGCCTTCTCTCTGGGGCCCACTGCTGCTCCGATGTCCCTTGCTGCTCCAGCCTGGGCCCACGAGGCACCCAGTTACCGTGTGTTGTCACGAGGAGGTACAGTAGGAGTCTTGACGGTGAAAAGGCTTCCCTGTTCGCCACGAGGGCTAGCCAGCGTCGGTAGCTTAAAGCGTGAGGTAGCAAGCAGTGCTTGCACCTTATCACTAATATAAGGCTGGCACACTAGACGCATCATACATACACACACACACACACACACACACACACACAAGGGACTCAGGTAATTCATACAATGTGCAGGTAACCACAGGAACATAGACACATGGAGAATAGAGCGCTTATGTGATCGTCTGTGTCTCTAAAGAGGACAGAGACAGTCAAGAGATCTTTGTCTCTCTGTGTGCTCTATAATTACCTGCAGAGTAGATAACCAGAGAGAGAGAAAGAGAGAGAGAGAGAGGATGGATGGATGGATGGATGGATGGATAGACAGACAGGCAGACAGACAGAGGGATAGATAGATAGATAGATAGATAGATAGATAGATAGATAGATAGAGAAATCATGCAGAACTCTCGACATTTACACACACACACACACACACACACAAGTGCACAAACACACACATACACACATACACACATACACACACACCGACACAAACAGGTCATACAATCAAGACAAGTATCACCTCCATTAATAGGTTGCTCTCCTTCCCTTCTACTTCCTTCTGTCTCTCCTACTAAAGTTTCCAAGTCTCTCACGTCTGCGTTATTGCTTTCTCTCTCTGTCACATCTGCGTTATTGTCCCCCCTCTCTCTCTCTTCTGCGTTATTGTCTTCTCTATCCCTCTTGCCTGCGATATTGTCTTCTCTCTCTATCGCCTGCGTTATTTCTCTCTCTCTCTCTCTCTCTCTCTCACACACACACACACTTCTGCGTTATTATCTTCTCTCTCTCTCACATCTACGTTATTGCCTTCTCTTTCTCTCTTAGGTCTACGTTATTGTCTTCTCTCTCTTTTTACACATACATACATACATACATACATACATACATACATACATACATCCATCCATCCATACATACATACATACATACATACATACATACATACATACATACATACATACATACATACATACATACATACATTACATTACATTACATACATACACACATACATACATACATACATACACATTACATTACATACATACATACATACATACATACATACACATATCCATGTGTGTTAGTATTATGTGGGGATTTTAATGAAATTGACACCACTGATATCCAGGACCAGCTATCACTATCACAAGTTGTGACCTTCCCCACACACGG
>NW_024734940.1:6773455-6779847 GCF_018991925.1 Homarus americanus | reverse complement strand
GGTTACGGCATTGCTGTCTTCTTCTTCTTCTTCGTCTTCGTCTTCTTCTTCTTTCTTCTTCTTCTTTCTTCTTTCTTCTTCTTCTTCTTCTTCTTCTTCTCACCAGACTTACCCCAATTGGTCGATACTTCCTCTTACGTCATCACTTCCGTGGTTCATCTTCAATCAGCGAACTTCCCAACGGTGACGTCATAAGTGAGAGATATGACGCACTACGATTTTGATTACCGTTGATAATGAGGGTGATAGTGAGCGATGCGAGAGTGATGATGATGATGATGATGATGATGATGATGATCATGATGATGATTATTATTATTCTTATTCTTCTTCTTCTTCTTCTTCATACAAAGACGGACAAATAAACCAATAAGCTAAGCTTAGAGGATGATTGTTTGGAAATTCAACACTGCTGACCAATCAAGGACTGATAACTATCAGGCGTTGATTGGTCAAAACTTTTCACGCTTGACCAATAAGGGAGCAATAATAGTTTCAACTGACTGACCGACAATCAACAGTCTTTTTGTCCGGAAATATCGGAAATTCAAAGGTTTGAAGAGAGAGAGAGAGAGAGAGAGAGAGAGAGAGAGAGAGTAAAACAGGTTGAAAAATATATAATAATATAATAATTACATCGATAAATACATAACTAAAATAAATAAAAAACGTAAAAATAACTCCAAATATAACTGTAAAAAAATAAATAATATAATAAATTCGTGGAAAAATAAAAAACTTAATAAAGAAGAAATATTACCTCGCGTACAAGCTGGTCGATCTGAAAGTTGTAAACTGTCAATAAAAACATTAAATAAAGGTTATGCAAGTGAGGCATAGAGAGAGAGAGAGAGAGAGAGAGAGAAAGCAAGATAAAAGAGATAAAAGAGAGAGAGAGAGAGAAAGAGAGAGAGAGAGAGAGAGTGTAAAGCAAGATAAAAGAGATATAAGAGAGAGAGAGAGAGAGAGAGTGTAAAGCAAGATAAAAGAGATAAAAAGAGAGAGAGAGAGAAAAGATAGAGAGAGAGAGAGAGAGTAAAGCAAGATAAAAGAGGATAAAAGAGAGAGAGAGAAAGATAGAGAGAGAGAGAGAGAGTAAAAGCAAGATAAAAGAGATAAAAGAGAGAGAGAGAGAAAGATAGAGAGAGAGAGAGAGAGGAGGTAAAGCAAGATAAAAGAGAGATATAAGAGAGAGAGAGAGAGAGAGAGAGTGGAAGCAAGATAAAAAGAAAGATAAAAGAGAGAGAGAGAAAGATAGAGAGAGAGAGAGATGTAAAGCAAGATAAAAGAGATAAAAGAGAGAGAGAGAGAGACAGAGTGTAAAGCAAGATAAAAGAGATAAAGAGAGAGAGTGTTACAAAATAAAAGAGAGTAAAAAAGAGAGAGAGAAAGGAGGAGAGGAGAGAGAGAGACAGAGTGTAAAGCAAGATAAAAGAGATAAAAAGAGAGAGAGAGACAGAGGAAGCAAGATAAAAGAGATAAAAGAGAGAGAGAGAGAGAGAGAGAGAGAGAGAGAGAGAGAGAGAGAGAGAGAGAGAGAGAGAGAGAGAGAGAGACAGAGTGTAAAGCAAGATAAAAGAGATAAAGAGAGAGAGAGAGAGAGAGAGAGAGAGAGAGAGAGAGAGAGAGAGAGAGAGAGAGAGAGAGAGAGAGAGACAGAGGTAAAGCAAGATAAAAGAGATAAAAGAGAGAGAGAGAGAGAGAGTGAAAAGCAAGATAAAAGAGATAAAAGAGAGAGAGAGAAAGACTACCTAGCTTTGGCAATAAGAGATGGAAAAAGTCAAGCATGATACTAATTAGTGAACCAAGTAATTTGTGAGACTTTGGTAGGATGATAAATACTGCTTCAAGGATGATACTGTTGTATAACTCAGGTAGGATACTAATCACTGAGGCAGGTATGTTGTTAGGTAAGATAGTCATTACTGAAAGAGGCACGTTTGGGAGGACCAGGTAGGATGTTAATTAGTAAGACTGAAGTGTGTGTGTGTGTGTGTGTGTGTGTGTGTGTGTGTGTTCACCACCTCAGTGTCTTGCCACGCTAAGGTCAAGTGTACAATCACTACCTCGCACTGACTTTATCTGTACCTACACTGACTCACTCCCCGCACAGGATGAAATTTGCACAAGTGAACCTGTATGAGGGACGGGCCGAGACGAGAGGGGCAGATTAGTCGGTTTATCCTCTCGTACACAGTTGAAGGTCCCCATGACGCTGAAGGAGGAGTCGAGTTAAAGAAGGAGGAGTTGAAGGAGGAGCTGAAGGAGGAGTCGAGTTACAGAAGGAGGAGTTGGAGGAAGAGGAGTTGAAGGAGAAAGAGCTGAAGGAATAGTTGAGGTCTTTATCTCCCCCCCCCTCCCACATCCTCCTCCTTCAGTTTCTCATCCTTCAACTCCTTCTTTTTAACCCCTTCTTCGTCTTCTCCTTTATTCCCTCCCTTTTCACATTTTCTTCCTTCACCACAACAACCATCGATGGTGGGACCTGTAAATAGACCTTCTGGAGGACCTGTAAATAGACCTTCTGGTGGACCTGTAAATAGACCTTCTGGGAGGACCTGCAACAGACCTTCTGGTGGACTCTGGTGACTCCTGGGGGACCTGTATGGTAGACCTTCAGGACCTGTATGGTAGACCCTCTGGTGGACCTGTATGGTAGACCTTCTGGGACCTTTATGGTAGACCTTCTGGAGGACCTGTATGGTAGACCCTGAGGACTGTAGTAGACCTTTGTGAGACCTGTATGGTAGACCTTCTGGAGACCTGTAAATAGACCTTCTGGTGGGACCTGTGGTAGACCTTCTGGAGGACCTGTATTGTAGACCTTCTGGACCTGTAAAAGACCTCTGGTAGGACCTGTATAGTTGACCTTCTGGTGGGACCTGTAATAGACCTTCTGGAGGACCTGTATGGTAGACCTTCTTGGCTGACCTGTATGGTAGACCTTCTGAGGACCTGTATGTAGACCTTCAGGAGGACCTGTATGGTAGACCTTCTGAGGACCTGTATTGTAGACCTCTGGTGGGACCTGTAAAAGACCTTCTGGTGGGACCTGTATTGTAGACCCTGGTGGACCTGTAAAAGACCTTCTGGAGGACCTATGGTAGACATTCTGGGGGACGTGTATGGTAGACCTTCTGGAAGACCTGTATGGTAGACCTCTGGTGACCTAGGTAGACCTTCTGGTGGGACCTGCAAGTTCTGCATGGTAGACCTTCTGACCTGTATGGTAGACCTTCTGGTGGACCTGTATGGTAGACCTTCTGGTGGACCTGTATGGTAGACCGTCTGGTGGACCTGTATGGGGACCTTCTGGACGACCTGTATGGTAGACCTTCTGGTGGACCTGATGGTAGACCTTCTAGTGGACTGTATGGTAGACCTTCTGGAGGTCCTGTATGGTAGACCTTCTGGTGGACCTGTATGGTAGACCTTCTGGTGGGACCTGTATGGTAGACCTCTGGAGGACCATGGTAGACCATCTGGAGGACCTAAGTGGTAGACCTTCTGGAGGACCTGTAAGGTAGACCTTCTGGTGGACCTATGTGGTAGACTTTCGGGAGGACCTGTATGTAGACCTCAGGAGGACCTGTATGGTAGACCTTCTGGTGACCTGTATGGTAGACCTTCTGGAGGACCTGTATGATAGACCTTCTGTAGGATCTGTATGGTAGACCTTCAGGAGGACCTATATGGTGGACTTCTGGGGACCTGTATGGTAGACCTGGAGGACCTGTGTGGTAGACCTTCTGGAGGACCTGTATGGTAGACCTTCTGGTGGACCTGGAGTGGTAGACCTGGAGACCTGTATGGTAGACCTTCAAGAGGACCTGTATGGTAGACCTTCTGGTGACCTGTATGGTAGACCTTCTGGAGGACCTGTATGGTAGACCTTCTGGAGGACCTGTATGGAGACCTTCTGGTGGACCTGTATGGTAGACCGTCTGGTGGACCTGTATGGTAGACCTTCTGGACGACCTGTATGGTGGTAGACCTTTGGTGGACCTGCATGGTAGACCTTCTAGTGGACCTGTAGGACCCTGGAGGTCCTGTATGGAGACCTTCTGGTGGACCTGTATGGTAGACCTTCTGGTGGGACCTGTAGACCTTCTGAGGACCTGTATGGTAGACCTTCTGGAGGACCTGTATGGTAGACCTTCTGGAGGACCTGTAAGGTAGACCTTGGTGGACCTGTATGGTAGACTTTCGGGAGGACCTGTATGGTAGACCTTCAGGAGGACCTGTATGGTAGACCTTCTGTGGACCTGTATGGAGACCTTCTGAGGACCTGTATGATAGACCTTCTGTAGGATCTGTATGGTAGACCTTCAGGAGGACCTATATGGTAGACCTCTGGTGGACCTGTATGGTAGACCTGGAGGACCTGTGTGGTAGACCTTCTGGAGGACCTGTATGGTAGACCTTCTGGTGGACCTGAGTGGTAGACCTCTGAGACCTATGGTAGACCTCAGGAGGACCTGTATAGACCTCTGGTGACCTGTATGGTAGACCTTCTGGAGGACCTGTATGGTAGACCTTCTGGAGGACCTGTATGGTAGACCTTCTGGTGAACTGTATGGTAGACCTACTGGAGGACCTGTATGGTAGACCTTCTGGTGGACTCTATGGTAGACCAGGAGGACCTGTATGGTAGACCTTCTGGTGGACCTGTAGACCTCTGGAGGACCCATGGTAGACTCTGGAGACCTGTATGGTAGACCTTCTGGAGGACCTGTATTGTAGACCTTATGGTGACCTGTATGGTAGACCTTCTGTGCGACCTGTAAATAGAGCCTTCTGAGACCTGTATGACAGACCTTCTGGAGGACCTGTATTGTAGACCTTCTGGTGGACCTGTATTAGACCTTCGGTGGGACCTGTAAATAGACCTTCTGGTGGGACCTGTAAATAGACCTTCTGGAGGACCTGTATAGACCTCTGAGGACCTGTATGCTAGACCTTCAGGAGGACCTATATGTAGGACCTTCTGGTGGACCTGTATGGTAGACCTTCTGGAGGACCTGTATGGTAGACCTTCTGGTGGACCTGTGTGTAGACCTTCTGGAGGACCTGTATGGTAGACCTTCAGGAGGACCTGTATGGTAGACCCTGGTGACCTAGGTGGTAGACCTTCTGGAGGACCTGTATGGTAGACCTTAGAGGACCTGTATGGTAGACCTTCTGGTGACCTGTATGGTAGACCTTCTGGTGGGACCTGTATGGTAGACCTTCTGGTGGACCAGTATAGACCTTCTGGTGGGACCTGTATGGTAGGCCTTCTGAGGACCTGTATGGTAGACCTTCTGGAGGACCTGTATGGTAGACCTTCTGAGGACCTGTATGGTAGACCTTCTGGACCTGTATGTAGACCTTCTGGAGGACCTGTATAGGAACCTTCTGGAGGACCTGTATGGTAGACCTTCTGAGGACCTATTGTAGACCTTATGGGACCTGTATGGAGACCTTCTGGTGCGACCTAATAGACCTTCTGGAGGACCTGTATGACAGACCTTCTGGAGGACCTGTATTGTAGACCCCTGACCTGTATTGTAGACCTTTCTGGACCTGTAAAAGACCTTCTGGTGGGACCTGTAAAAGACCTTCTGGAGGACCTGTATGATAGACCTTCTGAGGACCTGTATGCTAGACCTTCAGGAGGACCTATATGTAGACCTTCTGTGGACCTGTATGGTAGACCTTCTGGGAGGACCTGTATGGGTAGACCTTCTGGTGGACCTGTGTGGTAGACCTCTGGAGGACCTGTATGGTAGACCTTCAGGAGACCTGTATGGTAGACCTTCTGGTGGACCTATGTGGTAGACTCGGAGGACCTGTGGTAGACCTTTGAGGACCTGTATGGTAGACCTTCTGGTGGACCTGTATAGACCTTCTGGACCTGTATGGTAGACCTTCTGTGACCAGTATGGTAGACCCGGGACCTGTATGGTAGGCTTGGAGGACCTGTATGGTAGACCTTCTGGAGGACCTGTATGGTAGACCTTCTGAGACCTGGTGGTAGACCTTCTGAGGACCTGTATGGTAGACCTTCTGGTGGACCTGTATGGTAGACCTTCTGGAGGACCTGTATGGTAGACCCTCTGGAGGACCTGTATGGTAGACCTTCTGGAGGACCTGTATTGTAGACCTATGGTGGACCTGTATGGTAGACCTTCTGGTGCGACCTGTAACAGACCTTCTGGAGGACCTGTATGACAGACCTTCTGGAGGACCTGTATTGTAGACCTTCAGGACCTGTATTGTAGACCTTCTGTGGACCTGTGACCTTCTGTGACCTGTAAAAGACCTCTGGAGGACCTGTGATAGACCTTCTGGAGGACTGTATGCTAGACCTTCAGGAGGACCTATATGGTAGACCTTCTGGTGGACCTGTA
>NW_024734940.1:6745955-6763455 GCF_018991925.1 Homarus americanus | reverse complement strand
GACAAATTTAGATTTAGGCGTGAAATAGGTAAACATTGGTTTGGAAATAGAGGAGTGGACGAGTGGAACAAGTTACCAAACATCATAATTAACTCGAATACGCTGGATAGCTTCAAACATAGGTTGGATGGATATATGAGCAATAGGGGTTATGTGTAAATTGGACTCCCTAGTATGGGCCAAAAGGCTCTTTCGCTAGGCCACGGTAGGACGCCACCCTCCGGGAGACTCCACATTGTCTCACTGTAGTGCATTAAGGTAGACCACAATTTTGGTTTTGCCATTAGCAGCAAGTATGTACAGATTTTTGTCAGTTCCCACTCTGGAGCATCCAACATAGAACTGTCCATAAGAGAAGCAAGGAAACACCAGGTTTCGGCCAACCTTCTTTAGGGACTGTCCCTGGCTTTTGTAGATGGTCATGGCATAGCTCACTTTAACCGAGAACTGAAGTCGCTTGAACTCAAATGGCAGGCCAGTGGTGATGAGAGGTATCCTTGGTATAAAAACGTCATCTCCTTTAGCTTTTCCTGTCAGTATTGTAGCTTCCAGTACATGTGGCATCATGTTCTTCACCACCAGTCTTGTGCCATTGCAGAGGATTGGTGATTCAATATTTCTTAAGAGCATTATAGGAGTTCCAATCTTGAGAGTGAGGTGGTGAGGAGGCATTCCAGCGGGCTCCAAAGAATTAAGGAATTCTGCAGGGTACTGGACTGCTTGGTCCTGGTCGATTACTGTATCAACAGATTTGAATGAGGTCTCACTGCCTGGAAGCTGTCTGAGTAGAGTCATGTTGATTTCAGCCACTGTTTCATTCTTTGGTGCCAGAATTGCGCGTTCACGCAGCCACTTGTGATCCTTGTAGTGGTGGATAATGTTTGGGTAGACCATGTTAGTGAGCTCAGTTGAGGACTTTACAACATTTCCACATCCTTGAGGAATGATTATTTGTCCTTCTGAATCAACAGGGAAAGTTCCATTCCCAATCTGTAGTAGAAGGTTTGCAAACCGTCCAGCATCCTGATCTCCTTGTAGATGTTCTCTCATGTTTGTGGATAGGGTGAGTGTCTGAACACTTCTCCAAAGGTATGATGCCTTGAGGCACGCATTCCGTTCATCAGCTGGAGTGCTTCGAGGAATGACTGTAGGGTCTGGCGAAAGTAGCAATGACCATTGTAATGCCACCCATGAGATGGTCTGTCCAATGCGTCAAACGCTAACTTGTGGGACATAGTGCATTCATCCCAGACAATGAGGCTGCATTTTTCTAAGAGTTTTGTCTTTGCCGATCCTTTTTTGATGTTGCACACTGGATTGTCATTGTGAGCGAGGTTGAGAGGCAGTTTAAAAGTTGAGTGTGCAGTACGTCCTCCTTCTAGTAGTGTTGCAGCAATGCCTGAGGATGCCACAGCAAGAGCAATTTTCCCCTGATGACGGTTGATCAGGAATGTTTTTCCTGTCCCGCCAGGTGCATCGAGAAAGATCATACCTCCCTGCTCCGCTTGTATCGCTTGCAAGATCTGTTCATAAGCATTTGCTTGATCAGGCACCAGGTGAGGCTCATTTTCTTCAAGAAAATTCACCAGAACTTCAACTGATTCGCCTGTCTCTCTGAGCAACTCCCTGTTTGCAACTACTGGTTCTTCTCGGTTTGGGGAAGGCAATCCAAAATCAGTCAGGTTTTTTCCGCATAGCTCCATCATTTTGTATTACAGCATGACCAGAGCCCTGTTGAACATGTCATCCATGAACTCAATCTCTTGACCAGGATGGTCTCTTCTTACTTGTTGAAGCAGATCCTCTGCTTGGGTTGGAAAGTCCACATGTAGCAATCATGATGGCAAACAGGTTCCTCATTCTCATTGGCGATTGAGTAGCTGCTGCCTCTTCTAATGTGTCATTCCAGTGACCATCATCTTCCAGTAGGCCAAGGAGATTGCACGCTTTCTGATAGGTTCTGCAGACTTGTCCATTCACTGTCTTGAGTGCTGCATATGATGTTGGGCCACGGATGGGGTGCAAAAGTAGGCTCCACATTGTCTCACTGTTCAGTCCCCAAAACTTCTTCTTCCATCAATAGTTCATTAACGGTGTATGTACGTTCCACCATGTTTTTCACTACATCGGTACAGCAAAGTATATTTTTTTACCATTTAACTGTTATTATTTTATTGTCTAATCATCACTACATATAACACCACACATCATCACTACATATAACATCATCCATCATTACTACATATAACACCATCCATCATCACTACATATAACACCATCCATCATCACTACATATAACACCACACATCATCACTACATATAACACCATCCATCATCACTACATATAACATCATCCATCATCACTACAGATCGGTAAAGTAGTTTCCGAGATTCTCGTGCGGACACACAGACAAACAGACAGACTTCTTTGTTTTATATAGATATATATATATATATACTGTAGGTCTATAAATTGGGATGAAATGCAAAACACGTGCAACACTTCACGTAAGATAATAATGGGTCTTAACGGATATATCTGGTTAAAATCAGGTTAAAACAATACAAGAATACAAAATTTAATAACCTAACCTAACCACATTTCATTTACGTTTCCTTCTACTTAGGAAAAACCAAATAAGTTCAGACTATATGAAGTTTTGTTTAATAGCCAAAAAATTCTTAATGTGAAATTCCTCATTATAATGGTGCCAGGTTACTAAGAGTTGTTTCTTAGGATAAGAGAGGGATAACTGGGAGATAAAATAGTGATGGCAAGACGATAACACGGAGATAACAGAGAGATAACAGGAAGATAGCAGGATGATAACATGGGAATGATAGTGTGATAACAGGGAAGATAGTGTCAATGATGCAATAACTACCAGGAAAAAATAACAAAATAACGGGTAGAGATATCCCCAAATCTATCTATCTATCTATCTATCTATCTATCTATCTATCTATCTGTCTGTCTGTCTGTCTGTCTGTCTGTCTGATAGTTCATAAAGAGTTTTTGGGGTCTGAAAATATTGGCACAAGTTTGTTTTTTCACGTAACAAAACTGACTCATAGAAATTTGTATTTATTTTATTAATTAAGGTAATTTAGTCCACCAGTGTTAATTTGAGTTACAATTTACTGTCGATAATTAAGCATCAACTTCACATGTTGACCAGGAAACTTACCTGTATCTGATGATCTAACTCACTTGGCCTTTCTGCTCTCGACTTAATTAAAAACACGAGTAAGCTAATCAGTCATTCATTACAAATTCAGTTCTTTCAAGAATAAATTAAATTCCCGTTTTGAATATAATTTTTTTTGGCAACATTTTCAGTGAAGTTCAGCAACTCAACCTGGCTTCGGGGGCAAAAAGGGAAGCTCTGAATAATTTAGAGGGCTTCTTTGATCTATGAAGGCTTCAGGTTCTTTTTAGTGTGAGTACCAAAGCTTCTTGTGGCTGGCTTCAGGCTACTCGTAAGCAAAATTTAATTATTATCAGTTGTATATTTTATGATAATATATTCCGTGTATTCTTGGGGGCTTATTGATTTTTTTCCCCAGGGTGATCCTCCTTGGATAATTCCACATAAATGCTTATATAATGCATTATCGTTTTTTTCCTAGGTGGAATTCCTCTGCTGATAATATGAATATTATATTTCGACATATCATGTGTACCCTTCGAGGTGCACGGTTTTTTTTTCCAGGTAGGCCTCCTGAGATGATATCATGATGAAGTACAGTAACAATCTCAGCTGGTGATTTTTAGTGGATAACTTGAGTATGTTTTGGTAAAGTATATATTACTCTACTTTTATGTACTGTATTGTATCCTGGGGGTTTCCGTCCGTCCGTCATACACTACTCAGCAACATCCAATGGACACGCACTGAAGTCCGTACATAAAGTAGGTATGCTGTTTGGTACACACACACATACACACTACTACCTACTACTTTGCTGTCACTCGGAATCGAGTATGACGATCATCCAGCTATGGTACAAGGATGTGAGTTATTAGGGATGTTACCGTCATTGGTGAGTTTTGAGTTGACTAAGGAGGCCGATACGGGACCGGTAGAGTTGTTCACAGATGTTGCACATGTGGAGGGTTACATCTAGTGCGAGGGGGGACGGTGGCAGCGTCTTTCCGGCGTTGGTGCATGTCTGCCTTGGTTTGCAGTCGGGCTAACTCAAAAGTATTGACACCTTCTCGTGTGGTGCTCCTCCAAGCGTTACGATGTGGAGTAATCGTCTCCCAGGTGAGGGGGTCGATTTGGCACTTTTTCAAGTTTGTCTTAAGACTATCCGTATACCTTTTCAGTTGGCCGCCGGCGTTACGTTTACTATTCGTTAGGTGACTGTAAAGTAGCTGCTTTGGCAGTCTACTGTCGTCCATGTGGGTAACATGACCAGTCCAGCGAAATTGTTCATGGATAATGGTAGCCTCGATGCTCCTACAGTTGGTGTCAGCAATAATACTGGCATTTGTTCTCTTGTCTTCCCAGCGAACTCGGAGGATGGAACGTAGACTACGTTGGTGAAAGTTTTCAAGTGCCTTGAGAGGCCTCCTGTAAGTGACCGATGTCTCGCTGCCATATAGCAGGGTGGGGAGGACCACTGCTCGATATACACTACGTGTAACTTTGTAGATAATTTCACCTCCCTACAGCTTAAGACACGGTTTCGGAGTCTGCCAAAGGCTTGAACTGCACATCTCATTCGATGCTGAATCTCTTCATCGATGTCCGCGGTGGTGAACAGGTGGGAGCCGAGATACCAAAAGTGAGTAACATTAAAGAAGGAAGGACCGTTAGGATGGATGAAAGGTGGAGGTGTGTCTGAACCAGGGGCAGACTGAAAATGAATCTGAGTCTTACGTACATTCACCTCAAGGCCGAAGTGTGCATAAGCATCTGCGTAGGTGTTTCGGATCTCCTCTAGGTCGCGTTCAGTATGAGCAACAAGAGTGAGGTCGTCTGCATACTGAAGTTCAGTAATAGAAGCTGCCGACACCTTTGTTCCTACCTGGAGTCGTCTTATGTTGAAAAGACGCTTCATCCGGTAATTTGGCACTGGCACGCGTAAGGAAGACAGGCGAGAAAAGGAAAAGAGAGTTGGTGCCAGTACATACCCTTGTTTAACCCCCGCTTGGATGGGGAAGAACTCAGACTGGGTGTCATTGTCCATGACACTGCCATTCATGCCATCGTGGAGTTGCATCACAATGGCGATGAATTTCGGGGGGGGGGGGCAGCCAAAATGGCTGAGGGTCCATCAGAGGGCTTTTCTGTTGACCGAGTCGTAGGCATTGGTTAGGTCGATGAAAGAAATGTACAGGCCACGAAACTTTTCTCTGCACTTTTCCTGTATCTGGCGGCAGCAAAGATCATGTTAGTGGTGCCACGTGATGATCTAACGCCACATTGTGATTCTAGGAAGAAGTTTCCGCCTCAGGAAGGAGTCTGTTTAGGAGGTCTCGGGCAATAATCTTGCCAGATACGGACAGCAGCGAGATCCCGTGGTAGTTGCCACAGTGTGATCGATCTCCCTTGTTCTTATAAATATTGACGATGGAGGCGTCTTTAATAGGATGGGGGATTTCCTCCTTTTCCCATATATTCTCCAGGAGGGAGTGGAGAAGGAAGGTAAGCAGAGGCCCTCCTGCCTTATACACCTCGGCGGGGATTCCATAAGGGCCCGGCTTTGCTATATTTCATCTGCTTGGTGGCAGTAGCTACCTCTTCCAGGAATGGAGGATAGCTTAGGTGGGTCAGCTCTGGATGCTGAGGAAACCTGCTGGGTAATCAGGACATCCACATTGGTTTTTCGGTTGAGCAGTAAATGGCAGTGCTCTTTCCAGCACTAAAGGAGGCCTTCATAGTTTTTAATGATGGAGTTACCGTCGGATGAGCGGAGGGGCGGGCTCCGCCACGAGTGATTGGCCCATAAAATGTTTTGGTGGAATTGAAAAATGTGTGCATCTTTTGCTGATCTGCAAATTTTTGGTGTTTCAAATGTTTTATTTTTAAACTAGTTATTCTTTAGATAATGAAGTTCCCGCCAGGCCACAGTTTTCTCCTTGCGGAAGGTATCAGCTTTGATTCGAGACTGAGGGTTGTTCTGCCAGCCAGTTAAAACAGCACTTTTATCATTCATGAGTACATTGATTGCCGGGTCATTTTCATCAAACCAGTCCTGGTGTATTTTTTTGATCTGGCCGAGGGTCTCTCTGCAGGTTTTTATCATGACAGTGTTGAAAATATCCCATTCGGCACTGGGATTTGGGTTGTTCGTTGTCGGGATGTATATCAGTCCATGTTCGAGCTGCTCTCTAAAAGCATGTGCTACCGCTGGATCCTCCAGACGCTTAGTGTAAAATCCTCTTCTGAAGGCTTGCTGCCTTCGCCATTTTGGGGCGACATGAAGTGAGAGCTTGGCTCTGACGAGCCGATGATCAGTATCACAGTGGTCCGTGCCATGCATGGCACGATGTTATACCTAGCCAGGTCTTTTGCCACAAGGGCGGTTCTTCTTTCAGGACGCTCATTTGTGCCAGTATCCAGAAGGGTCCTGATATTCCATGCAGCGACCATAAGGGGTTGCAGTTTTTTTTTACGTTTGGATCTGTGATTTTGATTGTGTTTTCGACAGCATAAGGATGACCTTACTGGGTGCAGTTGCCCAGTCAGGCTGTTTTCTTAGGCAGGGTATGTTTAGGGCACCTTCTATAACCCCCTCCCCATGTGGGGTGAGCAGAGTGGCTCCTAGAAAGGGCTCCTCAGTCGCACAGAGAGGACCGGATTGCACTGCTTCCTAGATCCCAGTGCACAAACGACCATCTTATCTGTGCCGCCCATGTGCAGAGTTGTGACTAGAGACTCCGGCAATCATCTCTGCCTGTCCCCGTCGCCACTTGTCCGTCGCCACTTGTCCGTCGCCATAGGACTTTTGGGGTATAGGGGTTTTGATGATGATGAGAGGTATGGTGAGCTGGATGATGGGTGTGCGTGAGTTGATTTATGTGGTGAGGCAGGAGCGCAGGCTGCAACCACACTTGGCTCTCCCTTTTCCTGATCCAGTGGTGCAAGTGTTGCAACAACTGTGGAGAGGGAGAGTTGCAATGGATTGGTGATAGCCGTTTTGTTGGGTTTCGCCTTAGTAGCCTGTCCATCAGGCATTGGCTTCGTCCGCCGGTGTAGTCGTTGGGTTCCCATGGTGGTCATCTCTTCCGCCTATACCGCCGTTGGGGTCTTGTTGGAGTTCTGTAAGCATGTGTGCCTGATGCGGGGCTCCACCGCAGTTTTTTCGTTCGGGGTTTTATCCCCAAGCCTTATACCTACCAAGGTTAATCCGCAAGGTAGCGGGGCAATGGTTGGTAGGCGCCAGAACTTGACCACATGCCAGTGGGCCTATGCGCCATCCCTCTGGGGCCCACTGCTACTCCGAGATCTCCTGTTGGTCTAGCCTGGGCCCATGAGACACCCAGTTACCGTGTGTTGCCACGGGGAGGCACAGCAGGAGTCTTGATGGTGAGGAAGGAGGCTGTGTACTGGCAGGGGAAGACTTAAGGAAGTTGCTTCCCTGTTTGCCACGAGGGCTAGCCAGCGGCGGTAGCTGAAAGCGAGAGGGAGCAAGCAGTGCTTGCACCTTAACACTAACATAATGCTGCCACAGTAAGCGCATTTCACCACTCTGTGTGCGAACACACACACACACACACACACACACACACATACACACACACACACACACACACACACACACACACACTCACACACACACCACACATTTCGTGACGAATAATAATCAATTACAGTACAGACCTTAACATGTTAATCGCATTTAATATTTGTCTATGTAAGTGAGATCAAGTAAAACAAAACAAAAAACATGTGCATGAAACAACTAACAACTAATCCGACGTTAGTTCGTTCCCGTGATATCCGTCCAAATATCGTGTACCGCAGACATTACCTCCCCGCATAATTACACAGGTGTGGTGGTGGGGATGGTTGGGTGCAGGTGTAGGTGGGGGCAAGACGATGCTAGGTAATCATAGGAGGTTATCTATACAGGGTGGATCAGCTGATGGGTGAGCGAGGGAGAGGTTACCTGTTACTTTTACACCTGTAGTCCTATAATTAAGGAAGAGTAAATTTGTTTTATTTCTCCTCTCCCCTTCTGTTGCCTTGTGGGTGATGAGGGGGAGGAAGGAGAGGTGATGAGGGTGAGGGGGAGGAAGGAGAGGTGATGAGGGTGAGGGGGAGGAAGAAGGTGATGAGGGTGAGGGGAGGAGAAAGAGGTGATGAGGGTGAGGGGAGGAGAAAAGAGGTGATGAGGAGGGGGAGGAAGGAGAGGTGATGAGGGTGAGGGGGGGAGGAGAAAGAGGTGATGAGGGTGAGGAGGAGGAGAAAGATGAGAGGGTGAGGGAGAGGAAGGAGAGGTGATGAGGGTGAGGGGGGAGGAAGGAGAGTTGATGAGGTGAGGGGGAGGAGAAAGAGGTGATGAGGGTGAGGAGGAGGAAGGAGAGTTGATGAGGTGAGGGGAGGAGAAAGAGGTGATGAGGGTGAGGAGGAAAGGAGGTGATGAGGGTGAGGGGGAGGAGAAAGAGGTGATGAGGGTGTGAGGAGGAGGAAGGAGAGTTGATGAGGGTGAGGGGTGAGGGGGAGGAGAAAGAGGTGATGAGGGTGAGGGGGAGGAGAAAGAGGTGATGATTGTGAGGCGGAGGAGAAAGAGGTGATGAGGGTGAGGGGGAGGAGAAAGAGGTGATGAGGGTGAGGGGGAGGAGAAAGAGGTGATGAGGGTGAGGCGGATGGGGATGGGAGATGTGAGAGGGGGATGTGAGGGGATGGAGAGGAAGGAGAAGGAGAGGGAAAGTGAGAGGTCAATATAAATACATAATCACATAGGGCCTATTTCCTCCTCCTCTTCCCTCCTTTCCCCCTCCCTGAGCTCCCTTCTCTTCCCCAGTTCACAACTCGCCCCTTCCTTCTCAATTCTCTTCCTTTCCTTCTCCTCAGGTTCGTCCTTTCACTTCCCCGCTCTCAACTCCTAATCTAACCTCTTTTCCTTCCCCCTAGCTCCTTCCCTTACCTTACCCCTACAATTCCTTCCCTTCCCTTCCGTCCCCATAAGTACCTCCCTTCCCTTCTCCAATCAGTACCTCCCTTCCTCTTTCCTTCAAGACCTCCACCTCTCTTCTCTCTGAGCTTTCCTCCTTTTCCCTTTCCCTTCATCACCTACCCCTTCCCCATCCTTTCATTCCCCATAAACACCTCCACTCCCCTTTCTCTTCTCCCTCTCTATTTACCACCTCCCCTCCTCTCATCCCCCTTCGACACCTTCCCATCTCCTCCATCACCCCCTCCCATTCTCCCTCAATCCCTTCAATACCTCCCAATCATCTCCCACCCCTCCCTTCTACAACACCTCCCCTTCACTCTCTAACCCTTTCCCATTCCTCTCTCACCTGAACAACAATCTCCCCATCTCCTCCCTCACCCACCTACAACACCTCCATCTCTCCCTCACCCACCTACAACACCTCTCCATCTCTTCCCTCACCCACCTACAACACCTCCATCTCCCTCACTCACCTACAACACCTCCTCATTTCCTCACCCACCTACACACTCTCCAACTCCATCCTCACCCACCTACCACCTCCAACTCCATCCTCACCCACCTACAACACCTCCACCTCTCCTCACCCACCTACAACACCTCCAACTCCATCCCTCACCCACCTACAACACCTCTCCCATCTCCTCCTCACCCACCTCAACACCTCTCCATCTCTCCCTCACCCACCCACAACACCTTCCACCTCCTCCTCACCCACCGACAACACCTCTCCACCTCCTCCTCACCCACCTACAAAACCTTCCACCTTCTCCCTCACCACCAACACCTCCACCTCCTCCTCCCTCACCTCCACCTACAACACCTCTATCTCTCCTCACCTCACCCACCGACAACACCTCCACCTCCTCCCTCACCCACCTACAACACCTCTCCAACTCCATCCCTCACCCACCTACAACACCTCTCCATCTCCTCCCTCACCCACCCTCAACACCTCTCTCATCTCCTCCCTCACCCACCTACAACACCTCCACCTCCTCCTCACCCACCGACAACACTTCCACCTCCCTCCCCTCACCCACCTAAACACCTCTCCACCTTCTCCCTCACCCACCCTCAACAACACCTCTCCACCTCCTCCCTCACCCACCTACAACACCTCCATCTCCTCACCTCACCCACCGACAACACCTCTCCACCTCCCTCCTCACCCACCTCCAACACCTTCCACCTCCCTCCCTCACCCACCCCTCAACACCTCCATCTCCTCACCACCCACCGACAACACCCTCCACCTCCTCCCTCACCCACCTACAACACCTCCACCTCCCTCCCTCACCCACCCTCAACACCTCTCCACCTCTTCCCTCACCCACCCACAACACCTTCCATCTCCTCCTCACCCACCTACAACACCTCTCCATCTCCCTCCCTCACCCACCCACAACACCTCTCCACCTCCCTCCCTCACCCACCTACAACACCCCTTCCACCTCCCTCCTCACCCACCCTCAACACTCTCCATCTCCTCCCTCACCCACCTACAACACCTTCCACCTCCTCCCTCACCCACCTACAACACCTCTCCACCTCCTCCCTCACCCACCTACAACACCTCTCCCTCCTCCCCTCACCCACCTACAACACCTCTCCACCTCCTCCCTCACCCACCCTCAACACCCCCACCTCCTCCCTCACCCACCTACAACACCTCTCCACCTCCTCCCTCACCCACCCTCAACACACCTCTCCATCTCCCACCCACCTACAACACCTCTCCATCTCCCTCACCCACCTACAACACCTCCACCTCCCTCCCACACCCACCTACAACACCTCTCCATCTCCTCCTCACCCACCGACAACACCTCTCCATCTCCTCACCTCACCCACCGACAACACCTCTCCACCCTCCTACCCACCCTCAACACCTCTCCATCTCCTCCCTCACCCACCTACAACACCTCCATCTCCTCCCTCACCCACCTCAACACCTCTCCACCTCCTCCCCCCACCACCTCACACCTCTCCCATCTCCTCCTCACCCACCGACAACACCTTCCATCTCCTCACCTCACCCACCGACAACACCTTCCACCTCCTCCTCACCCACCCTCAACACCTCTCCATCTCCTCCCTCACCCACCTACAACACCTCTCCATCTCCTCCTCACCCACCTACAACACCTCCATCTCTCCTCACCCACCCTCAACACCTCCATCTCCTCACCCACCTACAACACCTCCCCATCTCCCTCCCTCACCCACCCAACACCTCTCCATCTCCTCCCTCACCCACCTACAACACCTCTCCACCTCCTCCCTCACCCACCTACAACACCTCCCCATTCCTCCCTCACCCACCTACAACACCTCTCCACCTCCCCTCACCCACCTACAACACTCCTCCATCTCCCTCCCTCACCCACCCCTCAACACCTCTCCATCTCCTCCCTCACCCACCTACAACACCTCTCCATCTCCTCCTCACCCACCTACAACACCACCCATCTCCTCCCTCACCCACCTACAACACCTCTCCACCTCCTTCCTCACTCCACCTACAACACCTCTCCACCTCCTCCTCACCCACCTACAACACCCTCTCCATTCCTCCCCACCCACCTACAACACCTTCTCCATCTCCTCCCTCACCCACCCTCAACACCTCTCCATCTCCCTCCTCACCCACCTACAACACCTCTCCACCTCCTCCCTCACCCACCTACAATACCTCCACCTCTCCTACCCACCCAACAACACCTCTCCATCTCCCTCACCCACCTACAATACCTCCACCTCCTCCCTCACCCACCCACAACACCTCCATCTCTCCCTCACCCACCTACAACACCTCTCCATCTCCCTCCTCACCTCCACCTCAACACTTCCACTTCCCTCCTCACCCACTCACACACCGCTCCACCTCCTCCCTCACCCACCGACAACACCTCTCCACCTCCTCCCTCACCCACCTACAACACCTCTCCACCTCCTCCCTCACCCACCTACAACATTACCCTTTTCCGCGTCGCTCCAGTGGACATGCAGCACCATCGACCGGGGTTGGGCCTGGGTGTGGTGTAGGGCAGGGCGGGGTGGGGCGGGAGGAGCGGGGAGAGGCTGAGCCGGCAGATAATTATGTAAGTATAACCACACCTGCAGAACTGAGGAGGATGTTGGCCAGTGATGGTTCTTAGGCAGCTGGTGTAAGTTATCTTGTCCAGATGGGGCTGCTCTTGGTGATGGTGCTGTTATTGCTGCTGTTGGTGATGGTGCTGTTATTGATGCTGTTGGTGATGGTGCTGTTATTGATGCAGGTGATGGTGCTGTTAATGCTGCTGTTGGTAATGGTGCTATTATTGCTGCTGTTGGTGAGCTGTTGTTGCTGCTGTTGGTATAGTGGTGTTGTTGCTGCTGTTGGTGATGGTGCTGTTATTGCTGCTGTTGGTGATGGTGCTGTTATTGATGCAGGTGATGGTGCTGTTAATGCTGCTGTTGGTGATGGTGCTGTTATTGCTGCTGTTGGTGATGGTGCTGTTATTGCTGCTGTTGGTGATGGTGCTGTTATTGCTGCTGTTGGTGATAGTGGTGTTGTTGCTGCTGTTGGTGATGGTGGTGTTATTGCTGCTGTTGGTGATGGTGGTGTTATTGCTGTTGGTGATGGTGTTATTGCTGCTGTTGGTGATGGTGCTGTTATTGCTGCTGTTGGTGATGGTGCTGCTATTGATGTTGTTGGTGCTGATGCTGTTAGTGCTGCTGTTGGTGATGGTGCTGTTATTGCTGCTGTTGGTGATGATGCTGTTATTGCTGCTGTTGGTGATGGTGCTGTTATTGCTGCTGTTGGTGATAATGCTGTTATTGCTGCTGTTGGTGATGGTGCTGTTATTGCTGCTGTTGGTGATGATGCTGTTATTGCTGCTGTTGGTGATGGTGCTGTTATTGCTGCTGTTGGTGATGATGCTGTTATTGCTGCTGTTGGTGATGATGCTGTTATTGCTGCTGTTGGTGATGATGCTGTTATTGCTGCTGTTGGTGATGGTGCTATTGCTGCTGTTTGATGGTGCTGTTATTGCTGCTGTTGGTGATGGTGCTGCTGATGTTGTTGGTGATGATGCTGTTAGTGATGCTGTTGGTGATGGTGCTATTATTGCTGCTGTTGGTGATGATGCTGTTATTGCTGCTGGGTGATGGTGCTGTTATTGCTGCTGTTGGTGATGATGCTGTTATTGCTGCTGTTGGTGATGGTGCTGTTATTGCTGCTGTTGGTGATGATGCTGTTATTGCTGCTGTTGGTGATGGTGCTGTTATTGCTGTTGGTGATGATGCTGTTATTGCTGCTGTTGGTGATGATGCTGTTATTGCTGCTGTTGGTGATGATGCTGTTAGCTGCTGTTAGTGATGATGCTGTTATTGCTGCTGTTGGTGATGATGCTGTTATTGCTGCTGTTGATGATGCTGTTATTGCTGCTGTTAGTGATGATGCTGTTATTGCTGCTGTTAGTGATGATGCTGTTATTGCTGGTATTGTTGTAATGTTGTTACTCTAGGCTGCACTAGAGGCCCCCTCCAAAGACGTTTCACGGCTCCCCAAAGGGGTGTCACTGCCCCTAAAGACGTCTCCTGCCCTAAGACGTCTCACTGCCCTAAAGACGTCTCACTGCCCCTAAAGACGTCTCACTGCCCCTAAAGACGTCTCCTGCAAAGACGTTCCTGCTAAGACGTCTCACTGCTAAGAGTTCACTGCCTTTAAAGACGTCTCACTGCCTTTAAAGACGTCTCACTGCCCTTATAAATGTTTTATTGTCCCTAAAACACACCTCACTGCTCCTAAAAGACGTATCACTACCCTTAAAGACGTCTCACTGCCCTAAAATCATTCCACTACCCTTAAAAGCATTTCAATGCTTTTAAAGGGGTCTCACTGCCCCTAAAGGCAATTCACTGCCCCTTCTGCAGATGTTCCTTAGCCTGTGTGTAAACAATTCCCCGCTAGAAGGGAATAGAAAAGACCAACATTTGAGGAAAACTCGAGAATTTCAATAAAGTTTAGAAATTCACGGCTGAGAGGAAGAGGAGAAAGGGAGGGAGGGGAGGGAGTGGGTGAGGGGGAGAATTTAAAATGAAGAGAGAAGAGAGAAGAGAGCTTGTTCATCAGATTTAGTAATTTTTTAATTTAGGAAATGGCAGAATAAAATAATTTCTTCTCGGTAGATAGCAATTCACCTCACCTGTAATTATAATTTAGGTGGTTTATATGATTACATACAGTATGAGAGAGAAGCAGTAAATGATATAACTTAAGATGAATAATAATTAATTTGTTGCTAATTTAAATAATAATTATATAACAAAGTAATACTAATTTACTTAACCTAACCTAACCTAACCTAACTTAATTTAAGCTAACCTAACATAAACAAACCTAACCTAACCAGATATGGGACAATTAAAATTTAATTTTAACTCTATAAGTTCAATAAAAAAAATTCCGATTTAGTGAACTTAGTTTTTAACATTAACGAGTTAAGTTAATATTTTTTCGATTAAGTTAAGGTAACCTAACCAATTTGTTTGAAGTAATTTGTTGTGGATTAATTAACATAATAACCTGTAAATGTAAAAACAGTCTATGAATAGCTTGACTACCTGAGTCAGGCAGTCTGGCTCACGACTTGTTTGTTAAGTTCGTTATGGGCGCCAGAGTTGGTGTGGCTTATGTTACAGTACATAATTCTTATTTTTCCAAGGAGATCGATAATTAATCGGATTTAACCGATTAATTTGATAAAATTTCAACTGAGTCAAGTTAACCAATATTTTGAAAGTTAACTAGTTAAGTTAACCTAATCGTCAACTTGTAGAAGTTAAAGATTAAGTTAATTAATTGCCCCATGCCTGAACTTAACCTAACCGTAACTAGTTCATTCAATGACTAAATTAGATAATTATTTAACACAAGACTATCTAACTCAGTTGACAAACTAAACTCAAACACACACACACACACACACACACACACACACTACTGCTACTACTACCACTACTACTTTGCTGTCACTCGGATTCGAGTATGACGATCATCCAGCTATGATACAATGATATGAGTTATTAGGGATGTAACCTTCATTGGTGAGTTTTGAGATGACTAAAGAGGCCGATACGGGACCGGCAGAGTCGTTAACAGATGTTACGTATATGGAGGGTTACATCTAGTGCGGGAAGGGGCACACACACACACACACACACAAAGGTACACGCACAAACACGCAACAAGCACACACACACACACATACACACACACACACACACACACACACACACACACACACACAAAGGTACACGCACAAACACGCAACAAGCACACACACACACACACACACACACAAGGAAGTTATTGGTCATGCAAATGCAGATTCTCAAACTCGAGACTTCAGACAGTCATGCACCAACAAACACCAGGCTGACTTTACATAAGCATGAAACGCGATATATCTTGCCTGCCAAACATGCACGCGGGGCATCGAGGTATCTTGGATTTCACAGAGGAAAGGCATTTTGATATTCGACAAAGGTTGGAACTGGGAATTTATGCATGTGTGTCGATTCATATATATTATCTTTTTACTTTTTATTACTTTTTTTAAGGCGATAATGATAATCTTGAAAGTAGAGGTCAGAGTTTTTGTTTCTATCATATTACTGAAGACCATAACATTGGACTTGGTATCATTCTTCTACTTTTGCGGAGGTGACTTACTGTACACATATATTGTATATATATTGGTCCTTCCATCATAGTTACCATGGCATTTCGAACTTTCCTCAAAAGACATCAAGAGAGTGTGGCAAGACTGACTAGTTGGCTTAGGAGACACATTAACCTGAGCAGGGGACCAGGTCACACTCATTAAGTAAAGTGTACAAGTTTCCTATATTGGTGTGTCTACGGTACCTTGGGACCTACAGGTAACTGGTAGTAGAGGCTCTAGGTAGGTGTTAGTAGAGGCTCCAGGTAGGTGATAGTGGAAGCTCCAGGTATGTGGTACTGGAGGCTCCAGGTACGATCATAGTGGAGGCTCGAGGTAGGTAGTAGTTGAGGTTCCAGGTTGGTGGCTGTGGAGGCTCCAAGTAAGTGGTATTAGAGGCTCCAGGTAAGTGGTAGCGGAGGTTCCAGGTGGTAGTGAAGGTTCCAGGTAAGTGGTAGTGATTGCTCCAGGTTGGTGGCAGAGGCTCCAGGTAGGAGGTAGTGGAGGCTCCAGGTAGGTGATAGTGGAGGCTCCAGGTAAGTGGTGAAGGTTTCAGGTAAGTGGTAGTGAAGGCTCCAGGTTGGTGGCAGAGGCTCCAGGTACGTGATAGTGAAGGCTCCAGGTGGGTGATAGTGAACGCTCCAGGTTGGTGGTAGTGGAGGTCCCAGGTGGGTGATAGTGGAGGCTCCAGGTTGTTGGTAATAGAGGCTCCAGGTAGGTGATAGTGAAGGTTCCAGGTAGGTGATGGTGGAGGCTCCAGGTAGGTGGTGATGGAGGTTACAAATAGGTGGTAGTGAAGGTTCCAGGTAGGTGGAAGTGGAGGCTCCAGGTAGGTGGTAGTGGAGGCTCCAGGTAGGTGTTGGCGGAGGTTCCAGGTAGGTGATAGTGGAGGTTACAGGTAGGGTGGTAGTGAAGGCTCCAGGAAAAGTGGTAGTGGAGGCTCCAGGTGGGTGATAGTGGACACCCTGGTTGGTGATTGTGGAGGCTCCAGTTGGTGGTAGTGGATGCTTCAGTTAGGGGTTGTAGTGAGGCTCCAGGTGGGTGAGAGGGAGGCTTCAGTTATGTGGTAGTGGAGGCTCCAGGTGGGTGATAGTGGACACTCCTGGTTGGTGATTGTGGAGGCTCCAGGTTGGTGGTAGTGGAGGCTCCAGGTGGGTGATAGTGGAGGTTACAGGTAGGTGGTAGAAGGCTCCAGGAAGTGGTAGTGGAGGCCCAGGTGGGTGATAGTGACACCCTGGTTGGTGATTGTGGAGGCCCAGTTGGTGGTAGTGGATGCTTCAGTTAGGTTGTAGTGGAGGCTCCAGGTGGGTGGAGGCTCCAGGTTGGAGTGGAGGCTTCAGTTATGTGGTAGTGGAGGCTCAGGTGGGTGATAGTGGACACCCTGGTTGGTGATTGTGGAGGCTCCAGGTTGGTGATAGTGGACGCTCTTGAGATTGTGGTGAGGCTCCAGGTTGGGGTGTGGAGGCTTCAGTTAGGTTGTAGTGGAGGCTCCAGGTGGGTGAGAGTGGAGGCTCCAGGTTGGTGGTAGTGGAGGCTTCAGTTATGTGGTAGTGGAGGCTCCAGGTGGGTGATAGTGTAGACTCCTGGTTGTTGATAGTGGAGGCGCCAGGTTGGTGGTAGGAGGTCCTAGTTGGGTGGTAGTGGAGGCTCCAGGTTGA
>NW_024734940.1:6663455-6740955 GCF_018991925.1 Homarus americanus | reverse complement strand
ATCAGGCTTTGGTCTCTACATTCAACACCTCACCTGCGGTGTTCCCCAGGGGACCAAGATGGGACCACTGTGCTTCCTCATCCTGATCAACGACGCTCTGTCGGACACCTCACAGGTGGAAGTACGTGGATGACTGCACTGTGGGGTTTTGCTGACAACACCGCACCAGACTACTCATCGCTCCAAGGCACCCTGACAGGCTACAGGCATGGACTACGGGAACAAGGTCACCATCAAGCACACACCAAAACCGTAGCTATGCACATCAATACCGCCACCACTCCAGTGCAAGCCCCAGCAGTCACAGTGGTTGCCCATCCTCTCCAGCTGGTGCAGTCTGCCAAACTCCTGGGTGTAACTATAGACAACAAACTTGACTGGAAGGCCCATGTAACACACAGTCAAGGCAGGCTCTGTACCGTCTCTACATGCTACGACGACTTAGGTCACTTGGGACACCCACGCCAGAGCTGGGGACCATCTACAACGCCTTTATTCTCCCAAACTAGCTTATGCGTCACCAGCCTGGTAGTCTTCAACTCCACCCAACAACGTCAGCTAGAGAAGGTACAGAAAGGGCCTGCAGAATCATGCTCGGCGCAGAATACTCCGGGCTACACCAACGCTTCTCCACCCTGGAAATGCCATCCTCGGTGACCCACCACCAAGCACTGAAGCTTTGGCCGTGGACTACTGCACCACCTCGCCATCGCCACCTCCTGCCACCTGCAGTCCCCGCCCACCTCGCCCAGTCCGCCACTACAACAAAATTCAGCCCATAAGAGCCCGCACCGATAGATATAAGAACAGCACCATCCCATCTATTGCTAAAATAATAAACAACTCCTGATTTATGTACTGTATAGCCCTGTAAATGTATTCAATGCATATTATATCATTATGTCTAAATCTAATGTAAGTCTGTATACTTTCAGCCACCGGCTGCAACTCTATTAATAAACCGTTAATTATTATTATTATTATTATTACATACATACATTCATACATACATACATACATACATACATACATACATACATACATACATACATAAGAGCTGATATAATATGTTTCAACACTCTAATTGTTTAACCACATAAATACTGTATTGTTATTGACCTTTACTATTCCCCTATAATATAAGGCCTATATTATTACGGATAATAGTATCAGTTTAATATAAGATCAATATATTAGAGGGATGTGTCTTCACCTCACAGTTGTCTATTATAAAGAACAAAGTTATGTGTTCAGTCTTAGTTATTATTATTGTTTATTGATCTCAAGTGAACTAATGAACATCTCAGGTGTAGTAAGGCCAGCCAGTAGGCCCCATCCTAAGTGGTAATCAACTGTGACTGGTGATTGATGAATATGAAAACAGCGCCCAGTAGTCTTGTTTGTCCTGGAAATAAATAAAAATCGAAAAGGGAAATATTTAAACATCATCTGAGTGAATGCAAACCCTGCCCGCGAACCGTTACCATGACAGGGTAAACATCAAATTAGTGACGCTGTTACTGGATATTATTGTAGTCACCATTAGTTTTTGTATATATATCACAGTTATTTTAACCCTCTAGATATCCTGTGGATTCATTGCGTAACTCATAACCATGCCAACACTTGGTAAAATTTAGCATAGTTAGCACAGAAAGTTCATCATAGGACCTTGTCACTTTTTCATAAAATTTACCAAGTTTAGCGGAAATCCGTAAACCTATTCTCGATGTGTTATGGAGACAGAGAGCTTGGATCGTAAACAATACCCTCCCCTCAGTAACGCATAGGATACTAACGAAGTAAATAACTAAGGAAAAAATAATATCATCAGAACCTCGAGGGATACTGTTTTTATAGAGGAAAAAAGTGAAACATAAACAATAACATGAAAAAACAGCTGATGTTTGTCTGATGTAAAAAGCATCACGTGATTCAGGCATCGGGTTATCTGTCTGATATTTTTGTGTCAGAGTTTATGTGGGCAGTGGAAGGATCCCTCGACCCCGCCCACTGAATCAGCAAGCCAATCAAATCGCACGAAATCGACACACCCCTCAATCAACTCACTAGATTTAGCCGCTGACAACAAACTCGCTGTCAAATGTCAATGAATTCATAATTTTTTCCCACATCTTTTTTTTATTCTGTAATGAAATTTTCACATTTTATTCCGCTGGCCTTCTGTCACTGTCTGAACGACGAATAAGAGTGGAGAACATAACTTAAATAGATGAAGAGACATATAAATGCAGGCACATATGGGAGAAGATCAGATAATTAGATGAAATTCAAGAAAAGGAAAACAATGGATAAATAGGAAGTCAGTGTCGACCCAAGAGAAAAGGTATGAGACGGGGTTGGAGACTTGGTGCTAAACTTTGTCAAAGACTCCCTTGATAACTTGAAAAATAAGAAGTTGGAGAGAGAGAGAGAGAGAGAGAGAGAGAGAGAGATGTTACTAAAAGCTGTGTTAAAGTTATAAACAAAAAGACAGAGGCTGCCCATCTTAGACATCCCGGTGCCACCAGCCTGCGTGTAGTGTCTGAAAATGTAATGCTGGTTGTGAGAAATGTCTTAGATTACGTCGCTCGGTATAGAAGCTTGTCCGAAATTTTAATCTTTACTTGTCTTAAGATCAAAGGCGCTGTTCTCTTTTGTAATGTTGGAAATCGTATTACCATCTTGAAAATACCATTGAAAAAAAAATTGTCTCTTATTTATACGTTTGTGAATATATTACTGTATTATTTAAAATATATTTCACGAGAATACTTTATGAATAATATTAATACATGTTTAGTTAATAAAGAATAACTGAAATCAACTCCATTAACATATTGTCTCACACTAACACATCTATGAACATTCAACTTTCTTCACTTGTCTTCGCTACAAAACAAAATTAAAAGACGAAAGACAAGCCTCTGGTGCCTGTAAGTTGCTTGCATCGCCAAGAACACAGCTCTTATTGCCCCTTCAAGGAGTTGTTTGGAACTGCCGAGGGCCAACCAAGGCACTATTCCCGTTCTTTCACTCCTAAATTAACTCGAGCGAATTGCACCGATCCGTCACCTGCCGAGAATTACCAAAGAAAGAGTGTGTGCTTGATCACAGAGGCCTGCTGCACCTAGTGTGGTAATGAGAGAAGCCTGGTGCATCTAATGGTGATGAGAGAAGCCTAGTGCACTTAGTGTGGTGATCAAAAGAAGCCTGGTGAACCCAGTGTGGTGAAGACAGAGGCCTGGTGCATCTAGTGTGGCGATCAAAAGAGGCATGGCGCACCTAGTATAGGGAAGGAAGAGGGCTGCTGCACCTAGTGTGTTGAAGATAGAGATGTGGTGCATCTAGAGTGATAATGAAAGAGGCCTGGTGCACCTAGTGTGGTGATGACAGGGATAGTGCACCTAGTGTGGTAATAAGAGAGGCCTGGTGCACCTAGTGTGGTGATGGCAGTGACCTGGTGCACCCAGTGTGGTGATGGAAGATACTCGGTGCTCCCATTGTGGTGATTGCAGGGGCCTGGAGCACCAGTGTGGTGATGGCAGAGACCTGGTGCACCAAGTGTGGTGAAGACTGAGGCTTGGTGCACCCAGTGTGGTGATGACAGAGACCTGGTGCACTCAGTGTGGTGATGGCAGAGACCTGGTGCACCCAGTATGGTGATGACTGAGGCGTGGTGCAATTAGTTTGGTGATGACTGATGAGTGGTGCACACAGTGTGGTAATGACTGAGGCGTGGTGCACCCAGTGTGAAATGAAAGAGGCGTGGTTCCAGTCTGGTGATGGCTGAGGCGTGGTGCACACAATGTGACGATGGCAGGGACCTGGTGCACCCAGTGTGGTGATGACAGAAACCTGGTGCACCCAGTGTGGTGATGGCTGAGGCGTGGTGCACACAATGTGACGATGGCAGGGACCTGGTGCACCCAGTGTGGTGAGTGGTGCAGTGTGGTGAAAACTGAGGCGTGGTGTAGAGAGTATGGAAATGATAGAGGTGTAGTGCACCTAATGTGGTGATGGCCCATCACTCACCCTCCATCACACACTTTCCATCACTCACTCCCCATCACACACCTCCCATCACTCACACCCCATCACCACTCCCCCATCACTCACCTCCCATCACTCACTCCCCATCACTCACCCTCCCATCACTCCCCCATCACTCACCTCCCATCACTCACTCTCCCATCACACACTCTCCCATCACTACACTCCCATCACTCACCTCCCATCTCTCACTCGCATCACACACCTCCCATCACCCTCCCATCACTCACTTTCCCATCACTCACCCCCATCACACACTCTCCCATCACTCACACCCCATCACTCACTCTCCCATCACACACCCTCCCATCACTCACTTTCCCATCACTCACTCCCATCACACACTCTCCCATCACTCACACTCCCATCACTCACTCTCCCGTCACACACTTTCCCATTCCATCACCCACTCCCACCCCACCACACACTCTCCCATTCCATCTCACACTCTTCCACCCCATCACCCGCTCTTCCATCGCGCCCCACACTCTTCTATCTCATCCCACACTCTTCCATCCATCCCTTTACACACTCTCCCATTCCATCCCATCACCCACTCTCCCATCACTCACCCTAACTGCAGTAATTAGTGTGTTTTGCTGTAGTGTTTCCCTTCCACAACATGTGCCCTACCCTGGCTTAACACTATCACATAACACAAACTATATTTCAGGATAAATTTTTGTTTTTCTGGTATGATAATTCAATAATAAATCTCGCCAATCATATATTAATTAATTCTCGTGATAAGAGAATTAAGTAATCAAGAATTAGTTAAATATTAGTTGTGTTAAAAGCTGCAATTGATGAAAAAAATTATCAGTGTGATTAGTAATGGTGGCTAGAAATTAGTCTCAAATACGAATAAAAACACCAATAAAACCAGGGAATTTTAAGGTAAAACAATTGTAAAAAACACAACATACATATATATATATTCACCCAGTATCCCCTTTATATACGTTGATAATCATTTGCAACTCCACGACAGATCTCTGCAACAATAAAATTTCCCCTGATATTTACTGTATTTGCTTTTATCCCTTTCTCCTGGTACAAGTTTACACTATATCTGAACGTCTGAAATTACTGTACTGACTTTTATTTTATATTGTTGATGTTATTTCCGGAATGATGTATGTATAATGTTGTCTGTCTGTCTGTCTGTCTGTCTGTTTGTCTATATTTTCTGCTTGTTCTGTCTGTCTGTCTGTCTGTCTGTCTGTTGTCTGTTGTTCGTCTGTTCGTCTGTTCGCTGTCTGCTGTCTGTCTGTCTGTTGTCTGTCGTGTCTGTCTGTCTGTTGTCTGTCTGTTGCCCGTCTGTCTGTTGTCTGTCTGTTGTCTGTCTGTTGTTTGTCTGTCTGTCTGTCTGTCTGTTGTCTGTCTGTTGTCTGTTTGTCTGTTGTCTGTCTGTCTGTTTGTCTGTCTGTTCGTCTGTCTGTCTGTCTGTTCTTCCTCTCTATGTTTTATATTTATCTCAAACCTCCTCTCTCTCTTGCTGCTGTCTCTCCGTAACTCTGTCTATTTACCTATTCGTTTCTGTCTGTCTGGTTGTCTGTCTGTCTATCTGTCTATCTGTCTGTTTGTCTGCCTTAACTTTCACTTCTGGTACGAATTTATATCTCGAAATTCACTGATCCTTCACTAATTTCCTTCGTCTACCCTCTCCCTTTCTCTTTCCCTTTTTCTTCTCCACCTTCCCATATTTCCCCTCTTCTCTCCATTCTCCTGTTTCGCGCATCCTCATTTCTTCCCTTTCTCCCCTTCCTTACTTTCTCACTGTTCATAATCATAGGGAAAGGGGGGTGGGTGAAGAAGAGGGGAAGGAAAGGGAGATATATGGAGGAAGAGAAGAGGGGAGGAGAAGGAGAGGGGAACATATGGAAGGAAGGAAGGAGAGAGAGAGAGAGAGAGAGAGTTAGTTATCGGTACCCGCCTCTCAGGTCTCATTACCCGTCACTCAAGTCTCGGTACCCGTCACTTAGGTGTCAGTACCCGTCTCTCAGGTGTCAGTACCCGTCTCTCAGGTCTCTGTATCCGTCACTCAGGTCTCTGTATCCGTCACTCAAATCTCGGTACCCGTCACTTAGGTGTCAATACCCGTCTCTCAGGTGTCAGTACCCGTCACTCAGGTCTCGGTACTCGTCATTCAGGTCTCAATACCCGTCACTCAGGTGTCAGTACCTGTCACTCAGGTCTTAGCATCCGTCACTCAGGTCTAGGTAACCCGTCACTTACTGTAAGTCTCGGTACCCGTCACTCAGGTCTCGGTACCCGTCACTCAGGTCTCGGTACCCATCACCAGGTCTCGAACTGTCACTCAGGTCTCGATACCCGTCACTCAGGTCTTAGTATCCGTCACTCAGGTCTCAGTACCTGTCACTCGAGTTCTTGGTACCCATCACTCAGGTCTCGGTACCCGTCACTCAGGTCTCGGTAACCGTCACTGGGCCTTACTATCCGTTACTCAGTTTTTTTTATCCGTCTTAGCACTTGTCAGGTCTTAGCACTTGTCACTCAGGTCTCAGTACCCGCCACTCATGTCTTGGCACCTGTCACCCAGGTTTTGGCACCTGTCACTCAGGTCCTGTTATCCGTCACTCATTGCCAAGAGGGTGAGGAACTGGAAGTGATCGTCCGTTTGCTTTCTTTCTTTTCTTTTCTTTTCTTTTCTTTGCCCCACTCTACTTCTTTCTTTTATTCTTCGTTTATCTCATTAATTTCTCTTTTCTCTGTGTGTTTCGCTTTCTACCGTCATTTATATTTAATTGTTTTCCCGTATATTATTTTATCTAATTATCTTTTTATATGTATTTTCTTCTATCTTTATATCCGTCACTCTCTCTCTCTCTCTCTCTCTCTCTCTTTCTCTGGCTATAAATACAACCAGAGAGAGAGTGGTGTCAAGAGTAGTGCCTTAATGGTGGCTGCGTGTGACCCCCTGATTTATCCAGTAATTGGAATGGATTAACCTCCCCATTTATGTTTTAACTGGAATGGGGCCAGATTTTTGTTTAGCTGGAATTGGGCTAGTTTTTATTTGAGCTGGAATTAGGCCAGTTTTTTTAGCTGGAATTGGGTCAGATTTCAATTTAACCACTTGTGTACGGGGGTAACTTTTCTATTGAATAAAATTGACTGGCGTTAACCAAATTAAATATTAAGAGTGTGGTCCCCGTAGTGTAAGGGTTAGGGGAAATAGTCTACTAGCTGGAATAGGGCCAGTTTCTATTTTAAGTGGAATGGGCTAGTTCTTAATTTATTCTCTAACTGGATGAATTTACTTTCTAATTAATACCATAACATAAATTATCTCAACCTCCAATTAACACTCAAATAGTCTATATCACTGCCAATTATTTTATGAAATAAAATGGCTGCATTCGCCAATTAATCCTCTAATTAGGACACACTTAGTCGCCATAAACCGGGAAAAGAAATCACTATTTAACTTTAATGGACTCAGTTCCCAATTTCACGACCTTACAGTTCGGCGCCGTTCCTATGACAGCCGATCGCGTGAACGTTCTTGAGGTAGAGTAATTCACCCTTGAGACGCCCGGCCCACGACAAATCTTTAATTTATTTTTTTTCTGAGGGAATTAGCGTGTCTGGTGAGGAGAGGTGAGGTGAGGTGTGGTGTGGTGTGGTGTGGTGAGGTGAGAATAAGTGAGGTGAGGTGATGTGAAGTGACGTGAAGAGGTAGTAGTAAGGGAGAGGGAGGAGGTGAGGTGAGGTGAGGTGAGGTGAGGTGAGGTGAGAATAAGTGAGGTGAGGTGATGGAGGTGAGAATAAGTGAGGTGAGGTGATGTGAGGTGAGGTGAAGAGGTAGTAGTAAGGTGAGATGAGGTGCAGTGTGATGAAATGAGGTGAGGTGAGGTGAGGTGAGGTGAGGTGAGGTGAGGTGAGGGATGGTTGAGGTGTGCTGACGTGAGGAGGAGAGGAAGTGAGGTGTGATGAGGTGAGGAAAACTAGAGGTGAGGTGGTGAGGTGACAAAGAGGCAAGCAGGTGAGGAGGTGAGAAAGCAAAGGAATGAATGGTAAGGTCGAAGAAGAGTAAAGGTGAATAAAACAGGAATTTATATATAACGAGAGAAAAGACCGGAATAGGGAAGTATTACGGTAGAGGGGTTGAGTAATGGTCAGGTAAGCTGGCGGTGGTCATTTACTCACTTGGTGGTGGTGGTGGTGGTGGTGGTGGTGGTTATGCAGGTGATGGTGGTGGTGGTGATAGTGGTGGTGGTGATAGTGGTGGTGGTGGTAGTGGTGGTGATAATTGTAGTAGGTGTGGTATTTAACTTCCAACATCTAAACAAGGTCAGCGATCAAAGGTCATGGGTCAAACTGGCTCACTAAAGTAAGAACATAAGAACATAAGAATGGAGGAAACTGCAGCGGGCCTATACCCATACTGGGCAGTCCCGTTTACACCCAACCCCTATTGCTCATATGAAGATCCAACCTATGTTTGAAGCAATTCAGCGTATTCGAGTTAATGATGATATTTGGAACTTGTTCCATTCTTTCCACTCTGTTTCCAAACCAGTGTTTACCTATTTCACGCCTAAATCTAAATTTGTCTAATTTAAAACCATTGTTACGAGTTCGCTCCTGGTTGGATAATTTGAGTACCTTTTGTAATGTCCCTTTTGTTTAGCCCTGCTCTTCCACTTATACACCTCTATCAGGTCGCCCTCGCCTCTACGTCTCTCAAGGAGTAAATTAAGATGCTTTAACCTGTCTTTATACTCAAGGTTCCTAATGCCCGGATTAGTCTTGTTATTCTCCTGAATTCTTTCCAAGGATTCTATATCCATTCTGTAATACGGTGACCAGAACTGAACTGCGTAATCCAGGTGTGGTCTCACAAGAGCAAGATACAGTTTTAGGATGACCTCGCAGTCTTGTAACTAACACTTTGTATGAACCCAAGTACTTTATTAGCCTTGTTACGAACAAAAACACATTGTTTACTTGGTTTAAGGTTCTACTTATCATTACTCCTAAATCTCTCTCTCGCAGTCGGATTTCTATGGCATCGTTGTTCATCTGGTATCTGGTTTCCTGTTTACATCTCCTATACTGAGTACTTTACATTTGTCGACGTTGAATTTCATCTGCCATTTTTCAGACCATTCGAAAAATTTGTTTAGATCTTCCTGTAGTTTTGCCAAGTCCTCGTCAGATTTGATAACACGTCCTATTTTAGTGTCATCAGCAAATTTACTTATGTTGCTGTCTATGCCGATATCTATGTCGTTTATGTATATAATAAATAATAATGGTCCAAGTACTGAGCCTTGGGGAACTCCACTTGTGACGTTGCTCCCATGGGACTTAGTGCCGTTAATGTTCACTCGCTGTTTCCTGTCCTGTAACCACGCCCTAATCCATTTAAGGATGTCACCTTTGATGCCATGAGCTTCTACCTTTCTAATTAGTCTTTCGTGGGGGACTCTGTCGAAGGCTTTGCCAAAGTCGAGATATACCACATCATAAGAGAGCAGCGGCAGGTCTCTGAAGTTACTGTACACACTACCACGGTCACCAGCTTGGAGAAGGTCGTGCCGATCGTGCTCCCGCTAGAGACCAAGGAAAATGGCCGCTTTGGATCGTTGTGCCGTGGGGGAAGAGGAGGGGAGTGTGGGGAAGGACGACGGTGTTAAGGCAGCTGGGGCAGTTGAGGAGTGAGGTTGACACTCTAAAGGGGGAAAATGAAGCCCTCAGGACGGAACTCCTTCAGGTAGGTGTCCTGCCTAGCAGGACACCTGCGAAGGAGGAGCAGGCGTGGAGAGTGGTTGTCTCCAAGGGGACTAGGGTCAGGCTTAGGAAAGCTGACCAGGGTGTGGAGTGCAGCAACCCTTACCAGGTGCTGCAGGAAGCTGGAGAGGAAGAGAAGAGGCAGGACGGTATGGATCAAGGAGAGGAAAGGGCAGTTGTACAAACCCTGCCCACAGGTAAGGTCGTGGTAGTTGGTGACAGCCAGGTGAGGTTTATGGATAGGGCTTTGTGTGCGAGAGATAGGAAACGTAGGACTAGGGTATGTTTTCCTGGGGCTGGGATAGGGCATGTAGCCGAGAGGTTAGACAGAGTTTTGTCAGGGGAGGGTACCAATCCAGTAGTGTGTCTTAGTGTGGGAGGAAACGACATAGGTAAGGTTAGGAGTGAGGAACTTTTCAAGAGGTATAGGGAGGCGCTGGGGAAGATTAGAGATAGGGGAGGGATCCGATAGTATGTGGTGTCTTGCCTAGAAGAGGGGTTGGTCGTGAATGGCTGTCCAGGGCAATTGCTATTAATTGCCGACTGGAGAAGCATTGTGCAAACAATGGTTGGGCATTCATTGATGACTGGCAACGATTTTATGGCAACGACTACCTGTACTGTCGCGACGGAGTACACTTGTCTCGTGAGGGGGTAAAGACGTTGTCTGCAGTAGAGCGGGGTCGGGGAAAATGGGAGTCAAGAAACAAGGAGGTTCTGGGAAGTAGTGAAACAGAAGTAGATAATGCTGAAAATATAGTTAGTCATAATAACAAACATCAAAGTAATAAATGTAAAACAGATAGAAACGGAAGAAATATATTGAGTGTTTATTATACTAATAGTAGAAGCCTGTGTAACAAAATGGACCAGCTCAAGGCCACTGTTAGTAAAGAGAAATCATAGATATAATTGCAATAACGGAAACGTGGATAAATTCAAACAGCAAGCATTTTTAGCAGAATTTCATATTCCACAGGATATAACCTATTTAAATTTGACAGAGTAGGAAGGAGAGGTGGCGGTGTAGCAGTGTATAATTGTGGGTGTCATAAAAAGCTGCATTAAATCAAACATTAAAACAAATAGTTATCAATGAAAGTATTTTGGGGGTAGAGATTGGTGAGGGCAGTGAATCCGTAGTCATTGGTGTTATGTTATAATTCACCTAATTTTGAGTAGGAACGATGGTAAATTGCTATGGGAGGAAATAAAGAAGGCATCTGATAGAAACAATGTGTATGTATTCTATATGATTTCAACTTTCTGGTAAGCATAGAGTGGAAAATCAACTTAGCAATAATGAATCTGAAGATTTTCTGTGAAGTAGTACAAGATAGTTTTTTATATCAATTCATAAACTCGCCCACTAGAGTGAAATAATATCCTCGATTTAGTTCTCAGTAATAATGAAAATCTAGTAAAAGATGTTGGGATTGGAGACGAACTAGAAACAGTGATCATAAAGCCATATATTTCAACATAATGCGGATAGCAGGAAGAAGGAAAATTCGGCCTTGATCCCGATTTTAGAAGGCTAATTACGGTAGCTTAAGGAGAGACTCCAAGGGATGACCCTATGGTCAAAAAGATTAACTTCCCCACACCTGAAACTGTCAACTTAGACGGATAACCCCGAATTTAATTTAGCAGCTACCATGAACAATTTATTGCGACAATCAATAATGCCCAAAATAAACACATCCCTAAAAGAAAATTCGGTGATCGATACGGAACCAACCAAAATGGATGAATATAGACTCTAGATTCTAGGGAAAAGAAAGGAGTATATAGAAAAAGTTAAGAAAGGCGAAAATCACTTATCATTTGCCATATCAGAACCTAACAAGACAGGTAAAACAGAAATTAGGAAAGCAAAGAGAAATTATGAAATCAAGGTAGCAAACGAATCGAAAAAATAACCCCAAAGCTTTTATCAACTGTAAATCAAAAGGTTAGAGATACAATAGGTCCCCTTAAAACTACGACAGGAGAAATGACTGATGATGAGTTAGAAATGTGTAGTACGTTAAATAGTTATTTTCGCCTGTATTCACAAAATGAAAACCTAGCACAGTTTCCAGAAGTTCATAAGGTATATAACGACAGTATAGAAAAATATGTTGATGAATATCAATATACTAGTAACGATGTGCTTAAAGTACTAACAAACTGAAGCCTCAGAAATCGCCTGGTCCAGACGAAGTATATGCTAGAATATTAAAAGAATGTAGAGATGAGTTGAGTAATCCATTAGCAGCTTTTATTTAATAAGTCATTAGAATTGGGCCTAGTGCTGCAGTTTTCTGAAACTTGCAAATGTAGTTCCGATTTTCAAAAAGGGTGATAAAATCAATAGCATCAAATTACCGTCCTTACTAGTCTCACGTCAATCATAGTAAGTGCTGTTAGAGTCAATTATTGCTACAAAAATCAGAAGCCACCTTTGAAACATTCTCCTCCAACTTAATTCATTCTTTCCCTCAGCGGGTTCACCCAGGACGTTCTTTAATCTCACAAATTTGCCAGCTTTTTCTCAGAAGTATATGAAGCGGTAGATAATGATAAGCTTCATATGATATATAATTTATTTAGATTTCAGTGTAAAGCATTCGATAGAGTCCTCATGAGAGATTGATAAGGAAGGTAGAAGCACATGGAATAGTGGATCAGTATTAAAATGGATTATGTCATGGTTAACTGGTAGGAAACAAAGAGTCGCGCATAAATGGATTAAAGTCAGACTGGGGTGCGGTCAAAATGGAGTTCTCTAGGATCTGTATAGGCCCTCTGCTGTTTGTTATATTCTAATGATCTTGATTTAGGCATAACTAGTAGGATTAAATTTGGTAGATGATGCCCAAAATGGGGAGAGTGATAAATTCAGACAGTGACTTTGAACACCTTCAAAGAGATCTAGATACCTTACATGAGTGGTCAGTAGACTGGCAAATGAATTTTAATACTGATAAATGCAAGGTACTACAGATAGGGGAAGACGAATACAAACGTTAAGTATAAACTAGGTAACACGGAAAATAGAAACTCAGTTTGTGAAAAAAGATCTAGGTGTATTTGTTAGCAAATGACTTGAAACCTAGAAAACAATGTATTAGCGTTCGCAACAAGGCAAACAGGATTCTTAAGTTCATATCTAGGTCTGTGAGTAACAGAACTGCTGACGTTATCTTGAAACTTTACCTAGCATTAGTGTGGCCACACATGGATTATGCGGTTCAGTTCTGGTGTCCTTATTATAGAATGGACATAGATTCTTTGGAGAGAGTACAAAGAAGAATGACAAAAATGATCCATAATATTAACATAAGAACATAAGAAAATAAGGAGTCTGCACAGGCCGGTTGGCCTGTGCATGGCAGCTCCTGTCGAGAGTTACTACCACTCTCCATCATCCATGAATCTATCTAGCCTCCTTTTGGAAACTTTTCCAGAGTTCCTGCACTTACTACAAAGTTGCTAAGCTTGTTCCACTCGTCCACCACCCTATTTGTAAACCAGTTTCTTCCTATCTCCTCCTAAAACCTAAACTTATCCAACTTGAATCCGTTGTTCCGAGTCCTATCCTGCTCGGATATTATAAGAACTTTATCTATATCCCTTTACGATTCCTTTCACCCGCTTAAATACTTCTATCATATCTCCCCTGCACTCTTTCGCCCTTTCTAGGGAATGCAAGTTAAGTTTCTTAACCTATCCTGATATGGAAGGCTTCCCAAGTCCTGAATCATTTTTTGTCATTCTCCGCTGCACCGGACTCTAGTGAATTTTATATCCATCTCTATAATAGCACCAGAACTGAACCGCATAATCAGGTGCGCCTTAACTAGCGCAAGATATAGCTGCACAAGACCTCTGCACTTTGTTACTTACACTTCTAGATATAAACCCAATACTCTGTTTGCCTTATTTCGAACATTAACGCACTGTTTTCAGGCCGTAGGTCCAAGTATATACCCCAGGTCTCTTTCACAAGTCGACTTCTAGTTGATGTTGCTCTGGCTGTATACATTATAAGTATTTGTTCTTCCAATATTAAGTACGCTGCACTTGCTGGTGTTGAATTTCATTTTGCCATTTTTCGTGACCACCGCAGTTTATTTAGATCCTGTAATGCATTTGCATCCTGCCCTGAATTAATTTTCTTTTCCACCCTTATTTGGTGTGTCATCCGCAAACTTGCTTATGTCACTGCTGGACCTGCAGTATCTAAATCAAGTTTATGTAGATTATGAACAAGAGTGGGCCTAGTAATTGACCCCTGGGGAAACCCCACTGTTACACGGCCCCACTCAGATTTAACACCATCTACGCTGACCCTCTGCGTGTCTCTATCGGTGAGCCATGATTTTATCCACTTAAAACTTTTCCCCTCGATACCATGAGCCTTAATTTTTCTGCTAGAAGCTCCTCTGATGCGGCACTCTCGTCAAATGCTTTGCTAAAGTCTAAGTAAATAACATCGTAATTTTCGTCATTATCTACTACCTCGAAGACTTTCCCCAAAAAATGTTAGCAGATTTGTTAGACAAGACTTTCCTTTGAAAACCCATGTTGAGAGTCGTAGACAATTTGCTTTTCTCTAGACAGATCGGATGCCATCTGCTATAATTGATTCAAGAAATTTCACTACTGACGTCAAACTTAGGATCGGCCGGTAATTTGACGCTGATGCTCTGTCTCCTTTAAATATGCGCCACATTCGCCTGTTTCCACAACTCTGGCAATAACCCAGTGTCTAATGATTTTGTAAATAAGTTACGAGGGGTCCGCCAATCTGTTCCTTGCCACTTTTAAGACTCGAGGTACCCTCTATCCGGCTCCTGGGATTTTGTGTTCTTTTTAGTTTATTTATCTTCTTAAGAACATCCTTTTCTGATGGTGATATTCTTAATTCTCTCTCTTCCTTTCCCTTTAAATATCAGCTCCACCTCCGGCACCCTCTCATCGCAAATTTCTTCTGTGAAACTGATAAGAAGTAGCTGTTCAATGCTTTGCCTGTCTTCACTGCCATTTATCAATTCTCCCTCCCTGACTTTAAAGGCCCAACTTGTCCTTGACCTTTGTCCTATATACCTGAAAAATCCCTTGGGATTCGCCTTTGGATTCTCTTTGCTATTTGATTTATAAAGGCCCCTTCTTGCTTTCCTTACATTTTTCTAACATTCCTAGATAGTTCATTATACCCGTTTCTGAGCTGCTCCTCCCTCCCTTTTAATTTCTTATATATATTCCTTTCTTTTATTCCTATGTCATGTTTAAGTTTTCTGGTCATCCACCTTGGCTCATTCTATTTGACCTAATTTTTCTGTGTGTATGGTATATTTTGTTCTTGTGCTTTTATGTAGTATACTACTAGTGAATATATTATGTAGTCATGATCAATTGTTGTGTCATCTATGACCTCACCCCTTCCTACTGGGACCGACGTGACTGTTCCCAGGTGACCTCACCCCAGTACCTTTCTTAACCCCTGATAATCCGCCCGAAAAGTTTGGGACTCGACCATATTGTCATTGTTTTTCGTTTCCCAATTTAGGTGAACCTGATTTCTCTGTGATCACTGTTACCTAGTTCTTCCCCTACTGTGATATCTCTGACAGTATTTTCACGAAAGTTAATACTAGCCTATTATATTGTCACCTCTAGTAGGTCTTGTAATTAGTTGTTTCCAAAATTGTCCTGCACTGCGTCTAGGAAGTCTTCAGATTCATAGTCGCTCACAATGTTGTCCCCAGTCAATATTTCTAAAGTTGAAATCTCCATAATGCATATAGGTTGTTATATTTTGCTGTCTTCTTACTCATTTCCTGCCATATGGGTTGAGCTGCTTCTTTGCTAAGACTTGGGGCCTGTAAATCACTCCCATACTAGTTTTTTCTTCCTCTTCCGTGATTTCTACCAACACAGACTCGGTTCCTATTTCACCCTTTATTGAATTATTAGTACAACATTTTAATGTATCCTTGACGAAGAGTGCAGCGACCCCTCCCCTTCCTACCTTCCCTGTCCTTGTGAAAAGGTTAAATTCTTCATGTGGAACCTGATAAAAAATTTTTGCTCGCCAGATTCATCCAAGGTTTCGGTGATTGCTATGACGTCTACATTCCCCGGTACATACAAATCGCTCTCAGCAAGTCTATTTTATTTCTGTAACGCCCTACTGTTTGTATAGTATACATTTAAACCTACTCTTCCCCTGGTCCTTGTTTTACCTCCCTTGCCCTGAGCAACTAATTTTACTTCCCAGGACCTGCTTGTTTTTGATTCCCACTTTCCCTAGACCCCTACTGCAGAACCCCCTTCGGAGCACACCTCACGCCCCAGGGATGCAGAGACAACGTCTTTACCCCCTCACGAGACAAGTGTGTACCCGTCGCGACAGTACAGGTAGTCGTTGCCATAGAATCGTTGCCAGTTACTTCACCCCCATATGAAGAAAGACTGAAAAGCGTAGCTTACATTCTAGAGAGGCGTGAGTTAGGGGAGATATGATAGAGGTGTACAAGTGGGTAAGTGGGATTAACAAGGGTAAAATGGAAGATGTTCTGAAGCTCAGTAATAACGAAATAACTAGAACAAATGGCTTTAAATTAGATAAATTCCGATTCAGAAAGGATATAGGCAAGCACTGGTTTGGTAATAGAGTTGTGGATATGTGGAATAGGCTACCGAGTGCTATAGTAGGATCGGGGACGCTAGGGAGCTTCAAGACGAAGTTGGATAGGCACATGGAAGTGCTGGGATGGGTGTGAAAGGGATCTGCCCTGTATGGGCCAGTCGGCCTCCTGCAGTATCCCACTTTCTTAAGTTCTTATGTTCTTATAACTGTGCCCCCCCGTCCACCGATTCGAAAACTGATGAAAAGAATGTTAATAGATTAGTTAGGCAAGAACGTCCGCTTGTGAAGCCATGCTGGGAATCATTGATCAATCGGTGCTTCTCCAGGTGATTTCGAATAGAGTTTGAAATGATTGCTTCCAGTAATTTGCCTACTATTGATGTTAGACTGATTGGGCGGTAGTTAGAGGATAGTGATCTATCCCCCTTCTTGAAAATCGGTATTATATTCGCTATCCTCCAGGATTCTGGTACTACACCTGTTTTTAAGGACATGTTAAACAACTTTGCTAAGGGCATACTAAGCTCTTCCTTACATTCCTTTAATACTCTGGCAAATATCTCATCGGGACCAGGTGACTTATTAGGCTTTAGTTTGTCTATTTGCTTACCTTATAAGCAGCTTGTCAAAATCTTAAGGAAATATCTACAAGAAAATTCACCCTCTCTCTCTCTTCTCCACATAAGAACGAGTCAACCTGCTATACTAAGACTCTCGTTAGTATCTTTACAAAGTGCATTCTTAAGGGTAAACGAGTCTAGTATGGTCAATTCTTACGATACCTTAGAAAAATGGTGAAGAAATTACGTAAAAAAAGCTGTTATTACATTGATTGACGTCCACTCTCAACCATACCTACGAACTATCGAGCTGACACGCCAAGACTCTCGTTCACATCTTCTAAGGAGCTCGTACCTCTGACACGTAATTGAGAAACCTGGGGGGGGGGGGTGAGAGGGCGTGGAGGGACTAGAAGGGGAGATAGGTGGTTAGTGGGGGTCAGGGACGCGGGGAGGAAAGGGATCAGGGACCGTGGAAGGGAGGGGGAGGGAGGGTGTTCCGTGTCGCCTCACTCACGCATACTGCCACCCACCTGAGGTCTGTTAATGTAAACCACTTCTCATTCCGTGACACTACCAACGGTAATTTTTTTTTATTCTGTGAGAGAGAGAGAGAGAGAGAGAGAGAGAGAGAGAGAGAGAGAGAGAGAGAGAGAGAGAGAGAGAGAGAGATCATGCTTTCTTTTGATTCCTTGGGGTCAGTAAAAGTCAGGACATATTGCCCCAGGTCACTTCACGGCATATTGTTCAGGTTACTCAGGCTCACTACAAATTGCCCCAGGTCACTCAGGCTCACTACATATTGCCCCAGGTCAACCAGGTTCACGATATATTGTCCCAGGTCGCTCAGGCTCACTACATATTGCTCCAGATCACTCAGACTCACTTCACATTGTTCCAGGTCACTCAAAATATCTCACTCACGTCTTGGTCTCTGAAGGCGTCAATATGTCAGGTGAGGTCGTGGGTGTCACACTTAATTACCTGGCTAAAGACTCTAACACGTATTATTCACTTTACAGAGAAGAATAGCCATACCGATCATTGGAAGACATTATTTTGGTCACGTAAGTCGTAAAAGAGAGGGAGACAGTGTGTGTGTGTGTGTGTGTGTGTGTGTGTGTGTGTGTGTGTGTGAGTGTGTGGTTTGTGGGTGTAAGTGCCTGTGTGGGTGTAAGTGGGTGTGTATTTGCATGTGTGTCTGTATGAGTGTTTGATTACTAAATATCATACCTACACTTTGTACCTGAAACATATACATGTCGATATATTTCAAAATAAATGTGCTGAAACCTGACTCACCTTCACTCCACTCCTCCCCCCTGTAAGAGCTCTCTCAGGGGTAGGTCGTGGTTCTACGTAGAGAGGAAAGACGTGTAGAGGGAGAGAGTTCTTATGTCAGGGAGTGTGAGGGTGAGAGGTGGAGGACGTTGGTGTGAGAGCTGCTTCAGGACTGTGTTGGCTGGTCCTCTTTTCCTCCTTCAGTCCTGACGGCGAGTTTGATTCCTCTGTCAGTATATTTGAGATAACTTGATTTTATCCATTTTGTTTTCACGTTTATGATGTAATAATAATAACAACAATAATAATAATAATAATAATAATAATAATAATAATAATAATAAAAACAATAATAATAATAAAAATAATAAAAATAGTAGTAATAATAATAATAATGACAAACAACTACTCTTACTAAATATTGATAACGAGTATTAAATAATGACACTAGTCAGAGTCATTAACCCTTTCACAGTGGGGTTCCCCAGGGGTCAGTACTAGGCCCACTCTTGTTCATAATCTACATAAACGATCTAGATACTGGGATCAGCAGTGACATAAGCAAGTTTGCGGATGAAACCAAAATAGGGCGGCAGATTAATTCAGGGCAGGATACAAATGCATTACAGGAGGATTTAAATAAACTGCAGGGGTGGTCTGAAAAATGGCAAATGAAATTCAACACCAGCAAGTGCAGCGTACTTAATATTAGAAGAACAAATACTGACAATGTATACAGCCTTAACAACATCAACCTAGAGAAGTCGACTTGTGAAAGAGACCTAGGGGTACTTGTAAGCCCGGACCTACGGCCTAGAAAACAGTGCGTTAATGTTCGAAATAAGGCAAACAGAGTATTGGGTTTATATCTAGAAGTGTAAGTAATAAGAGTGCAGAGGTCTTATTGCAACTATATCTTGCGCTCGTCAGGCCGCACCTCGATTATGCGGTTCAGTTCTGGTGCCCTTATTATAGAATGGATATCAATTCACTCGAGTCGGTGCAGCGAAGAATGACGAAAATGATTCCGGGACTTAGAAACCTTCCATATCAGGATAGGTTAAAGAAACTAAACTTGCATTCCCTAGAAAGACGAAGAGTGCGGGGAGATATGATAGAAGGATTTAAGTGGGTGAAAGGAATCAATAAAGGGGATATAGATAAAGTTCTTATAATATCCGAGCAGGATAGGACTCGAAGCAACGGATTTAAGTTGGATAAGTTTAAGTTTAGGAGGGAGATAGGAAGGAACTGGTTCACAAATAGGGTGGTGGACGAGTGGAACAAGCTTACCAACTTTGTAGTAAGTGCTGGAACGCTGGAAAGTTTTAAAAGATGGCTAGATAGATTCATGGATGATAGAGAGTGGTAGTAACTCTCGACAGGAGCTGCCATGCACAGGCCAACCGGCCTATTGCAGACTCCTTATGTTCTTATGTATGTTAAGCTGAATAAAATTGTCTGGCGGTAGCCAAAATAAAATGGCAAGTGCGTGACACGCGGTGAAAAGGGTAATATTACATGGCGATATTACTCTAATAATGATAGAGATATTTCCTGTATAGTAATGTATATAATTCTTGTGTAATTACTTTGTGATTTACTGCGTCTGTTAATATTGGTGTGTGGTGTGGGTAGGTACTGTAGCACGGGGTCACTACACGGGATCACTACACAGGGTCACCACAATGGCTTATTACCGGGGTCGCTAACAGGGGGGCACCACAATGGCTTATTACACGGGCTTGCTACACGAGGTTACTGAGTTGCGACACGAGATCACTACACGAGGCCACTACACTGAGTCGCTCACTACACGAGGCCACTACACCGAGTCGCTCACTACACGTGGCTTCTACATGGGGTTCCTACACACGGCTACTACAAGGGGCTATTACATGGAATCACTACACGGAGTTACTACACATGGTTACTACTTAGGGTTACTACACGAAGTCACCACACGCATCACTACACCGAGTCACTCAGTACACTGGGCTATTACACGGGGTTACTACATGGGGTCACTACAGGACTCACTACACAGAGTCACTACACGAGGCCACTACATGAGAGTAAAAGTAAAAAAAAAGTTAAGTGGACCTCAGATTAAATACCTACATAAGAACATAAGAACATAAGAAAGTGGGATACTGCAGGAGGCCGACTGGCCCATACAGGGCAGATCCCTTTCACACCCATCCCAGCACTTCCATGTGCCTATCCAACTTCGTCTTGAAGCTGAAGCTCCCTAGCGCCCTCGATCCCATTATAGCACCGGTAGCCTTCCTATTCCACATATCCACAACTCTATTACTTCAAATCAGTGCTTGCTCATATCCTTTCTGAATCGAATTCTTATCTAATTTCAAGCCATTTGTTCTAGTTATTTCGTTATTGAGCTCAGAACATCTTCCATTTTACCCCTTGTTAACTCTACTTCACCCACTTGTACACCTCTAATATCTCCCCTAACTTCTACGCCTCTCTACGAATGTAAGCTCAAGCTTTTCAGTCTTTCTTCATATGGAAGGTTTCTAATATTATGGATCATTTTTGTCATTCTTCTTTGTACTCTCTCCAAAGAATGGCGTCTATTCTATAATAAGGACACTAGAATTGAACCGCATAATCCATGTGTGGCCTCACTAATGCTAGGTAAAGTTTCAAGATAACGTCAGCAGTTCTGTTACCCACACTCCTAGATATGAACCCAAGAATCCTGTTTGCCTTGTTGCGAACGCTAATACATTGTTTTCTAGGTTTCAAGTCGTTGCCAACAAATACACCTAGATCTTTTTCACAATCTGAGTTTTCTATTTCCGTGTTACCTAGTTTATACTTAACGTTTGTATTCGTCTTCCCTATCTGTAGTACCTTGCATTTATCAGCATTAAAATTCATTTGCCAGTCTACTGACCACTCATGTAAGGTATCTAGATTCTTTGAAGGTGTTCAAAGTCACTGGGTCTGAATTTATCACTTCCCCATTTTGGTGTCATCTGCAAATTTACTAATCCTACTAGTTATGCCTAAATCAAGATCATTAATGGAATATAAATAAACAGCAGAGGGCCTATTACAGATCCCTGGGGAACTCCATGGACCGCACCCCAGTCTGACTTTAATCCATTTATGCTGGACTTCTTTTTAGTTTTCTACCAGTTAACCATGACCTAATCCATTTTAATAATGGATCCACCTATTCCATGTGCTTCTACCTTCCTTATCAATCTCTCATGAGGGACTCTATCGAATGCTTTACCGGAAATCTAAATAAAGCCTTATATCATAAGACTTATCATTATCTACCGCTTCATATACTTCTTGGAGAAAAAAGCTACAAATTTGTGAGACAAGAATCATTCCTGGTGAACCTGTGCTGAGAAGAATGAATTGCTGAATGTTTCCAAGGTGGCTTGATTTTTGTAGCAATAATTCGACTTACAACTTGCCTATGATTGACGTGAGACTAATGACGGTAATTTGATGCTATTGATTTATCACCTTTTTGAAATCGGAACTACATTTGCAAGTTTCCAAGCTTCTGGCACTAGGCCCGATTCTAATGACTTATTAAATAAAACTGCTAATGGATTACCTACCATCTCTCACATTCTTTAATATTCTAGCATATACCCGTCTGACCAGGCGATTTATGAGGCTTCAGTTTGTTAATTACTTTAAGCACATCGTTAGTAATATTGATATTCATCAACATATTTTCTATACTCGTCGTTATATACCTTAAGAACTTCTGGAAACTGTGCTAGGTTTTCATTTGTGAATACGGAGCGAAAATGACTATTAATGTACTACATTTAACTCATCATCAGCCATTTCTCCTGTCGTAGTTTTAAGGGGACCTATTGTATCTCTAACCTTTGATTTACAGTTGATAAAAAGTTGGGTTATTTTCTTCGATCTGTTTGCTACCTTGATTTCATAATTTCTCTTTGCTTTTCCTAATTCTGTTTTTTACCTGTCTTGTTAGGTTCTGATAGGCAACCAAGTAAGTGATTTTCGCCTTTTCTTAACTTTTTCTATATAATTTTCTTTTTTCCCTAGAAGATCTAAGAGTCTATTATTCATCCATTTTGGTTGGTTCCGTATCGATCTGAATTTTCTTTTTAGGATGTGTTTATTTTGGTCATTATTGATTGTCTCAATAAATTGTTCATAAGTAGCTGCTAAATTAAATTCGGGGTTATCCCGTCCTAAGTTGACAGTTGACGCAGATTGATTTACTTTGTGAAGAAGACTCTGTTTGTAATCAGTGTTGAATAACTCAATAAACCATGTAACTCCCCTAACTTTAATACCTTAAGTCCTCTCAAGATCTGTTGATATCTTAATACGCTTCAACAACTGAAGTCTTTAAGTGTATATTCTACCAGTCATCAAATTTAATATCAAACACACACACACACACACACACACAACATAATGCCTATCACTGGTATTAATCTCAACTTTCTTTGATTTATCATTCATGTGAGACTCTACAGCAGGTTAAGGACCTCGCTCTTCATAACATCAACAAGAGTATTATACAGACAACAAGACCCAAGTTGTTGTCTTAGGTTTTTACGTCACAGTATTCAGCCCAGGAGGGGGGGAGCTATTTTGTTTCTTTAGTGAAGTTCAAACACAAACAAAGGTTTAATATTCGGTGTGTTGGTTAATCCTTATAGCTTAATTAACATTATCTTCAGCCTAAAGTAATTTGGCTTGAACCGAAACAACATTGTCTTGATCTATCTATCTATCTATCTATCTCAAGAAAAGTATGAAGATGTAATGGAATAGACACAAGAGAGAATAAACTAGTTATAGACACACACACACACACACACACACACACACACACACACACACAAACACACACACACACTCTCTTGCTTTCACAATTTAACCTTAGTGGAACGACTACTCCAAACGCTAACACCAACAAACACAAATATATACAAACAAGCAAACGAAAAAACAAACCCAACAAAAACGAACACAATCAGAAATACAAACACAAACACTATGAAACACAAAATGAAACAAATACAAGTATAAACAAACAAACACACCCACATTCAGAGGTGTCTTCCCTCGTCATCTCCCCACTGCTTCACCATCGTCTTAAAACAGCCGCCAGTATGTCTACGCACGACACAGATCAACACCTTCGCCTTGATAACAACACCAGCAGCAGTATCCTCATCACCTTCAGCTGACAGTCTTTACAAAACCGAGAATGAGTCGCTTTTGCTGGCAGATTGTTGCGCTTTGACGTCTCTCTCTCTCTCTCTCTCTCTCTCTCTCATCCAGTATAACATCTTTCTCCATTCATTTTCTAATCACTATAAATTCACTAATTCTCTCTATTTCTCTCTCTTCCTTATCCATGACCATCTTTCTTAATCTCACTTACACACACACACACACACACACACACACACACACACACACACACACACACACTGACTCTCTCTCTCTCATCCAGGACAACCTCTTTCTCCAGGGTCTCTTTCAAATCACTACGCTCTCACTAACACTCTCTTTTCTTTTCTCTCTCTTTCTTTTCTCTCTCTTTCGTTCGGGGGACTTCCGAGGCCATGACTTTCTGCGAGTTGCCGGAAGGTTTCTCGTCTTGGAATTCTGATAAACTTCTTCCAGGTCGGAGAGAGGTGAGGGAAGACACTAGGAGAAGAGAGACCGGGGAAGAGACAGAGACAGAGATAGAGAAACTGGGGAGCGGAAAAAGAGATAAATAAAGAAATTGCTGGTAGGAATTAATTGATGTTTAAAAGCAATCATTAATCAATGTTTACTTGTATTTTTTAATGTTTACATGTTAGAATCAATGTTTACAAGTAAGAATTATTTAATGTTTACATGGAAAAATTATTTATTGTTTACAGGTAAGATTAAATTAATGTTTACGTATAAGAGTTAATTAATATTTACAGGTAAGAATTTCTTTATATCTACAGGTAAAAATCAATTATTATTTCCAGGTGAAAATAAATTAATGTTTACCTGAGTGACTCACCTTGGCTGGGACGGCAACATGGTGACGGTGACAGGAAAATTATACATTTATAAGTAGGAATTAAGATCAAGTGTTGGATTTATAGAAGGGGAGAGTTATTGATCAAGGGGGAGGATAATAACACCCAGGGATACATTACTGGGGAGATAATCAATAAACTAAAGTAGGAAGATTATAATGAATAAGATAAACAATATTAAAGAAATTAATAAATTAGATACAAATATTTTATAGATAAACATATGGAGTAAATTAGACTCAAATATAGGAATAAATTTGGATAAGAATATTAGTATAATTAAGGAAATTAAATACATAATATTAAAATAGGAAAATACAAGTAAATTAGATCAAGTAAATAAAATAATTATAGAGATGGTATTGTGATGTAGTGTCGACTTTATATGAGGAAGGAGGGGGAGGGGGAGGGAGGGAGAGTGAGAGAGGGGGTGAGAGAGGTGAGGGGGGGGGAGGGAGGTGGGGAGTGAGGGAGGTGAGGGAGGAGGAGGAGGGGGAGGAGGGGAGTGAGGAGGTGAGGGAGGAGGGAGGGAGGAGGTGAGGAGGGAGGGAGGGAGGGAGGGGTGTTATGATCTATATGAAGACTTTTACTGTTTCGTTAAATATACAATAAAAAAAAATATGAATTGAGCAGAATGAGTCATGTCAAGAACACACGTGATCTGATCAATGGTAGGAGGGGAGAGGAGGAGGAAGGGTGAAGAGGCGAATAGCAAAGGAAGGAACGGGTGGAGAGAGAAGGAGAAAGGGAAAGGAGGAGGAGGAGGAAGAAAAGGAAAGAGGAAAAGGAAGAGGAGGAAAGGAGGAGGAAAGGAGGGTGGGAGGGCGGTTGGAGGCGGATGAAACAGAAGGAAAGGGGAGAGGAAAGGTGGAGAAGAAGGTGCAAGAAGAAGACTGAGGAATGAAGGGGTGGAATAGGTGGTAGGAGAGGAGACGAATAAAAGACGGAGAAGAGAAAGAGAGAGGAAAAGAGGAGAGGAAGGGAGGAAGGAGGAGAGAAAGAATAAGAAATACAGGGAGGAGAGGGGGATGAAGGGCGGGAGAAGTATAGAAAAGACGTGGAGACGAGGGAGGGAAGAGGAGAGGGAAAGGGGAGAGGAGGAGAAAGAATAGAAAGGGGAGGGAGGGGAGGGAAGGGGAAGAATAAATACTTAAACAATTGTCGTATACAATCAGCTTCCCTTCCTTCCGTCTGCCATCTGTCACCTGCCACCCTCCCCCTTCACTCCCTCCCACCCTTCCCCGTCACTCCCCCCTACTCCTCCCCCGTCACCCCCCACCACCCTTCCCCGTCACTCCCCTCGACACCCCCCCCCACCATCCCGTTACACACACATACTCACCTGTACTATGATACCACCGCAGCCACTATTAGTACAGACTGTCTACTACTACTACGACTACTACGACTACTACTACTACTACTACTACTACTACTACTACCGGCTACTACTACTACCGGCTACTACCACGACTACCACTATTACAGGCTACTACCACTACTACCACTATCACCGCCTACCACTAGTACAACTACCACCGGCTACCACCACAACCACCACTACCACTATCATCGGTTACTATCACTACTACCAGTATCACCGGCTAGTACAACTACTACCACTATCACCACCTACCACTACTACAACTACCACCAGCTACCACCACAACCACCACTACCACTATCACCGGCTACCACCACCACTACCACTATCACCGGCTACCATCACAACCACTACTACCACTATCACCGGCTCCCATCACAACCACCACTACCACACTATCACCTGCTTCCCACCACCACCACTCACTTTCACCACTATCACCGGCTACCATCAATAAACCACTCACTACCACTATCACTGGCTACCATCACAACCACCACTACCACTATCACTGGCTACCATCACAACCACCACTACCACTCACCGGTTCCCATCACAACCACTCACTACCACTTCATCACCAGTTCCCACCACCACCACCACCACTACCACTATCCCTGGCTACCATCACAACCACTACTACCACTATCACCGGCTCCTGTTCACCACTACCACACTACATCACCGGCTACCACCACCACTACCACTATCACCGGCTCCCCACCACCACTCACTATCCATCACCATTACCATCACAACCACCACTACCACTATCACCGGCTACCATCACAACCACCGCTATCACCGGCTTCCACCTCACCACTACCACTACATCACCGGCTCCCACCACCACTACCACTATCACCGGCTCCCCACTCACCACTACTACTATCAATGTATTACCATCACACCAATTAATTATCACTATCACCGGCTCCCCACCACCACCACCAACACTACCACTATCACCGGCTACCATCACAACCACAACTACCACTATCACTACCACTATCACCTGCTCCCACCACCACCACCACTCCCACTATCACCGGCTACCATCACAACCACCACTACCACTATCACCGGCTACTACCATTAAGGACACCTGGATCCAACTGACCGGAAATAGTATTGACCAGGTGATGACGACGTTACTACCTACCTCACTTTTCCGCTCTCCCTCCCTCTCACTTTTTCCCTTTTTCTCTCTTCTATCCTTCCCCTCCCTCTCTCGTTCGCAAATTTTTCTCTCCCTCCTTCGCTTTCACTCTCTCTCTCTCTCTCTCTCTCTCTCTCCACCCCCTCTTCCTCTCTATTCCTTTCACTTCTCCTATCATCCATCCTCCTTTCACCCTCTCCCTCCCTCTCATCTCTCTAACTCCCTTCTTCCCTCCCTCCCTCCCTCTCCCCCTTCCTCCTTCTTTCTCCTCCTTTCCTCCCTCTCGGTACCTCATTTCCTCCCTCTCTATTCGTCTCTCATCCAACGGCTCCCTCTCTCTCTGATTCTCCTTCCCCCTGTCTCCTTGCCTCACTCCCCGTTTTTCCCTCTCCTTCCCTCCTTCCCCACCTCTCCCCGTTTTCCCCAGCCTCTTTCCAAGTCCCTCTTTCTCTCCCCCTTTTCATCACTCTCAGCCCCTCCTTTCCCCTTCCCCCTCTCCCCTCTTCCCTCCTCCTTCTCTCCTCTCCTCACTCATTCACCTTCTGACTCACACTTCGTGTATGAGTCAGTCCACAGGTGAGTGACACAAAGGTGGATTAATTACTCCCAGTACAACGATCTGAAGACAAATAGACTAATTCATCATGGAATAAATAATCTCCCTTCCCCACCGTTCCACACACACACACACACACACACACACACACACACACACACACACACACACACACACACACACACACATACACACACACATACACACACACACACACACACACACACACACACATACATACACATACACATACACACACACATACACACACACACACACATACACACATACACATACACACACACACACACACACACACATACACATACACACACACACATACACACATACACATACACACACACACACACACACACACACATACACACACACATACACACACACACATACACACACATACACACACACACATATACACACATACACATACACACACACACATACACACACACACACACATACACACATACACATACACACACACACATACACACATACACATACACACACACACATACACACACACACATACACACACACATACACACACACACACACACATACACACACACATACACACACATACACACACACACATACACACATACACATACACACACACACACATACACACACACACATACACTACTACTACACACACACACACGTCGACACCATTTCACTCACTTCCGTCCAAAATACAACCTATTGATTTTACAGTGACCCCCCTCCCCACTCCCTCCCCTAAACCCACCCCCATGATAATAAGGTGTTTTACATAATTAACTACGAAAGCGCATGTTGCAAGCCGATCCACGTCTATTCGATCGTAATTACTAAATCGAATAGTTTATCTAAAGCTTCGCTAATTAAGGGAAACGAACAGCAGCAGCAGCGAACGATCAGGTCATCAGAGTGTGAATTATCATCATCCTCCCTCAAACAAGAACTGCGATCAGCTGTTCCCGTTCAGTTATCGACGCGGGCTGGGGAAAATATTACATGTTTAGCGAGTGAGTTATTGCGCCTGTTATTTTTCCCGCGCTGAAATTGATCTCCGTATTGTGTGTGTGTGTGTGTGTGAGAGAGAGAGAGAGAGAGAGAGAGAGAGAGAGAGAGAGAGAGAGAGAGAGAGAGAGAGAGAGAGGTCAGCATCAGATGGTTACACATAACAAGGGTTCTCGACATGGTGCACTTGAGGTGAGCTGTCCTGTATATACCTCAACCAGCACCTGAGAGTGACGTGACCTAACCTTAGTGACATGACCGACAATACCGTGACATGTACCGACAGTACCATGATATGACTGACAGTGCCATGACATGACTGACAGTAGCATGGGATGACTGACAGTACCATGAAATGACTAACAGTATCATGACATGACCGACAGTACTATAACATGACTGACAGTACCATGATATGACTGACAGCACATAGCCGACAGTACCATGACATGACTGACAGTACCATGACTTGACCGGCAGTACCATGACATGACTGAGTGCACAGGGACATGACTGACAGTACCGGGACATGACTGACAGCACCGGGACATGACTGAAAACATCAGGACATGACTGACAGTGCCGGGACGTGACTGACAGTACCTGGACATGACTGACAGTATCGGGACATGACTAACAGCATCGAGACTTGACTGACAGTATCGGGACATGATTGAAAACATCGGGACATGACTGACAGTGCCGGGACATGACTGACAGTACCTGGACATGACTGACAGTATCAGGACATGACTAACAGCACCGGGACATGAGGTTACCGGGTAGCTGCTGAGTGAGGACATGCCAACCTGGTCCTCTGTTGACTGACACACACACACAGTGACTGGCACATGCAACTTAACATGGCAATACGTGTCATTACGCATCACCCCACCTGTAATTACGGCCAGGTGATAGGGCGAGGAGAATGGAGAGGAAAGGAAACGGGGAGAGGAGAGGGGGAGAGAAGGGTGAGGAGGAGGGGGAGTAAGCGGTAGATTAGGGGAGTTTGTAACAGAATAACAAGCCAGTAAGGGTCGATGTACCCACACACACACACACACACACACACACACACACACACACACACACTCAAATCCTGTATATGTATTTTGTGAAACCCAGCTTATATCGATCCTGTTGGGTAATCTACAGTACACACTTTACCTGTGAATAATCCAGGTTTTATCTACACCTGTAATATCGGCTTCATCTATCTATAGTCTAGGCTTCATCTACCTGTACTCTAGGCTTCATCTATCTATAGTCTAGGCTTCATCTACCTGTACTCTAGGCTTCATCTATCTATAGTCTAGGCTTTATCTACCTGTACTCTAGGCTTCATCTATCTATAGTCTAGGCTTCATCTACCTGTACTCTAGGCTTCATCTACTTATAATCTAGCTTCATCTACCTGTAGTCTAGGCTTCATCTACCTGTAGTATAGCTTCATCTACCTGTAGTCTAGGCTTCATCTACCTGTGTCTAGATTCATCTGCTCTGTAGTCTAGACTTCATCTACCTGTAGTCTAGACTTCCATCTACCTATAGTCTAGGCTTCATCTACCTGTAGCTGTCTAGGCTTCATCTTACCTGTAGTATAGCTTCATCTACCTGGTAGTCTAGGCTTCATCTACCTGTAGTCTAGGATTCATCTACCTGTAGTCTAGACTTCATCTTTACCTGTAGTCTAGACTTCATTCACCTATAGTCTAGGCTTTATTTACCTGTAGTCTAGGCTTCATTTACCTGGCCAGTCTATAGGGCTTCATCTACCTGTAGTCTAGGCTTCATCTACCTGTAGTCTAGGCTTCATCTACCTATAGTCTATGCTTCATCTACCTGTAGTCTAGGATTCATCTACCTGTAGTCTAGGCTTCATCTACCTGTAGTCTAGGCTTCATTCACCTGTAGTCTAGGCTTCATTCACCTGTAGTCTAGGCTTCATCTACCTGTAGTCTAGGCTTCATCTACCTATAGTCTATGCTTCATCTACCTGTAGTCTAGGCTTCATCTACCTGTAGTCTAGGGCTTCATCTTACCTGTAGTCTAGGCCTTCCATTCACCTGTAGTCTAGGCTTCATCTACCTGGGTGGCCCAGGATTCATCTACCTGTAGTCTAGGCCTTTCCACCTTACCTGTAGTCTATAGATTCATCTACCTGTAGTCTAGGCTTCCATTCACTCTGTAGTCTAGGCTTCATCTACCTGTAGTCTAGGCTTCATCTACCTGTAGTCTAGGCTTCATCTACCTGTAGTCTAGGCTTCATTCACCTGTAGTCTAGGCTTCATTCACCTGTAGTCTAGGCTTCATCCACCTGTAGTCTAGGCTTCATGAGTCACTGGATGAATAATGTAGGCGATGATGGGTCAATATTCCTCTAGGGACAACATGGGGTGATGGGTGGTGAATGGGGGAGACCTGATGACTTAGTGAGGGAAGGAGGGAGGGAAGGAGGGAGGGAGGGAAGGAGGGAAGGAGGGAGGGAGGGAGGGAGGATGGAGGAAGGAGGAGTGAGGGAGAAGGAGGGAGGGAGGGAGGAGGAACCAAGAAAGGACTGGAAAAAGGGCAGAGGAAGGAAAAAATAACAAGAGAAACAAGCAACACATAAAGAGAGAGAGAGAGAGAGAGAGAGAGAGAGAGAGAGAGAGAGAGAGAGAGACTTGTATACCACGATTCACTCTCCTCACCACCTGGCCTCTGAGTTATCACTTTACTTAATAATCACAGACACACACCAACACCTGACTTGTTATAATTATCTCTTATTATTTTATTTGTTATTGTGTCCTCTTGTTATTGTGTCCTCTTGTTATCATGTTCTCTTGTTATCATGTTCTCTTGTTATCATGTTCTCTTGTTATCATTTACTTGCCAATACTCAGTTATCTTTGTTTTCTTTTTTATTATTTAATCTTGTTATCATGTTCTCTTGTTATCATTTACTCTTGTCATCATTTACTCATGTTATCTTGTTTTCTTTTTATTATTTAATCTTGTTATCATTTACTCTTGTTATAATTTTTTCTTGTTATCATTTACCCTTGTTATCATGTTCTCTGGTCATCATTTACTCTTGTTATCATTTATTCTGGTTATCATGTTCTCATATTATATTTTTTCTTGTTATCATTTATTCTTGTTATCTTGTTTTCTTTTTATTATTAATATTGTTATCATTTACTCTTGTTATCATTTTTTCTTGTTATCATTTACCCTTGTTATCATGTTATCTTACTATTTTATCTTAGTATTATTTCTTCATGTTGTTAGCATAATCTTCGTAATCTTCTTTTCTTCCTCTCGTGATATCGTGTTAGCATGTTATGGACAGAAGTGCCAATAACGACGGAACAAGAGAGAAAGAAATGAAAATTACCAGCAGAGAAATCTTTTATTTGCAATATTGCGAATGTTGTGTGTGTGTATGTTTTGTTCTGTGTCTGTATTGCATTGTCTGTGTGTCTGTATTGTGTTGTGTGTGTTTATTTTGTTGTGTGTGTGTGTATGTTTTTTGTGTGTCTGTATTGCATTGTCTGTGTGTCTGTATTGTGTTATATGTGTATATTTTGCCGTGTGTGTATGTTTTTTGTGTGTCTATATTGCATTGTGTGTGTTTCTATATTGTGTTATGTGTATTTATATTTTTTTTGTGTGTGTGTGTGTGTGTGTGTGTGTGTGTGTGTGTGTGTGTGTGTGTGTGTGTATGTTTCTGTTGTGTGTGTGTCTGTTGTGTGTGTGTGTGTGTTGTTATATTTGTTTAATAATAATAATAATAATAATATTAACGGTTATTGAAAGAGCTTGCTAGCCAGAAGGCTGAAAATATACAGTTACATATTTGGGGAATGGGTTAAATTACAAATAATATACAAGTAACATAAGTGATACAAATAAGACATATAATAACTAGATGGGGAAAAGCTCAACCTACAGTTCATTTCAACATAGTGACAGTGCAAAGGGCAGTGTTTACTGGGAGTGAATACACTGGTTTATTACAAGTTATTGATAATTTTTCAATGGTTGGGACTGGGCTGTTCTTATAGCGACCAGTTCATGCACGTATGGGCTGGATGCGGTTGTGGTGTCGTACAAATTCTCGGGCAAGGGATCTCAGGTGGTAGTAGGAGCCGGTGTCGGGGATGGTGAGAAACTTCTTACAAATTTGCAGATGAGGCCGTGGTGATGGTCAGTGAGAGTTGAAAGGGTCAGTGTGTTGAGCGCTTGCTTATTATACTGCGTGTGCGTGTTTTTGTTGTGTGTATATATTGTATTGTGTGTATGATCACCATACTATGTGCACCACTCTCCGTGACCACCACACTAGGTGCCTCACCTCGGTGACCACCACACTAGGTGCACCACTCATCCGTGATCACCACACTAGGAGCACCGCCCTCCAGGACCACCACACTACAGTAGGCGCCTCCACTCCTCCGTGATCACCACACTAGGTGCACCACCTCGTGATCACCACACTAGGTGCACCACTCCTCCAGGACCCCCACACTACACTAGGTGCCTCACCTCCGTGATCACCACACCAGGTGCACCACTCCTCCGTGATCACCAAACCAGGAGCACCGCTCCTCCAGGACCACCACACTACAGTAGGCGCCTCACCTCTGGTGACCACCACACTAGGGTGCACCACTCATCCGTGATCACACCAGGAGCACTGCCCTCCGTGATCACCACACTAAGTGCACCACCTCCTGACCACCACACTAGGTGCACCACCTCCATGACCACCACACTTGGTGCACCACTGTGACCACCACACTAGGTGCACCAATCCGTGACCACTACACTAGGTGCACCGCTTCCGTGACCACCACACTAGGTGCACCACCTCCGTGATCACCACACTAGGAGCACCGCCCTCCGTGATCAACACTACAGTAGGCGCCTCCTCCTCCGTGACCACCACACTAGGTGCACCACTCATCCGTGATCACCACACTAGGAGCACCGCCTCCGTGATCACCACACTAGGTGCACCACCTCCTGACCACCACACTAGGTGCACCTCCGTGACCACCACACTTGGTGCACCACCCTCCGTGACCACCACACTAGGTGCACCAACCAGACCATTACACTAGGTGCACCGCTTCTCCGTGACCACCACACTCAGGTGCTCCACCTCCGTGATCACCACACTAGGAGCACCTGCTCCTCCAGGACCACCACACTACAGTAGGTGCCTCACCTCCGTGACCACCACACTCAGTGCACCACTCCTCCGTGACCACCACACTAGGTGCACCACCTCCGTGACCACCACACTAGGTGCACCACCCTCCGTGACCACCACACTAGGAGCACCTCCAGGACCACCACACTACAGTAGGTGCCTCACCCTCCGTGACCACCACACTAGGTGCACCACTCCTCCGTGACCACCACACTAGGTGCACCACCTCCTGACCACCACACTAGGTGCACCACTCCGTGACCACCACACTTGGTGCACCACCTCCGTGATCACCACACTAGGTGCACACCCTCTGTGATCACCAAACTAGGTGCACCAATCCGTGACCACTACACTAGGTGCACCGCTTCTCCGTGATCACCACACTAGGTGCACCAATCCGTGACCACCAGACTAGGTGCACCACTCCTCTGTGATCACCACACTAGGTGCACCACCCTCTGTGATCACCACACTAGGTGCACCAACCGTGACCACCGCACTAGGTGCACCACTCCCCAGGATCACCACACTAGGTGCACGTGCACCACTCTCCGGATCACCACACTAGGTACCTACCTCCGTGACCACCAAACTAGGTGCACCACTCCTCCATGATCACCACACTAGGTGCCTCACTCCTCGGTGACCACCACACTAGGTGCACCACTCCTCCGTGATCACCACACTAGGAGCACCGCCCTCCTGACCACCACACTACAGTAGGTGCACCGCCCGTGACCACCACACTAGGTGCACCGCCCCCGTGACCACCACACTACAGTAGGTGGCTCACTCTTCCGTGACTACCACACTAGGTGCACCACCTCCGTGATCCCCACACTAGGTGCACGACTTCTCTGTGACCACCACACTAGGTGCACCACCTCCGTGACCACCACACTTGGTGCACCACCTCCGTGACCACCATACTAGGTGCACCAATCCGTGACCACCACCAGGTGCACCACCTCCGTGATCACCACACTAGGTGCACCAATCCGTGACCACCAGACTAGGCGCACCACCTCCAGATCACCACACTAGGTGCACCACCTCCGTGATCACCACACTAGGTGCACCACCCTCTGTGATCACCATACTAGGTGCACCGCCCCTCTGGATCACCACACTAGGTGCACACCCTCTGTGATCACCACACTAGGGTGCACCACTCCTCCGTGATCACCACACAGGTGCACCACCTCTGTGATCACCATACTAGGTGCACCGCTCCTCTGTGATCACCACACTAGGTGCACCACCCTCTGTGATCACCACACTGGGTGCACCACCTCCGTGACCACCACACTAGGTGCACCACTCCAGATCACCACACTAGGTGCACCAATCCGTGACCACCGCACTAGGTGCACCACTCCTCTGTGATCACCACACTAGGTGCACGTGCACCACTCCTGCGTGATCACCACACAACACAGGTGGCCTCTGGTAGCGACAGGGAGACGATGGATGGCAGCCATCAACACACACTAACTCAGAGGGACAAGAAGTGGAATAATTTCACCCACTCTTGTTTTTGTATTCTTAACCCAGTAAACAGAGAAAAAAAACAAGACCATTAGAGCTTTAATAGAGCTTATAGAGTGTTTAGGAGAGATCCTTGATGGCTCTGTTTGTTTTGTTATTAATACAGCATCTAGTGTGAGCCCGTGGATGAGCGGGACTTCGCCTGGCATTATTGTATTTTGTTGAGAGAGTGTTACTGTCTGGGTGGAGACACGTGAGCGACAAGTGTTGCTGAATGCCTGCACTGGCGATGTTGATATGGTGGTCATCTTGTTTTTATATTTATACTACCACACTCACACAACCATCACACATATACGCAAAATCATCACACCCACACACACACACACACACACACACGCACACACACACACACACACACACACACACACACACACACACACACACACACACACACAAAACCACCACACACCCACACAACCACCACACACATGCACACAACCATCACACACACACACACACACACACACACACACACACACACACCCATCACACTCACACAACCACCACACACTCACACAACCATCACACATACACACAACCATCACAACCACACAACCACCTCCCACATACACACAACCATCACACTAACACAACCACACACACACAACACACAACCATCACACCCACACAACCACCACACCCACACAACTATCACACCCACACAACTATCACTCACACAACCATCACACCCACACAACCATCACACCCACACAACTATCACACCCACACAACTATCACATCACACAACCATCACACCCACACAACCATCACACTCACACACCACCACACCACACAACCATCACACTCACACACCACCACATTCACACAATCATCACACTCCACACAACCACCACACTCACACAACCATCACACTCACACAACCACCACACTCACACAACCATCACACACAAAACATAACCATCACACACACACAACAACCATCACACCCACACAACCATCACACCCACACAACCACCACACCTCACACAACCATCACACACATAAACACAACCATCACACACACACAACAACACCACACCCACACAACCATCACACTCACACAACCACCACACTCATACAACCACCACACCCACACACCATCACACACAACCATCACACACATAAACATAACCATCACACACACACAACCACCACACCCACACAACCATCACACACACACAACCACCACACCCACGCAACCATCACACTCACACAACCACCAACACTCACACAACCACCAAATCCACACAACCACCTCACACATACACACACAACCACCACACACACACAACCGCCACACATACACACAACCATCACACTCACAGAACCACCACCACACTCACATAACCATCACACTCACACACAACCACCACACTCAAACAACCATCACACATAAACATAACCATCACACTCAAACAACCAGTCAACCACCACACATACAAAACCACCACACACACCCACACAACCACTTCACACATACACAACCATTACACTCACACAACCACCAGACCCACACAACCATCACACTCACACAACCACCACACCCACACATCCATCACACTCACACAGCCATCACACTCACAAAACCACCACCACACCAACACAACCACCTGAAACATACACATCCATCACACTCACACAACCACCACACCCACATCCATCACACTCACACAGCCATCACACTCACACAACCATCACACTCACACAACCACCACACCCACACATCCATCACACTCACACAGCCATCACACTCACACAACCACCACACACAATATACAACCACCACACACACACAAATTGCCTCACATACACACAACCATTACACTCACACAACCACCACACCCACACAACCATCACACTTACACAACCACCAGACCCACACAACCATCACACTCACACAACCACCACACCCACATCCATCACACTCACACAGCCATCACACTCACAAAACCACCACCACACCCACACAACCACCTGAAACATACACACAACCATCACACTTACACAACCACCAGAACCACACAACCATCACACTCACACACCACCACACCCACACACATCCATCACACTCCCACAGCCATCACACTCACACAACCATCACACTCACACAACCACCACACCCACACATCCATCACACTCACAGCCATCACACTCACAAACCACCACACATAATATACAACCACCACACACACCCTAAACAAGTACCTCACACATACACACAACCATCACACTCACACACAACCATCACCTCACACAACCACCACACTCACACAACCATCACACTCACACAACCATCACACTCACACAACCATCAAACTCACACAACCACCACACCCACACAACCATCACACTAGCACAACCACCACACTCACAGAATCACCACACATATACACACAACCACCACACCCACACAACCATCACACTCACACAACCACCACACTCACACAACCACCACACATATACACACAACCATCACACCCACACAACCACTATACCCATACAACCATCACACCCACACAAACAACCTCACACATACACAACCATCACACTCATACAACCACCATACTCACACAACCACCACACTCACACAACCATCACACTCACACAACCATCCCCTCCACAACCATCACACTCATACAATCATCACACTCACACAACCATCACACTCATACAACCATCACACTCACACAATCATCACACTCACTCCAGGCACCACACTCACAACCATCACACTCATACAACCATCACACTCACAACCATCACACTCACACAACCACCACACTCACACAACCATCACACTCACACAATCATCACACTCACACAACCATCACACTCATACAACCATCACTCACAAACCATCGCACTCACACAACCACCACACCATACAACCACCACCACACACACCGACACAAACACCACACCCACACAACTACCACACAACCACTCACACAACCACCACACCCATAACCATCACACTCTCAAAACCACCACCACACCCACACACCACCTCACACATACACACAACCATCACCTCACACAACCACCACACCCACACAACCATCACACTCCACACAACCACCACACCCACACATCCATCACACTCACACAACCACCATACTCACACAACCATCACATTCACACAACCACCACACTCACACAACCATCACACTCACACAACCACCACACTCACACAACCATCACACTCACACAACCATCACATTCACACAACCACCACACCCACACAACCATGAAACTCACACAACCACCACACTCCACACAACCATCACACTCACAACCACACTCACACACCATCACACTCACACAACCATCACACTCACAGAACCATCACCTCCACACAACCACCACACCCACACAACCATCACACTAGCACAACCACCACACTCACAGAACCACCACATATACACACACAACCACCACCCACACAACCATCACACACACAACCACCACACTCACACAACCACCACACATATCACACAACCATCACCCACACAACCACCACACCCACACAACCATAAGCTCACAGCCACCACCCACACAACCATCACACTCCACACAACCACCACACTCACACAACCACCACACCCACACAACCACTATACCCATGCAACCATCACACCCACACAACCACTCCACACATAACCATCACACTCATACAACCACCATACTCACACAACCACCACACTCACACAACCATCACACTCACACAACCATCCTCCACACAACCATCACACTCATACAATCATCACACTCACACAACCATCACACTCATACAACCATCACACTCACACATCATCACACTCATCAGCACCACACTCACACACCATCACACTCATACAACCATCACACTCACAACCATCACACTCACACAACCACCACACTCACAAGCCATCACACTCACACAATCATCACACTCACACAACCATCACACACATACAACCATCACACTCCACAACCATCGCACTCACACACCACCACACCCATCCAACCACCACCACACCGACACAAACACCACACCCACACAATGCCACAACCACTCACACAACCACCACACCCATACTACCATCACACTCCACAAACCACCACCACACCCACACAAACCACCCACACATACACACAACCATCACACTCACACAACCACCACACCCCACACAACCATCACACTCCAACCACCACACCCACACACATCCATCACACTCACCAACACCATACTCACACAACCATCACATTCACAACCACCACACTCACACACCATCACACTCACACAACCACCACACTCACACAACATCACACTCACACACAACCATCACATTCACACACCACCACACCCACACAACCATGAAACTCACACAACCACCACACTCACACAACCATCACTCACAGCCACCACACTCACACAACCACCACACACATTCACCACCACCGCCCACACACCACCACACATATACACAACCTCACTCACAAAACCACACTCACACCCACCACATACACAACCATCACACTCACACAACCATCACACATATACACACAACCATCACACTCACCCAACCACAAACTCACACAATCACCACACTCACACAACCATCACACTCACACAACCATCACACTCACAACCATCACACTAGCACAACCACCACACTCACACAACCACCACACTCACACAACCACCACACTCACACAACCACCACCCACACACCCACCACACTCCACAACCACCACACATATACACACAACCATCACTCACACTACCACCACTCACACAGCTTCCACACCCACACAGCCACCACACTCACACAACCACCACACTCCACACAACCATCACACTCATACAACCACCACACTCATACAACCACCACACATTCATAACCACCACACACCCACACAACTACCACACCCACACAACCACCACACATACACACACACCCCCACCACACTCACAACCACCACACTCACACAACCACCACACCCACAAACCACCACACTCACACAACCACCACATATACACCCATCACACTCACACACGCCACCACACAACTACCACACCCACACAACCACCACACTCCACAACCACCACACTCACACAACCACCACACCCCAACCACCACACTCACACAACCACCACATACACACAACCATCACGCACCACCTCACAACTACCACACCCACACCACCATCACACTCACACAACCATCACACTCACACAACCATCACACTCACACAACCACCACACCCACACAACCACCACTCCCACACAACCACCACACCTACACAATCACCACACATATACACACATTACCCCACACGTACACACACACACCCACCACCATACCCACACCATAATCACACCTACACAACCACCACACATATACACTTCCACCAAACTCTCACCACCATCGCACACATAACCACCACACCCACATGACCACCTCACACATACATACCACCACCATAACCTGACCACTTTCTTATACACACTACCACCACACCATCACCACACTCACATCACCACACCCACGCACGCATGCACCTCCATAACTCATATTACACCAGTGACTCATGGCAGACATACACGCTCTCACACGATCCGTCAAAATTCATCAGAAGGGAAGAATGACCAGTCGAGGCTCCACTGTGTACTTTTCTTCAAGTGTAGGACCGTGACCATGGAAAAAAAAATGATAACACCTTTCCTAAAATCGTAGATCATTTAGGTTAATGGTTGTATGGATTTGTGCTTTGAGAATTCTGGGAAAAACCGCAAAGAGAAAAGACACTGAGGTGTGTGTGTGTGTGTGTGTGTGTGTACCATAACACACGTGGTGGAATGTACATTGGAGTATATTGTATTAGTTTTAGGAAATGTCACTTTTCAACTTAAAAATCATTAGACGAGTAACACACAAACACTATTGTATCTTTATTATTATTATTATTACTGTTATGTACAAACACACACACACACACACACACACACACACACACACACACACACACACAGATGGTGGAGCGGATGTGTCCGGTCTGAGTACTGGCCGGAGGAAGTTACCAACCACTAATTACTCACGTACACGGGAAGTGAATGAAAATACGATGAGGTAAATGCAGACACAAAACAATAAAATAAAAGAGAATATACCTAAATAAAGGAGGAAAATAACATGAATTGAAAATAATGTAGATTTATGTGTAAAAAAAATATAATGATGGAAATGGATGAGAAGTAAAAAAGACAAAATAAAATAAAATAAATAAATAAATATGAAAGTGAGGGTAATAAGCTATCTCCCCCTAACAACCACATCCTGTTGTTTGTTTCTTGTTAGCACCACTGTCACCACAATCATCCCCACTACAACAACCATCCCAACTAACATGCTTCACCCACCTAACACCATACTACCACCACCGCCACCACCACTACAACCACCACTACCACCACCACCACCGCCATTAATACTACTACTTTTGCCATCTCCACCACCACTACTATTTCTATAACCACCACCACTACCACCACCACCACCACACCTCTACGTTCTACCCCCACCACCACCACATACTACCACCATCTCTATCAGCACCAGCACTACCACTATCACACCACATACTATCCTCCACTACCACCATCACCATCACTAATTCCACCATCAACTCCACTACCACCACCACACACGACCATCCCTCTCCACGCCACCCTGCCACCCATCACACCACTCCACATCACCCTGTCACCCATCACACCACTCCACATCACCCTGCCACCCACTACACTACTCCACATAACCACACACTACTACCAGACCACCATGCCTGCCACTACACCACTCCACATCACCATGCCACCCACAACACCACTCCACATCACCATGCCACCCACTATACCACTCCACATCACTCACCACTACCAGACCACCATGCCACTTACCAAACCACTGCACACCACCCTGCCACCTAGCACACTACTCCACACCACCATACCACCCACAACACCACTCCACATCACCATGCCACCCACAGCACCCATCTCCACCCATCCCTCATGACATGCAATAAATTCCCCCCTCATAACTCGTTCAATATCGACAAGAGTAAAACGTATTTAATAGATGAATGTTTTATGAAGGCCGAGTGACACGCAGCCACCTGCTCTTAATGCTCAACCCCTGTATGGTTTAAGTGATTTTTGCTGTATCAGGTTGAGCGGGGAGTAGAGTATGGGGATGGGGGAGTGGGGGGAGTGGGGTGGGATGAGAGGGGATGTAGGGTGAGTAGGATGGAGAGATGAGAAGGGGTTAAGGTGAGTGGGATGGAGAAGATGGGAATGGGGTAGGGTGAGTGGAATTTGAATGATGAGAGGGGGTTGGGAGGGTGGAATGGGGGATGTGAGAGGGGGTAGGGTTAGTAGGATGGGCGAGATGGCTAAGAGGGTAGGGTGAGTGGGATAGGAAAGTTGAGAGGGAGGGAGGAGTAGGATGGGGAGATGAGGGGTAGGGAGAGTAGGGAAGGGGGGAGATGAGAGGGGGGGGGTGGGGAGGGGAGGGGGGAAATAAGAGGGGGGTGGGAGAGTGGAGAGAGTGTTGGGAAAGATGGGGTATGGGGAGAGGTGTGTGTGTGTGTGTGTGTGTGTGTGTGTGTGTGTGTGTGTGTGTGTGTGTGTGTGTGTGTGTGTGTGTGTGGGTGTGTGTGTGTGTGTGTGTGTTCAGGGAGAGAGGAAGAATGTGGCAAGGAGAGGTCTGTTTAGGGAGGAGGAGGTGTAGAGAAAGGGGAGAGGGAGGTTAAGGAGTGAGAGTAGGTGGAGTGGGGTAGGGGTGGGGAGGGTTTTGGGTGGGAGATGTTGGGGTGGGGAGAGTGAGTGTTGGGGTGGGGAGGGTGTTAAGTGGGAGAGGGGTGTGGGGAGGGAGTTTTAGGGGTGGGGAGAGGGGTGTTAGGGGTGGGGGAGAGGGGTGTTAGGGGTGGGGAGAGGGGTGTTAGGGTGGGAAAAGGAGGTTGGGGTGGGGAGATGGGTGTTAGGGTGGGGAGAGGGAGAATAATAGGTGGGGGAGAGGAGTGTGCAAGATTGACAGGTGTGTTGTATGTCTGTCCAAATTGGTTAGTAGGGATTTGAGGTGTTTCCAGCCTATTTATACTATTCCACTAATTTTTTCCACAAAAATGGTTAAAAGGTGAGTGTAGGAGGCGGTTCAGAATGGTCATGTCAGCTGAAAATTAATATTTTTTTCTGCGTGTGTTTTCGATATTGAATTTTTTCCTTTGAAAAATATTTTGATCTTTTTATAATTGTAGTCTGGAATATTATTATTATTATTATTATTATTATTATTATTATTATTATTATTATTATTATTATTATTATTATTATTATTATTATTATTATTATTATTATTACTATTATTATTATTGTTGTTGTTCGTTTTATCACTAGAAAAATCCGTATTTTTATAACGTGAAAATAATTCCAGGCATAAAAAATATTTTGTGCATAAAAAATAGGTAATATTATTGGAACCTGATAACAGATTTAATGTGTATTATTCTTCCTCATTATTTTGAGTATTTTTTCATATATATATATTAAACATGAGATAGTTAGCCTCATTTCAATCTATTATATGGTTAAAATGGGGATTAAATTGCCCTATTTTACTATTTCATCACCGTAGATATAATATTTCCTCTTATATCCTAACCAGTTAAATGTAATACACTTTTCCCTCTTTGTATACACGGAGTCCTGCATATTGTATGAACCAATTAGGTGTTGTTACTGAGAACTGAATTAACCAATTCAATTAACCGGCCGCTTTTTTGGGGGTGGGGTTAATCTTTGATAAATATTGTATGTCTATATTGACGAATCTAATGTAATTCACCTGACTTTATGTTTTAGGCATAATGAGAGAGATCAGGGGGAAATAGAGGGAGAGATGTTCAGCTTCGAAAATTTTTTCACTAAGATGTAAGTTGTGTAAATGAGAGACGCATAGATGAGAGACACATAGATGAGAGACGCATGGATGAGAGACGCATAGATGAGAGGCACATAGATGACAGACGCATAGAAGAGACACATAGATGAGAAACACATAGATGAGACGCATAGATGAGACACGCATAGATGAGAGATGCATAGATGAGGGACGCATAGATGAGAGACACACAAGCTGTTAAGAGTTGAGACACACAAGAAAATTACAAAGACAAACAGAAGTATTGTACACAGTTTGTGACTAACAAACAAAACAATCATGCTAGTGAAAAAACAAACACAATATATCAATAAAAAAGTTATGTCCAGCAAAGTGATTTATTTAGTAATGAACAAACAGTCATAAAGATGTGCACACTAACTTATAAAAACTTACATGCGCTATCATGATAGTGCACAGGTGTTGTAATTGAAAAGGGTGTGCACATGGGGGCTTGAGAGAAGACACACACATATGAAGCTTTCACATACGCACATAAAAGTTTCAGATACATTGGAGTAAACATGGGAGAGCACACACACGCGTATGAAGGTTCCATATATATACACGGGAATTAAAAAAATATACACATGAGTGGTGTACACGTGGGGGGGGTGTGGGTGTCTGAGTGTGCTCCTCCCACGATCAGTACCACACACCTGCCTACTTATCATACAACCTAAGGGGGGTGGGGGGGACGTTCTTGTCTCACAAATTTGCTTAGCTTTTTCTCAGAAGTATATGAAGCGGTAGATAATGATAAGTCATATGATATAATTTATTTAGATTTCAGTAAAGCATTCGATAGAGTCCCTCATGAGAGATTGATAAGGAAGGTAGAAGCACATGGAATAGGTGGATCATTATTAAAATGGATTAGGTCATGGTTAACTGGTAGGAAACAAAGACTCAGCATAAATGGATTAAAGTCAGACTGGGGTGCGGTCAAAAGCGGAGTTCCCCAGGGATCTGTATTAGGCCCTCCTCGCCGTTTGTTATATTCATTGTGATCTTGATTTAGGCCTCAACTAGTGGATTAGTAAATTTGCAGATGATACCAAGAATGGAAGTGATAAATTCAGACCAATTGACTTTGAACACCTTCAAAGATCTAGATACCTATACATGAGTGGTCAGTAGACTGGCAAATGAATTTTAATATGACAAGTAAAGGTACTACAGATGGGGGAAGACGAATACAAACGTTAAGTATAAACTAGGTAACACGGAAATAGATAACTCAGTTTGTGAAAAAGATCTAGGTGTATTTGTTAGCAACGACTTGAAACCTAGAAAACAATGTATTAGCGTTCGCAACAAGGCAAACAGGATTCTTGGGTTCATATCTAGGTCTGTGAGTAACAGAACTGCTGACGTTATCTTGAAATTTTACCTAGCATTAGTGAGGCCACACATGGATTATGCGGTTCAGTTCTGGTGTCCTTATTATAGAATGGACATAGATTCTTTGGAGAGAGAGTACAAAGAAGAATGACAAAATGATCCATAATATTAGAAACCTTCCATATGAGAAGAAAGACTGAAAAAGCTTAGGCTTACATTCATTAGAGGCGTAGAGTTGGGGGAGATATGATAGGGTGTACAGAAATTGAATTGAAAGTGGGATTAACAGGGTAAAATGGAAGATGTTCTGAAGCTCAGTAATAACAGAAATAACTAGAACAAATATGGCTTGAACTTAGATAAATTCGATTCAAGAAAGGATATAAACCAAAGCACTGGTTTGGTAATAGAGTTGTGGATATGTGGAATAGGCTACCGAGTGCTATAGTAGGATCGGGGACGCTAGGGAGCTTCAAGACGAAGTTGGATAGGCACATGGAAGTGCTGGGATGGGTGTGAAAGGGATCTGCCCTGTATGGGCCAGTCGGCCTCCTGCAGTATCCCACTTTCTTATGTTCTTATGTTCTCATGCCTACCTGCCCTCCTTCCCGACATTACTGGCCCCCTCCCTTCCTCTATCCCTCCCTTATTTCCTCCCTTCTTCCATCCCTCACCTTTTCCTCCCCTCCCTCCCTCCCTCCCTCCCTCCCTCCCTCTTTCACTTCCTCCCTCCCCATTTTTTCCATCCCTTCCTCTCTCCGTCATTCTCTTCCTTCCCTACTTCCCTCTCTACCTCATTTGCTTCCTCCCTCTTTCCTTCCTTCCATTCCTTATTCACTCCCTCCCACCTTTCCTCTTTCTTTCTTTTTTATTCCAAGATTTGCATATTGATACATAGTTTACTTTCGCTGTTGTTCGTATCAGTCAAGCTGTCGGGAGGTGATAGCTTTCAAGATGGTCCCAGTCAGCCTTTCCATTTAAAGATATATTTTGTCCTTCCAGTTTTTCGAGGATAGTATTAATTTTAATGGTGGATTAGACAGAAATCTAAACCCGATTACCAGTTTGTTTAGTTAGATTAGGTTACGTTGGGATGGATTTCGTTAGGTTAGGTTATGTTATGCTAGGTTAGGATAGGTTAATTTTGTTAGGTTAGGCTAGGTTAGGTTATGTTTGGTTATGTTTGGTTAGGTTTGGGTAGGTTAAGTTAGGTTTGGGTAGGTTAGGTTAGGTTTGGGTAAGATAAGTTAGTTAGGTTTGGTTAGGTTAGGGTTTGGGTAAGTTATGTTAGTTAGGTTTGGTTAGGTTAGGTTAGGTTAAGTTAGGTTAATGAGGAGGTGAATGGTTTTGGTTAGGTCAGGTAAGGATGTTAGGTTTGGTCAGGCTCGCGTGTACCTATTTTACCACAATCAATGGGGGATGTCTCAGGTGAGTAGTGGTAAGGTACAGTACTTCATAAGGGGGGTGGAATGTGGCCATAGTGAGTAAAATGGAGATGGTAAAAGGCAAATTATTTATTGATTTATTTTGACAATAGCCCAAAAGAACATCTGCGTGTCTGTGTGTGGGTGACTGTTAGCGTGTGAGTGCGTTGAAGTGTGTGTGTGTGTGTGTGTGTGTGTGTGTATGTGGCAATAGGTGCAAAGTGGGTGCGGTGGGCTAGTATATATGGTGATGGGCGTACACGGGCGGGGTGGACAGGTGACGGCCACACTAACGTTGATACACGAGCACAGGAACCTATAACTCTGGGAGGGGAAGAACAGGGTGAGGGATGATCCTGGGGGAGGCTTGTGTGTGTGTGTATATATATATATATATATATATATATATATATATATATATATATATATATATATATATATATATATATATATATATATATATATATATATATATATATATGATGATGTAGATGCACAATGGAAACGTGACGATAAATCTTGATAAAACCAGACAGGATAAGAGAAAGAAGAACCAAACCCAACACAGCTGTTGTGTCTGGCGGAATGTTGGTGTAAGTTGGTGTGTGATGTTAGATTTTCTTTGTTGTGTGTGTTAGTAAGTGGCTGAGGATATATGAGGTGGGGGGCGGTAGAGTGATAGTGGGGGTCAAGTGGAGTGGGGTTAGGTGGAGGGGTGATGGTGGGTGTGGGTGGAGGAGTGATGGCGGGTGGGGGTGGAGGGGTGATGGTGGGTGTGGGTGGAGAGGTGATGGAAGTTGAGTATGTATTGATGATGGTGGTGTGGAATGAAACCACTATAGAGTCTCACCTAGGTTACCGAAACAAACATCAAGCGGCCGGACGTCGAGTTTTCCAGCGACCACCTACTGTAAAGCAAGCTGGACCTTACCGTCTCCTGGAGTGACCTTAGTCTCGTGGTTCTCAACCGTGTGACCAAAACAAGTTTTTAGTGTGACCAAAAAATATGGTGTGACCAAAAAGTACAGTGAACTGCAAATAATTATGAAAAAAATTGTAAAGATAAAAGTCCTACAAAAAATAATGCATCAACGTATTAACTGGTGAGGAAACAAGTGCGACAGGAATTGGTCACATCCACTCGTGGGGACACTGTTTATGAGGAGGCAGCGGGGGTTCTTCCCAGTTCTACGCTGGCATTTGTGTTAAGCTGACCTGCCCAGTCCAGTGGTTGAAATCATTTCCTGCAATCCCCTGTAACTACTGATCAAGTAATTGATTAAGGTTACTCGTGATAAACTTATACAGAAATTGTGCATGGCAATTATGTATTGTGTATTTTTATACAAGAAAAATATTATCACACGCAGTGTTACTGAATCATCGGTGATGTAGTTACTATGAATTTTACTATATTATTGCAAATATCCGAGAGATGTAGAGATGATTAATTGATTATACATAGATCCCATAGATAGAAGATTACTTTAGTCAGAATCGCAATGACGGTCGTAACAGTAATGGGAATGGCACTGGCGAAGACGATAGTTGCATGCATAATGACCATAGTCATTGGTTCATAGTTGAAAAAAAGACTGTGTTCACAGGGTTGGGTATGCAGTTTTGAGATGCAGATTTCAAATGTGTTTCACTAATTTATCAATATACCAATACGTTGTTTTTCTTGCTACAGGTACATAGAATGAGGACAAATTAAATGAAAATACAGTATACAGTTAAAAATGGATAAGTACGTCATCAGAAACGGGAAGAGGAATAGAGATGATACAGACACTACCAACTCTGATGATTTAATACCCAATTCTGAGAACTTGAAACGAAATTTGACAATTTCATCCCATAGCTTTGAAGAACGTCACAGTAGTACAGCATCGGAGCTCAGTGCACTCTTAGTTTGAGCCTCTCTGCGTATTGCTTACCTTCTAGGGACAAAAAAGAAACCATTCACAGAAGCAGAGGAGATAATTGTTCCAGCCATGTGTATTGTTTCAGAAGAATTTTTGGAACAGTCTGCCAAAGCCAAGATAGAAAATATTCTATTGTCGAACAGTACTGTTGAAAGGAGAAGTCGATTGCTGTCTGAAGATTTGCTTCATCAAGTCGTCGAAAAACTACGTACTAGTCATTGGTATGGACTACAGTTCGATGAGTCGACTGATATTAGCAACAGCGTTCAAGTGATGGATTTGTTAGAATGGTAGGTGTTGAGAAGGGAAGTATTAATGAGGATTTCCTCTTTTGTTAAGACATTGGAGTAGAAACTACAGGAAATGCGATTGGGACTGCCACACTGAATCTCTTACAGTCATGATATTCCTCTTGAAAGGTGTTCCAGTGTTACGACGGATGGGGCTGCAGCGATGGTTAGTGTCAGAAATGGGTCAGCAGCAATGATCAAGGAACACGCTCCTGACTGTGCGAGTTCACACTGTGACCTGTACAGACAGATTCTAGCAAGTAAGAAACTGTCACATGACAACGTAAACCGCCCGTTTGACGAAGTCATGGAGCAATCGGTGAAAATTATCAACTCGATTAAATCGAAAGCCAAACATTCAGGGATGTTTCAGCAACTATGTGAGGACATTGAAGAATGTGATAGGACTCTTTTGTACTATTGTGAAGTTCGTTGGTTGTCACGGGGCACTGCATTAAGGAGGCTATTTGATCTGCAGAAATGTGTGTATGAGTTTCTCTATGAAATTGATTGTCCCAAAGCAGTTCATTTCCACAATGATTTGTGGATCTCAAAACTTGGGTTTCTTGCTGATATGTTTGAAAAGTTAAATGTATTGAATGTGAGCCTTCAAGGAAAGGATATGTATGTATTTTCAACATCAGATAAAATAGAAGTATTCGAAATGAAATTATCATTATGGAAGAGACGAGTTGAAGGGAACGATCTGTCTGCCTTCAGTCAACTGCCAATAGCCCTAACAGAGGGTTCTGATGAAAATTTTGAACATCAAAGGAGGCAACTGATCCTTGAACACTTGGGGGGTCTTAAGAGAAAACTTTGAGAGGTATTTTCCAAAAAGATCTGAGGAAAACATAAAGAAACAGAACAGGATCATTCATCCTTTCCTTCAAGCGAATGTGATAAGATGTGGTCTGCCAAATTTGGAAGGAGAGAAACTCCTTGAAGTTCACTGTGATGCAAAAATGAAATCATTGTTCAAAATGAAATCACGTTCAGAGTTTTGGGCCACAGTTTATAAAGATCAGTACTACCAGAGTTTGGCATCATTGGCCCTTAAAGTCCTTGTTGGTTTTCATCGTACATATCTGTTAGAGCGAGCCTTCTCAAACCTTTTGAACATAAAATTATAAAAAGTGCGCAAATTTACCACCAATCAATATTCATGCTTGTGTAAGGCTCGCTGTGACAAAAACTGCTGAGCCCAAATTTAATGTACTTTAAAGGAAAATGCAGCAGCAGAAATCCCATTAAATTAGAATAGGTCATTAGGTAATAAAATCAATCAGTGTGTTGTGATTACATCTGCAAATCTGTCTTCAGTTATTTTTTTGTAGAAAAGCTGTAATTTGTTAGAAATTACAAAAGTATACGCATTTGTTTCCCATTATGGATTAACACTTAGCTGTTAGAATATAAAATTTAATCTTCATTATGACACTTATGTTTAAAATCTCTTCAATAGTAACGTGGTTATAGCAATGAAATTAAAGAGTAGCGAACTATCGATTCCTTCTTTACATTACTGAATTTTTTTTTAATTATTATGGAAGCTATGAAAGTTCATATATATGATTCCTACTATTTTATGCAAGGTTTCATTGTTTGGATAATAGCGAATTATATGATGATCACTGGAAAGTAAATAAAGTAACAATATTAACTTCCTTAACATTATAGTTTCCTTGGAATCCTTGGGAATATTTGTAAAGATGGATAATAGGATTCACAGTGCTCTTAGGTAAAGTGTGACCCAAATTTTCCTAAAAGTTAAAAGTCTGACCAAGATTTAAAAATGTTGAGAACCACTGAGTCTTAGACCTCCTGCCTCGAACTGTATGGATAAATGAATGTTTTCTGTGTAGATCTTTCTAAACGCTCACTTAAAATCTTTGTTTAAGGTTAGGTTAGGTTAGGTTAGGTTACATGACTTGTAAGATAGTGTAAAAATGGGACAAAATGAAAGTAAAAGAAATGTAAACAATGATGGAAGACAGAGAGAAAAATAGAGAAAAGTAGAGTGAGAGAGATAAAGAGAGAAAAAATAATTAAAGAGGGAAATAAAGTGAGCGATACAGAACAATATAAAAATCTTAATTCCAAAAGGTCCTCTCAAGTCAGAACTTTTCACTTGTCGTCCAGGAGCGATGAACCTTCCAGCATCAGCCGTCCGCCCTTCCCCCTCCATACACAACCCACCACATCATTAGCTCTGTCAAGGAGGGACATGTAAAGCCCTTATCCCCCCTCTCAGACATGTTATCAAACAGCTTAAAAAACAGAAGAACACAGTACTATAACAGGAACGACAAATCTCTTCGTAGAAATGATTTGTTTTGGCTGCTTCACCATTATCGACTGGCAGTTTTTACTATATTTTTGTACTCGTATGGAAGCCTGAGGGTAACACGGGATCCGTCGTTCTTATTCGGGGTTCTGAGGCGGTTGTCAGGTGAGTCGGCGGTCAACTTTCCTTACTGGATGATCTCAACTTGGATGGTCCTCAGACTTTTGCGGGGGTCGAGTACTTCACCGCCAGTAACTGTCGGATATCTCCTTCTGGAAAAACTTGATAAATTGATTTGTAAAGTGTTTTTAAACCTATGAAGGAGTGCTCAGATTAATTTTCTGTGATTCATAACACAACACAACACGACATGCCATACTATTATAATTATCAACTCTAAATCTCGCTGCTGGATCTAGAAAGAGACAAATAAACACAAAGTTGGGTGAAGGAGACCCACAAAACATCTTCTTAGTTGACAACAATAATACTCTCGACAAACTTAACATCTTATTTGCCTGACAATAGAATTGTATATAATATTGTTTTAATCAGTTTTAATCTCGGCCGCCCCCTCCACCCTTGTTACTGTAAATTTCTCTCATTTTAATATTCCACGACCTTCTTTACCGTCAGTACACCTTAGCTTAAACCTAAGCCTTTCGAATTTGAAACTTGAGACTGTGTCAACCTTTCCCAGAACTGGTCTCTGCGGAAAATAGCAAGAATGTGTCATTTTATACTGTACCTCCTGGAGAATGAATGAGTGTTGTGACTCTGTCGCTCCTTCCTAGAAGAGGATAAATCCAAAGGATATTACCAGCTGCTGACGTCAGTAAGCCTCAGCGATAAACAACTTGATCACGAAATAATTTCGCAATAACAAGATCAGACATGTTAGTCTGAGCCGCAGTACATTGACCCAGCGAGAGAATGGCACCTGTGTTATATCTGTATTACACCTGTGTTACACCTGTGTTAACATGTGTTACATCTGCGTTAGACCTGTGTTACACCTCTGTTAGCGTTCTAATACGTGCGCTACAACTGTGTTACACCTGTATTAATTGTTAAGGCCAGGTAACACAACACACAAACAATTCATTAATTTGGCAGACGAAGCAGGAGTGTGATACAGTGGACGACAAATAAGTTACTATTCATACTCACACAAAACAACAACAGAAACAACAACGAAAAAGAAAAAATACAAGCCAGTCACAAAAGAAAATGATAATGATAGTGGCAGTGTCCTTAACAGGGAAGCTCTACTATTATTACCAGACTATATTTACAAGAATCCCCACATCAACCCTTTCATTCACACCTGTAAATCACCTGACCAAAATCCATTATCAAATTAGTGTTGTTATGCATTACTTTACACTATGTTATTTAGTCTCACATAAGAATGATGAAGATTAAAAACAAGATTATTATTTTATTGTTATTTTCTACGTGTGTTTGTTCTTTGTTTTCTATTTATCTTTTATTCGTTGATATCTAATTCATATATTTTTGTATTTGCTGATTTGTTTGTTTTCTGTTGTTCTATTTATTTGTTTCTTATTTTTAACTTATTCCTCTGTTTATTTACGTATCTATATATCTATTTATCTGTCCATTTATTTATATATGTATTTACGTAATCATTCATTTATCTATATTTTCATGTGTATGTCCATTGACCAATATATTACAAAGGTGAATCACAATAGTTTACACGCCTGCAATATATCAGGTGTGCTGGGGGACTTACTGAATTCCAATACTGTACACGAACACACACTACTACTACTACTACTACTACTACTACTACTACTACTACTACTACTACTACTTTGCTGAGACTCGGAATCGAGTATGACGATCATCCAGTTGTGATACAATGATACGCGTTATTAAGGGTGTCACCTTCGTTGGTGAGCTCTGAGGTGACTCGAGGGGTCGATACGGAACCGGCAGGGTCGTCCACAGATGTGGCACGTATGGAGAGCTACATCTAGTGCGGGAGGGGTGGCAGCAGCGTCTTTCCGGAGGTGGCACTTGTCTGCCTCGGTATGCAGTCGGTCTAAATCGAAAGTATTGACACCTTCTCGTATAGTGCTCCTTCAAGGTTTGTCTTAAGACTGTCCTTATAACTTTTCCGTTACCTACCAGCTGTACGTTTACCATTCATTAGGTGACTATAAAACACCTGCTTTGGCAGTCTACTGTCGTCCATGCGGGTAACATGGCCAGTCTAACGTAGTTGTTCATGGATAATGGTAGCTTTGATGCACCTAGTCCTACAGTTGGTGTCAGCGAGAATACTGGCAATTGATCTCTTGTTTTCCCAGCGAATTCGAAAGATGGGACGTAACTACGTTAGTGAAAGCTTTCAAATGCCTTGAGGCGCCTCCTGTATGTGACCCATGTCTCGCTGCCATATTGCAGGGTGGGGAGGACCATTGCTCGATGTACGAGCAGCTTTGTAGATAAATTTAGCTTGATATGCTCATCTAATGCGATGTTGAATCTCTTCATCGATTCTGCATTGGTGGGAAGGTATGAGCCGAGATACTGAAAGTGGGTAACATTAGAGAGGGTAGTAGCGTTCAGCTAGATGGATGGCGGAGGTGTGGTTGAACTAGGAGCAGGCTGAAAGGTAATCTGAGTCTTACGTACATTAACCTGAAAGCCGAAGTGTGCATATGAAACGCAAAAACTTCCAGATCGAACAAGTGGCGAGAATTTTTCAATTCAAATTCAGCATTTTATGGGTCAATCACTCATAGAGCAGCTCTCCTTTCACTCATCCGACGATAACTCCTTAATTAAAGACAAAGAAGGCATCCTTCAGCGCTGGAAAGAGCACTACTATTCGCTGCTCAACTGAAACACCGATGTCGATGTTCTGACTACTCAACAGGTCCCTCAGCACTCAGAGTTGAACCACCTCAGCTATTCTCCATCCCTGGATGAGGTAGCTACTGCCATTAAACAGATGAAAAATAACAAAGCCACGGGTCCTGATGGAATACCAGGAGGACCTCTACTTACCAGCCGTCTCCAATCTCTCCTGGAGACTATATGGGAAAGGGAGGAGATCCAGTAAGCTCTTAAGGACGCCTCCATCGTCAATATTTATAAGAACAAGGTAGACCTGTCAGACTGTGGCAACTACATCGGGATCTTGCTGCTGTCTGTAGCTGGCAAGATTATCGCCTGAGTCCTCCTAAACAGACTCCTTCCTTAGGTAGAAAACTTCCTCCCAGAATCTCAGTGTGGCTTTAGACCATCACGTGTACCACTGACATGATCTTTGCTGCCCGCCAGATACAGGAAAAGTGCAGAGAACAGCGTAGTGACCTGTAGATGACCTTCATCGACCTAACCAAGGACTTCGACTCGGTCAACAGGGAAGCCCATAGCCGTTTTGGCTGCCCACCTAAATTCATCGCCATTATGACGCAACTCCACGATGGCATGAACTGGTACCAAGTCTCTTTTCCATTTTCTTGGCTGCCTTCCTTACTCGTGCAAGTGCCAATTTAGCCGGCTTGGTGGACATTCAGTATCGGATGAAGGGACTTTTCAACATAAGGCGACTCAAGGCAGGAACGAAGGTGTAAGCAGCTTCCATCACTGAACTTTAGTATGGAGACTACCTCACCCTTGCCGGTCACTTAAACACGACCTACAGGAAATCCTGAATACACAGACACACACACACACACACACACACACACACACACACACACACACACACACACACTACACATACATGAAAGATCGCCTTAACTATAAACTTCCTAAGCTAACCCCATCGTCTGCTTGTTGCAGATTTTTCAATTATAAAGTATTTAAACCTGTGTCCTGTGTGCGACATTTAGGGTGACCAAGTCATCACTAAATTATAAATGAGTTTAAAACTTCTATAATGTCATGGCATAGTTTAGACATTACCTTATTATTTTTTTTTTACCCACTATGATCACCTTTCACGCCAATCATGTTATTTTTACTGAAGTAGTTTGGGGAAAAGTATCTTAAAAGTTTTATTATTTATTACTAAAGGATGATTAATATTAGTTGGTGTTATCATAGGGGTAAAATTTAATCAATGTTTTTTAAAGTTTCGTTATTTTTTTGGTGTAACGTGACTCACCGCTACTCTGGGGGTATTGGCAACACTACTCCAAGTTACCTAAAAGTTGAGACGAACTTCTGCCAGAGTTTGTGAACTGTTAATGAAGGTGTGAATTAGTGTTCAGAAACCAGGAACTTTACCCGCAGCTACTGATTAACTCTGCCTCCACAATCTCAGTGGTTCCTCTGTTGAAATTCTGTCGTGATATGTGTCACGTTTGAATGTAATGACCAGACTTACTTAAACTAATTGACAAAAACACAGTCGAAAGTTACCCTGAAAATATTCCTCTGACTTTCTCTTCGTTAACGTAAAGTCTCAGTATAAAATTGTCTCCTAACTTATATCTAGTTAAGGTAGAGTCTCAGTATAATATTGTGTCCTAACTGGTATTAAGTGAATGTATCGAGTTAAGGTAGTGACTCTTGTATTCTATTTTATTCAACAAGTTAAGACCAATATTATTATCATCATTTATAGAGAACATACATATCGTGGCAACCTTGGCGATTCAGCTCCCTTAACAGTGACCAGGACGAGAAGATTTCACTCACCATATTGATGACTGCTGACGAGGCGTGAAACCTAATTTTCTGGTCTTTCTCTTCAGTCACTCTCAGTGGAGGGGGAGACTGGTGTCAGTTTACGGCTGCTTCTGAGGAATAAGTCTGTCTGTCTGTCTGTCTCTTTCTGTTGTTTGTCTCCCTTTTATCTCTCCTTCTTCTACCTCTGTTTTATCTCCCTGTGTTTCTACTTTTTTAGCTTTCTCTAACTACTTTTTAATACTCTTTCTCCGTTTCTCTTGTTATAACTGCCTCCCTGTCTTGTTTTTACTTAATTTATCTTCCATTCTCCTCTTTCTGCTCTCTCTCTCTCTCTCTCACACACAACATAAGCATAGGGGAGAGGACTGACCCTTACTCCTCTTTGAACACTAAATCCCTTTCAACTGTTCAGGCACCTGAGTATACTGTACATTAAAGGTAAACTTCAAAAGGAGAGTCGCCGTTCTAATTGATCCACATAAAGTAGGTCTTGTGTCAGGAATTAATAACATATTTTCTCGTCCAAAAGGAAATCTTGACCTGCAGAACTCTCTTATATATATATATATATATATATATATATATATATATATATATATATATATATATATATATATATATATATATATATATATATATATATATATATATATATATATATATATATATAAACATCAATGGTGAAATATAGTAGTTTGGGTGGTTTTGATGTTCTTAATTCATTGCTGTGTTGAGTTGATGTCTCGATTAATTGTGAGTTGATCTAAGAAGTGGAATTTTATGCTGTGGTTTAATGAAGCCAAGATATTGGCCTCTTTATATTGTTAAGTCCTGGAGTCATTTGTGAAGTTACTCTGAAGCCAAGTTCGTCTAGGCTCTAGAGATTTATTTAAATATAAAGAATACCACAAACCTCAAGTCATAACATATTAAACCATATAAGTTCTGTTGACTTGGTCCGAAAATACTTTCAATTGAGCATTTGAGCATTGAACTTATGAGGTAAAGGAATGACCAACCAATTTACAGTAGTTGGCTGTAGATTCATATTAGGTCAGATTATCATGGCAGCACCGAGAGGGTAAATCAAGGTTGAAGATAAACTTAAAAGTACTTATTATTAACTTAACATAATATGACATGAACGAAACAAACATTAACCCAAGAGTAGTTATGAAGTTAAGGGAAGAGTTATCACTCCTAAAGGACGCGAGAAACTGGCCCTAAAGTACGAGGCTTTCTTCATTAACACTACTTCATTACCTTCCAGAGGGTGTCTCAAGTGGGCTTTGGACCCTAGCTGTTGGCATCATTATTCTTGGGTGGTCTGTCTGTTTCTTATTGCAGTGTATTGTTACGAATGTCCGCCATAAGTTTCTGTCCTGGGTATAAAGTTCGTTGGTTCGGATGGTGTGTAGTTGACTCGAGCAGTTTCGGTCATTACTCGCCCACACCGACTGAGCCATCGTTTACGTATTAAATTTGTTTTATTACATTATCACTTTGTGTATTTATTAATGCAACAGTTGTCTCTCATGTGATATTGATTGTAATATGTTTGTATGTAGGTAAGATAGTAGAACTAATGTCAGTAGGGCCATTTAGATAAATTTACGTTTTGGGCAACCCGGCTATATGTTTCAGTATTTGGCGGTAGAGAGGAGACGTCGGTGGCAAGCTGGTACACTCTAGTCAGTCTAGGCACAGCTGTCTTAAGTTAAGTAGAATACCCTCTCTCTGGTGTCTTGGGGGTTGTCATTTGACTATTGAGATTTGTTTTTGCTTGATATTGATTTTGTGTGATCTTGTTGGACCTTCAGTCCTTACTGAGCCAGTTCCAAACATCTTATTATTTTTATTGTTATTTATCTTTTTTTATGTACATATGTGGTGGTGGGAATAAGTTATTAAATATTCATATATTTATTGACTTGTTAAGGTTTTGACCTGTTAACTTGACCATTGTTGGGAGAACTTGGGATTAAGAATCTAATAATAAATAATGATATATTTTAAAGACTTCGGTAATTTGTGTTTATGTAACGATCTACCCTACGGTCGTAACATGCATCTATAATACTCTGTGTGTGTGTGTGTGTGTGCGTTTAAAGAATAATATCCAATTAATTATACAAACCAAAAAAACTAAAGTTAATGAGAAGAAACGAAAAAAATATCGTTATAATTAGTGAAAACAAGCGAAAAGTTTTACGAAAGTTAATGAAAGTAAATGAAAAAATAATACTCTAAATAATGAGAGGAAACGAAAAATAGTAAACTAACGAGAAAAAACCCGAAATATATTAAGCAGCTCGTGGTCACTTTATCTAAAAAGGAAAAATTAGGTCATGTCAGTACAGTATTTTATGACAATTCATATTCACACAACACGTCAGAAGACATACTGTAGTGCGCCAGTAGTTAAAAGTTTTGAATGAAGACGAATTTTTTGTGGAAATTTCGGAGACATCATAATGCCAATAAGTTTCAACCGTTTGTAGATCAAACACTAACTACTATTACTGATGATGATGATGATAATTAGCAGTAGTAGTCATAGCAACAATACTAATAATAAATAGCATTAAGTGCAATAAAGTTAAAATATAATTAGTTACAACACTAATAACGATAACGCTCTTTTGAGTGTTTTATAAAATATAAACATAAGAAATGGAACAAATACATTTTAATTATAAATATAATTACAACCTAATTATGACACACCACTATCGACTGTTTTCCCAACGTCAACAACTCAATACTTAACACCTAATGGATTCAATTATCAGGTCTTTCCAAATATTTACGACATTAACACACAAGTGGAGCCTGATGATCGATTACTACTGAAGACATAACTAATGGACTCACTTATCAGTTATTTCTCCTGTTATCAATTATTGCTATTAGGTTCGTTTAGCAGTAGTTCTTCCTCCAATCATCTTTTAACCACTACTAACATCACATACTCTTTTGATGATGATACTAACCTACACGAAAAGTCAATCCTATAGGTTGCATGCCCAAGCCTAGTCAAGCATCCCACTCGAGAGCAGTACAAGTGCCTGGAACATATATTTATACTGTGGAGGAGGACAAGTTAAGTAACCAAAACATAAATTTTTGTTGTATCTATCAAATAGGGTCCTTTCCAGCCTCTTCCTTCATTAACACTCTCATTATACCAGCCACCAGCGTGAATATACTTGGTTTTACTTTGGCTGGTAGCCGAATCTCTCCTGGCAACATCACATTTTCAACGTAGCAATGAATGTATACAAAAAAACTAGGCATCCGCTTTCGGGTTCGTCTACATTATGTTGCCTCAGCACTCTCCTACTCTTTTAAACAGTCGTGTTCGCTTTCACATGAAATGTTATTCTTAACTTTTAACATCTTAACTCAGTAAGCGAGACGGACATAGGTTTAATACCCGACATAACATTGAGGCCAAAAATCATCATTAAACATAACACCACATAAGAATAGGGACCAACATAATAAGGGTGATACCAGACAAGAAATATTAATAAACTTACGGTTCTGTAGCCATCTCGGTTAATACACAGTTTGCTGCTCAGGTCCACAACACACAAGTTCACAAGCAACCCCCGCATAGTGGGGCGGATTATCAAGTTTGGTGTGCAGTTTGAGATACAAGCATCAAATTTGGCAAAGAGACAGATCAAGGAATAGTGAATAGTTCTGGATATTGAGGCATCGTGTATTTTAATAAATGGACTTTCGGCCATAAGGTTAGTTGCTGATGGGATTCATCAAGAAAGAGGAAGTAGGTGCCATAAGTGAGGTTAATTAAGCACTGCAGGGTTAAAGAAGACAATTTTTATTGGGGATCTTTTTAAATCACACACTGAAGAGCATTGAAAGTTACTAGTGTGCCCTGAAGAATGCAGTGATGGCTAGGGAAACACTGTGTAACACTGAGTCCGTTTATTGTGGATCAGAGAAATACAAGTGGTGACGCTGTGCGCCATGCGCGGCTCACACAGTCAGACCGAGGCGCCTTGCCATATGGCAGCCTCGGGGCAATGTTGCCACATAACACGTGCAGTGTTGCCACGTGATAATATATATAAATGCTACTCGGCACAGTAGCTTATGTACAGGGTTGCTACTCGGCACAGTAGCTTATATACATAACCTACATCTCCCTCCCCCCTCACGCTCATAGTCTTTGTCTTGAGCGGACTTCTTAGTCCTTAGTCGCTCCGAGCGTCGAGGTGCACTGTGGGGCGGATCCTCGTGAGGTGTAGGTGACTCGTCTTCGGTCAGGGGGCCAGCAGCAGGGAGTGGGACTGGCCGGAGGAAGCGGCGGTTCCTCCACCAGACACGGCCGCTCGGCATCCTGACCTTGTAGTCCCGCGACCGGCCGACGCCCATCAATATGCCCACCTTGTCCCAACGTGTCGTCGTCGGGTCCTGGACGCGGGCAAGGGCACCAATCTCCAGTGGCTGAAGAGGGCGGGCACGGTCGTCATACCGAGCCTTGGCGTCCTGGGCACGTGAAGCGGCGCGGCGGTCGCAGCTCTCGGCTTTGGTCTGCCAGTCCTTCGCAAAGGCCTTGGCGTGTGTAGGAACGCAAGAGCGGAGAGGGTGACCATACAGGATCTGGGCAGGGGAGCGTCCTGTGTGGGTGGGAGTGGACGCGGGTTCTGGGCAGCTCCGTGTGGCAGCGCCAGGCGCGTCGCTCGTCGACTCACGCACCCTGCTGGCGGTGTACCGAGCAGCTGGGATCTGCTCGGGAAAGTCTCTGGGCACCACGCCTAACTCCTTGCAGTGCTCCCACGACAACAAGGGTGTAGCGAGAGTAGGCTGCACGTCGATCCATCCGTGACACGACCTGTCGCCGTAGGTGATCTCTGCCTGAAAGGAGCCCACAGCGTCCGGCATCTGGGAACCGTCCGCATTGTAGTACTGCAGCTGCGGCGGTGGTCCCAGGCTGCGTTTGGTGAGGCCCAGTTTCTGGAGGTGCTTCAACCCAATCACCGTAGTATCGGCGCCGGTGTCCGGTATCACCTCGATGTGACCCGACACATCACCGTGTGTGACGGCGACGCGGATAGTAGGGGAAGGGGTAGCCCTGGGGCGTGTGGTCGATTCCACCCTCCTGATGTGACTCCGCTGCTGCTTGGGGCTGCGTGGGCCATCTGGAGGGGGCTGTGTGCGAACCACCCCGAGGGAAGTGCGCTGCTTTCCTCCTCGTCTCGGGCTTTTGGGATTGGGTTGGCGGCAGCACTTGTCGTAGTGTCCATAGCGACCGCAGGCCTGACACTTGTGGCCTCGTGCAGGGCACCTGTCTGTGTTAGACCAGTGGCCCTTACGGTCACATCCACGACACAGTGCGTCGGCGGCCGGGCAAGTCTTGGGGCTGTGCTGCTTTCCACAGCTGCCACAGGAAGCACTAGGCGGAGGTGTGGAAGAACGTGTGGCAGCCTTCGCGTTGTTGGCCGCCTTCTTACCCTTCTTGTATTGTGAGATAGCTCTCATAGCAGGTGGGGCCCGTAAGGCAGAGGTGGCGGACTTGGTGGCCTCGTATGACCGACATTCAGTCACTACCACCTGGAGTGTGGAGGAAGCGTCCAGGGGGATGAGTCGCTGCATCAACTCTTCGTGCCTGACACCTGTCAAGATCCCGTGCTTGATCCAGGCTTCCTCACATTCCCGGCTGTGCGCCTTGCAGACGTCGATCTCCTCTGACAAACTCTTCAAACGTACAAAAAAGTCGTCAAAGGATTCGTTCTCCGCCTGCTTGCAGCTGGTAAAGGCACGGCGACGCAAAGCCTCGTTGTTCCGACCCTTAACGTGCTCCTGTAAAAGGTCGAGCACATCCGTCACTGAAGAGGTAGAGTCGGGAGGCACGTGCAACGTGTGCTCCAAAACTCTCTGGGTCTCCAGCGACAAACACATCCGCAGTTGGATGAGCTGTTTGTTTGGAGGCATGCTGTCAAGGTCCACCATCGTGGAGTAATCTGTCCAACGCCGCCTCCACTCACGAAAAAGCTGAAACGTGACGTCTGGTGAGAGGGCGGGTGGGGGTTGAACAGATGCCTTGGGAGCTGGAGGACGCTGGTGTGGTGGAGGAGGGAGTGTACTGGTGCCTTGAAGCGCGCTACCTGCGAGTGAGGGAGGGTGGGTTAGCGCCAGGGTCGCCAATAGTGCCTCAAAACGCAACTTTTCCTCCTCTCTTCGTGTCTCCTCCCTCTGAAAATCCATTTCTCTACGTCGCTCGTCCCGGTCGTCCATCCACTTCAGAATTGTGGCGATGTCCGTCACTGGAGGTGGAGGATGAGAGTCTGCGCCCGGTGGAGGGGAAGGTGGTGGGGAGTCGTGTCTCCCATCTTGACGTTGTCCCTTCTTACCTCCCATCTTTGTGTGTGCGTGGACTGCACTGTTTAATATATAAAGTGGCGCCTCAACAGCTCGAACCACATATATAAGACATAAACAGCACAAAAATCACGCTTATGGTCCAGGTCCACTGTTCTGTCCGTGAGTGAGTGCGTGCGTGCGTGCGTGTGTGTGTGTCTGAGAGAGCGGAGGGAGCGTGGACAGCTGCGTGGTCCGGCAAGACCGTCAGTGTCCCCCGGATGTCGCACGAGAAGGGTGTGCGCCTGCGTGCTCCGTGGGTACCACAAAGAAACAGGCCAATGCACAACTCAGCTCTAGACACACACTAATACACTGACACTAACACTGCCACCGTCACTAAAACGCACTGTGACGGAGCAACACTGCACATCGCGGCGAAACACAGCGCAACACAACACAACACAACACACTGAGTCGACGCGCATCACCGGCAGACGTAACTGTCGGCATTGTTCACACACATTGTAAGTCCACAGATCCTACTCACTGCGCCATGAAAGTTACTAGTGTGCCCTGAAGAATGCAGTGATGGCTAGGGAAACACTGTGTAACACTGAGTCCGTTTATTGTGGATGAGAGAAATACAAGTGGTGACGCTGTGTGCCATGCGCGGCTCACACAGTCAGACCGAGGCGCCTTGCCATATGGCAGCCTCGGGGCAATGTTGCCACATAACACGTGCAGTGTTGCCACGTGATACTATATATACATGCTACTCGGCACAGTAGCTTATGTACAGGGTTGCTACTCGGCACAGTAGCTTATATACATAACCTACAAGCATGAAACCGGTATTCTAGCGACATAATGGCATTTCGTCGTAAGGCATTTTTTTTTATAATACAAGTGCCAATCCTTGAGTGACCTGTCCCTATTACCAAGGAAGTACTCCCTGATCGTGTACATAAGAAAGTTCAAGAGCAACTGTTACACCAGACTAAACTAATTGAAACCTTCGGCCATTTTTTAAAATAGCTGCCAGTGTCGTCGGGGACCAAAGACACGATGCCTCGAAAATCCAGATCTGTTCACAATATATTGGTCTATAACTCAGTCAAATTTGATGCCTGTATCACAAAATACGCAATTGTCGAAAATACGTCAGCTAATTCTCCCTACTTAAAGGCTCTACACGTCAGACCTCTTAGCAATGCGAATTCTGATAGAGAATAATCGCTGTTAAACCAGCCAGTTTTCCTTATATAGGGCCAAACACCGGCAAGAGGACGGAGCTCAGCTGTGACAAGCGTGTGGGTCGTTTGGCTTGTTGAGGAAGAGCAGCTTGCTAGGACGGAAGTTTTTACACAAGATATTGACTGGTCCGTCCAGACTGGCTCTTCCTATAACAACATGAAAAATAAACACAATTGATTAAAGCGCAAATCATATTACCCTGAGGAAAACACGGATGCATATTTTTTTATTTACTTTTTTTTGTGTGTGTAATAATTAATAATAATAATAATAATAATAATAATAATAATAATAATAATAATAATAATAATAATAATAATAATAATTAACGGTTTATTGAAAACGTTCTGCAGTCTGAAGGCTGAACATATACATTGGACACAAATGACTTCTTACATACATTGGTGGTTTAACAAAAGCCTTCATTCGAGAGAGTTAAAGGAACATACAGTGAACTTACAGATTAATGTTTACAATGGAGGTCACGTAGATCTTGTGTGCTGAGGTGTTGAACAGCAAACACGTACTGCCGGTTTGGCTGCCCACCAAAATTCATCGCCATTGTTAGGCAACTCCACGACGGCATGAATGGCAGTGTCCTGCACAATGTCACTCAGTCTGAGTTGCTCCCCATCCAAACGGGGGTATAACAAGGATGTTTACTGGCGCCAACTCTCTTTCCCATTTTCTTGGCTGCCTTCCTTACTCGTGCTAGTGCCAATTTAGCCGGTGGAGGGGACATTGAGTGCCGGATGAAGGATCTTTTCAAAATAAGACGACTCCTGTCAGGAACAAAAGTGTCAGCAGCCTCCATGACTGAACTTCAGTAGGCAGACGACCTCACCCTTGTTGCTCCCACTGAACGTAACCTACAGGAAATCCTGAACACCTACTCAGATGTGTAACCACACTTCGGCCTTGAGGTGAATGTACAAAAGACCCAGATTTTCTTTCAGCCTGCCGGCGCCTGGTTCACCCACACCTCCACCATCCATACAGCTCAATGGTACTACTCTCTCTAATGTTATCCAGTTTCAGAATCTCGGCGCCCACCTGTCCACCACCACAGACATCGATGAAGAGATTCAACATCGGATCAGATGTGCATCTTAAGGCATTGGCAGACTCCGTACTCATGTCTGCAGCTGTAAGAAGCTGAGATTATTTACAAAGTTGCACGTTTATCGAGCAGTGGTCCTCTCCACCCTGTTATATGGCTGTGAGACGCGGGTTACATACAGGAGGCACCTCAAGGCACTTGAAAACTTTCACCAGCGTAGTCTACGCTCCATCTTCCGAATTCGCTGTGTAGACAAGAGAAGAAATGCCTATATAGGAGCATCGAGGCTACCATTATCCATGAACAACTACGTCAGACTGGCCATGTTACCCGCATGGACGACAGTAGACTGCCAAAGCAGCTGCCTTACAGTCATCGAACGAATAGCAAACGTAACTCTGGCGGGCAAATGAAAAGGATAGTCTTAAGACAAACCTGAAAAAGTGACACATCGAACCCCTCACCTGGGTGACGATCACTCCACACCGTAACGCTTGGAAGATCACCACACGAAAAGGAGTCAATACTTTTGAATTAGCTCGACTGCAAACCGAGGCAGACAAGCGTCAGCGCCTGAAAGACGCTGCCGCCGCCCCTCCCGCATTTGATGGAGCGATACATACTGTATGCGCAACATCTGTGAACGACTCTGCTGGTCCCCTATCGGTCTCTATAGTCACCTCAGAATTTACCATCTTAGGTGACATCCCTAATAACTCATACCATTGTATCATAGCTGGATCATCGTAATATTCCATTCCGAGTGACTGCAAAGTGTGTGTGTGTGTGTGTGTGTGTGTGTGTGTTTGTCTTAACTCTTAAGATCTATTATGTACGATACAATAATTGTTCACGTGTACAAACTCGTTATGTACTGTACAATTCAATTTAGATATAAACTGCTTGGTAATGCAACACTGATTATTATCGATAATTAGTTTGGCTGTGGTAAATAAAATTGTCTTTGATGTGAATAATTGATATATGATTAAATGAAAGAGGAAACTGATCAGTCTATTCCCATTTTATTTTTGTTTTAGGATAATTTAGTGGTGAAACATGACAACATTTTGATGGCAAATTTCATAGGTTGATCCAGCATAAACTAACATGACAAACATTTCCGTAAATCATCGTTCAAATACTGTATCTGGACGGTTGTGGTGAGTCATTTTTTTTTTTTTCAAAATCTATAGTTTAAGTTTTGGGGAAGCTTCACGGGCACGCTCCCTGAATAATATTCTTTTAGAATTGAGTCTAAATTTCAGCAGATATCATCTATATTGTCTACAGTTAGCAAAATAAGTAAATAATTAAATAAATAAATTTCTTGTCTGAAGCTGCCGGCTCAATAATATTCTTATATATTAAAGCAAAAATGTTCCTTTGGTTGTCTCTCAATGTTGCGTCAGTCTATGCCGTCTTGCGTCTTGTGGTCCTCTTGTTGTTCTCGACCATTATGTGTGGCATCACTCCCGAGGCTCAGTTGTGGGGTTATTCCGATTTTTTGTCTACCCATTTTTTTTAAGAACGAGTTTATGATGGGACTGGCTCTTGTTTTTAGTTTTTCAAGTCTTCATCCTGAGAAAAGTGGTCCTTGAGGCGGCGTTTAAGCCAAGAAGCGACTCGCTGTTACACGTGAACCATCTTGCTCCTCATACTGCCAACATCTCTTCTTGTCTTTCACACTGCCAACACCTGGTCTTGCCTCTCACACTGCTAGCATATGTTCTTGTCTGACACTGCCAACATCTGTTCTTGTCGCGCACTACCAACATCTGCCTCCTCCTTTCACACTACCAACATCAGCTCTCCTCTCTCACTACCAACATCTGCCCCCTCTCACATTACCATCATCTGCTCTCCTCTCACACTGCCAACATCTGCCCCCACTCTCACATTACCAACATCTGCTCTCTTCTCACACTACCAACATCTGCTCTCCTCTCTCACTACCAACATCTGCCCCTCTCACCTGCCAACATCTGCCCCCACTCTCACACACAACATCTGCCTCTTCTCACACTACCAACATCTGCTCTCCTCTCTCACTACCAACATCTGTCCCCCCTCACATTACCAACATCTGCTCTCCTCCTCATTACCAACATCTGCCTCCTCCTCTCACATACCAACATCTGCCTCTCTCTCACTACCAACATCTGCCCCCTCACATTACCATCATCTGCTCTCCCTCTCACACTACCAACATCTGCCCCCACTCTCACTACCAACATCTGCTCTCTCCACACTACCAACATCTGCTCCTCTCACACCACCATCTGCCCCTCTCACATTACCAACATCTGCTCTCCTCTCACATTACCAACATCTGCTCTCCTCTCTCACTACCAACATCTGCCCCTCTCACAATTACCATCATCTGCTCTCCTCTCACACTACCAACATCTGCCCCCACTCTACACTACCAACATCTGCTCTCCTCTCACACTACCAACATCTGCCCCCTCTCACATACCAACATCTGCCTCTCTCACACTACCAACATCTGCCCCCACTCTCACATTACCAACATCTGCCTCCTCTCTCAATATCAACTTCTGCCCCCACTCTCACATTACCAACATCTGCTCTCTCTCACTACCAACATCTGCCCTCTCTCACATTACCAACATCTGCCTCCTCTCACACTGCCAACATCTGCCCCAACCTAACATTACCAACATCTGCTCTCTTTCACACTACCAACATCTGCCCCTCTTACACTACGAACATCTGCTCTCTCTTCACTACCAACATCTGACCCTCTCACATTACCATCATCTGCTCTCCTCTCACTACCAACATCTGCCCTCTCACATTACCATCATCTGCTCTTTTCTCACACTGGCAACATCTGCCCCCTCCTTCACATTACCAACATCTGCTCTCTCTTCTCACACTACCAACATCTGCTCTCCTCTCTCACTACCAACATCTGCCCTCTCACACTGCCAACATCTGCCCCCACTCTCACATTACCAACATCTGCACTCTTCTCCACTACCAACATCTGCTCTCCTCTCTCACTACCAACATCTGTGCCCCCTCACATTACCAACATCTGCTCTCTTCACATTACCAACATCTGCCTCCTCCTCTCACACCTACCAACATCTGCTCTCCTCTTTCACTGCCAACATCTGCCCCCCACTCTCACATTACCAACATCTGCTCTTCACACTACCAACATCTGCTCTCCTCTCTCCACTACCAACATCTGCTCCTCACATTACCAACATCTGCTCTCTTCCTCTCACACTACCAACATCTGCTCTCCCTCTCACACTACCAACATCTGCTCTCCTCTCACACTACCAACATCTGCCCCACTCTGACATTACCAACATCTGCTCTCTTCACACTACCAACATCTGCCTCCTCTCACACTACCAACATCTGCTCTCTCTCACTACCAACATCTGCCCTCACATTACCAACATCTGCTCTCTCTTCTCACACTACCAACATCTGCTCTCCTCTCACTACCAACACTCTGCCCCTCTCACATTACCAACATCTGCCTCCTCTGACACTACCAACATCTGCCCCCCTCTCACATTACCAACATCTGCCTCTCCTCTCTCATCAACTTTGCCCCCACTCACACATTACCAACATCTGCCCTCTCACACTCACCAACATCTGCTCTCCTTTCCACACTACCAACATCTGCTCTCCCTCTCACACTACCAACATCTCCCTTCCCCTCTCCACACTACCAACATCTACCCTCCCCTCACACTCACCAACATCTGCCCTCCTCCCCCCTCACACTACCAACATCTGCCTCCTCTCACACTACCAACATCTCCTCCCCCTCTCACACTACCAACATTCACCTCCCTCACACCTACCAACATCTGCCTCCTCTCACACTACCAACATCTGCTCTCCTCTCACACTCACTAACATCTGCTCTCTCTCACACTACCAACATCTCCCTCCTCTCACACTACCAACATCTACCCTCCTCTCACACTACCAACATCTACTCTCCTCTCACACTACCAACATCTACCTCCTCCCTCACACTACCAACATCTGCCTCCCTCTCACACTACCAACATCTGCTCTCCTCTCACACTACCAACATCTACCCTCCTCTCACACTACCAACATCTACCCTCCTCTCACACTACCAACATCTACCCTCCTCTCACACTACCAACATCTACCCTCCTCTCACACTGCCAACATCTGTCCTCCTCTCACACTGCCAACATCTGTCCTCCTCTCACACTGCCAACCTTTCACACTCTCCCAAGATGCTACGCTTCGTCTTTCGACCAGACGTCAAAACATACCCTAGTGTGTCATAATTTTCCTCTCTCTCCTTTTACCCTTTCTCTTCCTCTTCCTCCTCCTCTCCCTCTTCTTTCTCCTCCTTCTATTCTTCCTACCAACAATTTTGCCTCCGCTCTTTCCTCTTCACCATCCATCTAATTATTTTCCTTCTCCTCCTTCTCCTCCTTCTCCTCCTTCTCCTCCTTCTTCTCCTGCTCCTTCTCCAGTTCCTCCTCACCCCATCGTTGCTACTGCCTTCCTCACCACCCATCTTCCCTCTCCCATTCGCCCTCCCTCCTTCTCCACTACTCTTCTCCATCTCCCTTCCTCCACCTCTTCCCCTCCCTTCCTCCTCCTCCTCTTTTCCTCCTCCTATCCCTATTCCTCCTCATTTTCCCTATCCTCTTCCTCCCCATCCTCCTCCTCCACCCCTTCTCTTCCTCCTCCTCCTCCTCCTCCTCCTCCTCCTCCCTAGCTCAGAGGTGCCAGGGCCTCATCCGACAGTAATGAGTCTACTAGCAGGGATATGGGGAAGGGGCAAAAACGGAGGATCATCACTGGCTGGAAGAAAGTGTGTCAGAGGGACTACTGTGTGTGTGTGTGTGGGTGTGTGTGGGGTGTGTGAGGGTTTTGTGTGTTGTGTGTGTGTGTGTGTGTGTGTGTGTGTGTGTGTGTGTGTGTGTGTGTGTGAGGGGTTGTGTGTGTGTGTGTGTGTGTGTGTGTGTGTGTGGTTTTATATGGATATGCGAACAACTGTAAATGAGTGCAAACTAAACCTAAACAAAACAACAAAAGAGACAAGAGAAGCGTATAAACAAAGAGGAACAGGATAGGGTAAGGACTGGGTGATTATCTATGACACAGAATAAAGGAAGAATGAAGAATATACTCTAATGTCAGATAGTAAAGCTGATGGTGAGCCCAGTGATAGTGAAGAGTGAGTAAAGATAATAGTGAACAAGTTATAGTGAACAGCGAGTAAATATAATGGTGAAGAAGTTATAGTGAACAGCGAGTAAATATAATGGTGAACAAGTGATGGTGAACAGAAAAAGATGTACGTTTTAGGAGACAAAATATGAGAGGAAACAGCGGACATTTTGGGAGACAGTGAACAAAATTGGGAGGAAAGACTGTGGTGAATGGCGGTGTGTTAAGATAAGTCTGGGAGGTAAGACGATGGCAGCGGCGACACAGAGAGAGAGAGAGAGAGAGAGAGAGAGAGAGAGAAGAGGATAGGAGAAGGGAGTGGGTGTAACAGAAGAACTGATGCAATAGCTGAGACTGTTTAAATCAAAGAGAAAGATTGGAGAAGAGTAAACAAGAGGGATAAGAGTGAGGGTTTTAACGCTAAATAAACTTTTGATATACTAAGAAAGACTGTTGTTGTTGTTGTTGTTGTTGTTGTTGTAGATGATTTTTTACAAGGGTGTCCCAAAATAATTTGCAGCTTTTTATATCTGTTCTGTGACTTCTAGATTAACCTTTTTTTTTCCTTCTATCAAACAATGAATTGTGGTGATGTGGCATGTGGTTGTCTGGCGTATCTGTGACAACGAGTATCAGCCTTTTGTCAGCCAGTGTGTCCATATAGTGAAGCGGTATCAGGCCTCTAAATCAAGTGTATACGTTTAGTGCATGTTAAAAAATATGTATCATGGTTTTACAAGAGTTTTGGTTCTCAATGATTTTTAAACACCACCTTGAGTTTCCAGCACGTCCTTTATAATATTGTACTGTACCTGAGAACGACTTGGAAAGTTTTCCTCCCTTCCCTTATCCTCTCTCCCACCCTCCCTCCCTCCTTTATCCTTCCCTACCCTTATCCCTCTCTCGTTGCCCCCTCCCTCCTCCCTCCCTCCTTTATCCTTCATTACCCTTATCCCTCTCTTGTTTCCCTCTCCCTCCCTTCCTCCCTCCCTCCCTCCCTCCCTCCTCACCGCAAGTTGCAGAAACAGTGAGACGCCTTAAACCGGGAGAGGCAGTAACACTAATTCCCTTTGGTAACGATGACAAGGAGTGTAACGAGGTAGCCGTAACACAAAGTTGGTGTAACATTAGGAAGGTGTGGAGGGGGTCGTGGAGGTGGTCGTGGAGGTGGTCGTGGAAGGGCCGTGGCTGCTACAGGAACGACACGCGGGCTACCAGAAAACCTTCAATTCTCCTTGTGGCAAATTTCTCTCCAATTTCCGTGTTGTTATGGTTTAGGTCATGTTATTTTTTTTTTTTTTACTTTAGCGAGTTGTAACAGGCACTTGTACGTTCAAGCTGGCGATCTTAGTTTTAACAATTGTCTCCCCCTCATCTCCTCCAGCCTGGCGGAAGCGTTGCAGATCCGCAACAGACCAGTTTCAGGAGTTGCCCCAAATCGTTTAAGTTATCTACAGTATATAGTGGCAGGTGATACGAGGAAATGAGAATTAGGATAGTTAACGTGAGTTATTATTTTCTTATCTCCCTTATGTCTTATTGTCCTTCCACACACACACATACTCACACTCACACATACACACACACACACACACACACACACACACACACACACACATGCTACGACGACTCAGGTCACTCAGGAGACTCAGCTGAGGACTATCTACAACGCCTTTATTCTCCCCAAATTAACGTGTGCGTCACCAGCCTGGTCGTCTTCTCTCAACTCTACCAAACAACGTCAGCTGGAGAAGGTATAGAAAAGGGCCTGCAGAATCATGCTCGGCGCAGACTACTCCGGCTACAACAACGCTCTCTCCACCCTGGAAATGCCATCCCTCAGTGACCTCCACCACCAAGAACTAGCAAGGATTGGCAGTGGACTACTGCACCATCCTCGTCATCGCCACCTCCTGCCACCGGTAGTCTCCCGCCCACCTCGCGCAGTCCGCCACTACATCAAAATTCAGCCCATAAGAGCCCGCACTGATAGATATAAGAATAGCACCATCCCATCTATTGTTAAAATAATAAACAACTCCTGATTTATGTACTGTGCAGCCCTGTAAATGTATTCAACGCATGTCATTATGTCTAAATCACATGTAAGTTTGTATATTTTCAGCCACCGGCTGCAACTCCATTAATATACCGTTTATTATTATTATTATTATTTATTATTATTACACACACACACACACACACACACACACACACACACACACACACAGGTAGTCGGGAAACGTGTTGGTTCTTTCCTCTTTCGCTCACGTCTTGGACAGATTAGTTGCTTTTCTTTCTTTCTTTCTTTCTTTCTTTCTTTCTTTCTCTCTCTGTTGTTTTCAATGCGTCCATTTACATTTCAGAATCGCAACACTTTCTTTTTATTTCTTCCCATTGGCTTATTCTTATCTCTCTCTCACTCCCCTTCTTCTCTTTCATTTCTTTATTTATATCTCCCTTTTAATATTTTTTTATTGTTCTCTGTCTCCCTCTCTACCTTTACCTTTCTTTACCTTTATCCCACTCTCTCTGATTCTGTCTGTCTGTCTGTCTGTCCTATAATTATATGTTATTGGAGGATAAGGACAAGTATATAATATGGATATTTCTAATTCTTCACTTTAACAATTTACTGTGACTTTCTATACTTGTCTTGCACTCCTCTCATTTCCTCCCTTCCTTGAGGTCTCTGTACCCCTTGATCCACCCCACACAAAGGAGAGAGAGAGAGAGAGAGAGAGAGAGGCAGAGTGAGAGAGACAGAGAGAGATCGAGAGAGAGAAGGAAGCAGAGAGAGAAAGAGAGAGAGAGAAAGAGAGATAATAAAGAAAGACTCATTTCACTCTTGGTTACACCGTTGTTACATACAGTAACCTTATCACCCCCTTGTGTTGACTGCCTTTAAGAGAGCTGCACCACCACCCTTACATCTTGCCTCGTTTACTGGCCCTCTCCTTGCTGTCTGCTCTAGGTGAAGGTATAACAGTATGTCTTCACTGATGGAGAGTGTGTCTTTCTTAAAGTTAGGCTCTCTCTCTCTCTCTCTCTCTCTCGCTCTCTCTCTCTCTCTCTCTCTTCTCATTTCGTTCGTCCCCTCTTTGTCTATATATTTATTCCTCTTCCTGCTTCCGTCTCCCCTTTTCTCTTTATATTTCTATTCATCCTTCTTTCTCTCTACTTATTTCCCGTTTTTCTCTCTCATACTCTATCCTTCAGTCTGTCTGTCTGTCTGTCTGTCTATCTCTCTGTCTGTCTATCTGTCTGTCTATCTGTTTTACTCTTTTCTTCTTTATCCATCTTTCTATTCCACTCTCTCTCTCTCTCTCTCTCTCTCTCACTTGTTATCTCAATTTGGTCCAAGAATTCTCAGTGTTGACGGTCCAGCTGTTCCGGATGATGTTGGACCACGATAACCACTCCCCATCTCCTTCCTACCCTCCTCACCACCACCACCACCACCCACCACCAACACCTTCCCCACCACCATCACTACCCACCACAACCATCACCACAACCGTCTCCATCCTGCCACCACCACTACCCTCCCACCACTATTATTAACACCACAACCACTACCCTCCCCCCCACAACTTACCCTCCCCCCCCACTTCCCTCCCCCCCTCCCACAACCACTACCCTCTCCCCACAACCACTACCCTCCCCCCCACTAACTTTACCCTCCCCCCACAACCACTACCCTCCCCGCCACCACCACCATCACCGCCATCTTGTCTTTGTGAGTGGTGGAGAACATAACAGCAGCGCCTTTATGTGTGACCATTGGTGTGTTTGTGTGTTTGTTTGTACATATCTATCCATTGTGTTTTTGTGTTGTATGTTTGTATGTATATCTATAACCAGCGTGTGTGTTTATGTATACTTGCGTCTTGTGGTGTAATGGTCCACATGCTCGCCTCGCAAGCAAGCGGACCCGGGTTCGATCCACGGGCAGGGTGAAACTATGGGCAAGTTTCTTTACGTCATTTGCCTCTGTCTACCCAGCAGTAATTGGGAACCTGGATGTTAATCAATTTGCGGATTATGTTCCGGGGTAATGGTTAGCCAGTGCAGTTGGCGAGTTGTCCGGTCTTCTCGGACAATTCCTTGACACTGGGTCATACAATTCGTTACCTTAGAGTGTGGTTGTTGTGTTGACGACAGCTTCTACACCTTAAACAAATTCACGCCCAGACGGCCCTTTGGCCGGCCATCCTTTACACGAGGGGTAACCATTATTATTATTATTATTATTTGTGACCAGCTATTGTGTGTATGTATATATGTGACCAACGTGTTTGTGTGTGCGTATGTATATTAGCGACCAGCGTAGGTTTGTATGTATATTTGTACCCTGCCAGCTTTTGTGTGAGTTGGCTTTCGTAATCTCTGTTCCAATGTGCTTGTTGACCACGACCCAACAATCAGGATCTCGGGGAAACTTGATTGAATCTGAATAGAAGGTCTGGTTTTTGGTGCCCTTAATGGTGTGTGTGTGTGTGTATAGAGCTCCTCCATTCTTATGTTCTTATAGAGCTCCCAGTAGCCATAAACTCTCAATACTGAGGGTGAAAAACGTCTTTATCTTCTGATGTTAAGAGAAGAGATGTGGGACCTCTGTAGGGATGCCGTCTAGTGTGTTTTTTTCTTTTTATTTTTTATTTTTTGGGGGGAGGGGGGGAGGGGGTATTAAAGGAATTTTTGTTGTGTGAATGTAAGCCTTGAGTTTTACGTCATTTGGTTGTGACTGGATATTGGAAATTAAACTTGATATTGCGTCCATCTGTCTGCCTTTCTATCTCTGTTCATCTCTCTGTCTGTTTCGTCCACCAGTCTGTCTGTCTGTTTCTATCCATCTGTCTCTCCATCTCTTTTAACTTAAACACGAGAAAAAAAAACTAAACTTAAACAAAGGCAAAACATTAACCAGAGATCGAATTTATTATCAGTTTACGGAAAACCAGCGAGCAAACATCCCAGTGGCTGTATGTTGATACGAGGCGCCGCCATAATGACCAATTTAAATGATAATTGTAGGTGGGCAGAGCAGCGCCAGCAATGACTAGGCACGCACCTCACCACCACCACGGGGCCTTCATGTTGGCGATGGCGTGGATACTGGAGCGTTGGTGTGCGTCCTGGAGGAGGGAGGGAGGGGAAGTAGGGAGCAGTGATGATGGGATGGGGAAGGGTGGGTGGACTAGAGGGAGGGTGGGTCGGGTGAAGGTGAGGGTGGATGATTGGGAGGAATAGATGGATGAAGGGGAAGCTGGGTAAGAGGGAGGGATTTAAGGAGTGTGTGTGGGAAGGGAGGAAGGGAGATCCGAACGGTGTGAGGATGGAAGGGAGAAACGCAGGGGGAAGGTAGGAGGGAGGGATGGATGGATGGATAGAGTGAAGGAAAGAAGAAATGAGCTTACGAGTGAGGGATGGAAGTACAGACAGAGAGACACAAATATATAAACAAGAGAAGGAGAAAGGCATTGAGACAAACAGGGCGACTAAGAGACATATAAACATCAAAAAGAGATAAGGATAGAGAGAAGTCATCAGCCCTCATTAGCTCCAATATGTCTAAGTTGGCTGCTAGTTTCAAAAATTCAAACTTCACGAAAGAACAGCTGACTGATGTGATAATGGAAGTCCAACGGACTCTCATGCAGGACATCATACAACAAATGAATAAGGAGACCATCAGGAAGCTAGACGAAGCTGACCGGCGTCTCACTGACCAGCTAAGTGAGATTAAAAGAAGCTTGGAATTCTCACAAGGGGAAATAAGTGACTTACAAGCAAAGTTGAACGTTGAAGCTAAGGAGAACCGAACACTCAAGACCCAAGTTCAGCAGCTGAGTGAGGAGAATTCCAAGCTCAAAACGGAACTAACGACAACAGCAGACAGGGTGGATTATGTGGGGCGGCGAAACAACCTCAGGATTGCCGGTATCCCTGAAGACACCCACGAGAACTGGGAGTCATCCCAACGCAAAATTTCACGCCTGCTGAATGAACATTTTAAACTTCCTGATGTAAAGTTTGACCGTGTTCAACGCGTCGGGAAACCCAACTCCTCCCGCCCCCTCGACATCATAACAAAATTCTCATCCCCCCCCTGACCGTGACAAAGTGTTTTTTATCAACGCAGTATACTGAAAGGCACCACTATCTTCGTCAACGAGGAACTCTGCCCAGGTACGACTAAAGCCCGTCTACAGCAAATGGACCAGTTTAAATAAGCCAGGAAACAAGGGAAACACGTGACGTTCAGTCGTAAAACCCTTGTTGTGAAGGATCGGGCAAGTGGACACCCGCCCACTCACCCACCCCCTGTACCAACCCCCCCAAGCCCCTCGAGAACCCCCCTCCCCACTGAGGGGGAACTAGCCACTGTCGCCATCACCTGAGGAGTTTCCCCCCCTGCCGGCCAACTCGAGTACTACACGTCTACCCTCTGTGGTGGAAACCAGCAACCCTCAAAACCGAGTGACAGGCGCACCTCCCACTATCTGGTAATCACCCTCAACAGTACCGGTCATCCTAATTCTGTTGGTTATAGCACTTAGAGTACGTTACCCCCCACTATTATAATTTTCATAGATCTTCCTTTTTCACACATCAGTGACCCTGAGTTTTTACTGTTCCTTAATCAGTATCAGTGTTCCTACAATGATGATGCTAGTGTCATCCCCTTAGATGTGCTAGATCGTAAGTGTTACACCACCATGGTGTCAACACAATACTCCGTCATATTGATCCTGATGTCTTTCTACAAAACTCACTGGGTTACACCATCCCAAACTGTAACTATTACTTTCCTGACTTTCCCGAGTTTAGTTCTAGTCTCCTACTACCTGTTACGAGTTGGGGATTTAGAATATAGTTAAAAGTCTACCCAGATCCCAACAGGTAACAACAATAAAAAAACAAAGACAATCGGACTATAAAAGGGTAGACAAAGGATGAGAGTTTGTGTTGTGTATAATAAAGTACCATAAATTCCTTAACAAAATATTCAGCTTTCTATAATTTACCCTTAACCATACTTAACTTAAACATTAACAGTATATACATATTTATACAACATACAATAATTTGAAGCAAGGTGAAGGTGGGGAGGCAATATAAGATAACAAGTAAGGCTGAGTATTAGACGGTAGGTAGTCACTGTGCCGTAGGTTTCAGGATAGGTGATCCTGTGGTCACCCCCAGAGTGAACTGAAATCTCATCGAACTGGAGCTGACGAAGAAGACTTTGAGGAGGTACGCAACAACCAGGATATGGAGAGAAACCCCGGAGGGTAACTAAGAGTAGTCATACTCGGTCTTCCCTTAGATGGCTTTGCTCGTGGTGTTGGGTAGGTAGATCAGGACAATAGATGGCGTGGTTCGTAGTGCTGGGTAGATCATGATGGTGGCGTGGTTCGTAACATACCTCATTCCTTCTCCTTGATTAGCCATAAC
>NW_024734940.1:6640633-6663355 GCF_018991925.1 Homarus americanus | reverse complement strand
ACGCATATCGGCATTTGTTGCGCCACTTTTATGAAAGCATGATGAAATATACCGTTGCACCATTGGTATCTATGCTTGCCCATCCAACTTTCAACGATTGATATCCGGTTATCATTAATGGTTTTGGGTGATGTCAGAGCATATCCTGGCTTGATATGGTGTCAATTCCTCTTCCACGTGGATTGAGCATATTGAGCCACTTCGTTGTCTGCTTCTGATATCTTAATAGTGCTCGGCTCCTTTCTTCCTTCATTTAAGGTGAGTTTGGGCATGCCAAACTAGTAATTTGAGGACGTTAGAATAGTAATTATACTTATACCTAAACCATGAGTAGTCAATACTTTTGGGTTTGGCAGGGTGTTATGAGAGAATCTGCCCTCTTTTCTGATGTTTGCTAGATCACTTGAACTGATTTAGTTAGTCTAAAAGGCATTTTTGTGTGGACAGAAAGTTGCCCAGGGCCTTTGAGAAAGAGGCCAAAGCTGTTTTGAAATATTAGCCAAGTGTAGAGTTTAACTTTAGTACAAACCATTTGTTGTACAAGTAGATAAGTCAACCTGTAGCTGGAGCAATTGTTATTGCAGCTGATAATAAAGTGTTTTTATTATCTTACACATCTCTAGAAATAAAAGCCTCATCAAAAGAAATTACTCTACCATTGAGAAAAGAAAGCAACAGCATTGTTAATGGCGTTAGATCAATTTGATGTATACCTTGAACAGCAACCGAAAAATCATTGTCCACAACCCTTGCAATTTATTTACTCGCGATGAATACAAACCAACATTAACTTTCCTTTAATTGTATGGCCTTCAACTGTATAATATTGAAATAAGACATATGGCGAGTAAGGATAACATTATTGCTTTGATACCCTGTGCTTGAGCCATATTTGGCGGAATCTATTCTTCAATGTGTTGCGGAATTTACAAACCCTGAGCTATTTTAAGGAGAGTGTTATGAAGCGTAATGTACAATGGTATACGCATATCGGCATTTGTTGCGCCACTTTTATGAAAGCATGATGAAATATACCGTTGCACCATTGGTATCTATGCTTGCCCATCCAACTTTCAACGATTGATATCCGGTTATCATTAATGGTTTTGGGTGATGTCAGAGCATATCCTGGCTTGATATGGTGTCAATTCCTCTTCCACGTGGATTGAGCATATTGAGCCACTTCGTTGTCTGCTTCTGATATCTTAATAGTGCTCGGCTCCTTTCTTCCTTCATTTAAGGTGAGTTTGGGCATGCCAAACTAGTAATTTGAGGACGTTAGAATAGTAATTATACTTATACCTAAACCATGAGTAGTCAATACTTTTGGGTTTGGCAGGGTGTTATGAGAGAATCTGCCCTCTTTTCTGATGTTTGCTAGATCACTTGAACTGATTTAGTTAGTCTAAAAGGCATTTTTGTGTGGACAGAAAGTTGCCCAGGGCCTTTGAGAAAGAGGCCAAAGCTGTTTTGAAATATTAGCCAAGTGTAGAGTTTAACTTTAGTACAAACCATTTGTTGTACAAGTAGATAAGTCAACCTGTAGCTGGAGCAATTGTTATTGCAGCTGATAATAAAGTGTTTTTATTATCTTACACATCTCTAGAAATAAAAGCCTCATCAAAAGAAATTACTCTACCATTGAGAAAAGAAAGCAACAGCATTGTTAATGGCGTTAGATCAATTTGATGTATACCTTGAACAGCAACCGAAAAATCATTGTCCACAACCCTTGCAATTTATTTACTCGCGATGAATACAAACCAACATTAACTTTCCTTTAATTGTATGGCCTTCAACTGTATAATATTGAAATAAGACATATGGCGAGTAAGGATAACATTATTGCTTTGATACCCTGTGCTTGAGCCATATTTGGCGGAATCTATTCTTCAATGTGTTGCGGAATTTACAAACCCTGAGCTATTTTAAGGAGAGTGTTATGAAGCGTAATGTACAATGGTATTGCACTGTAATCAATATTTTAGGTCATGTTAACCTTAAGTAGTGTATGAATTGAATTGAATTGAATTGAATTAAAACAGTTTATTTAGCCAGAAAAATACAGATACAGAGTGGATAATAATAACAATTTTAACATGGCTGAGCCAGTTGAGAACCTGTACTCTCTCTGAGGCCCCTGATATATACTATACATTTATCTCAAGGAAGTATTATGTAACATTTAGTATCATCTGGAATAGTACAAATGCATGGTAGCAATAAGAACATCTCATAATGTTACCACGGTTATCACTTCAACATTTATTTATTTTATTTATTTATTATATATATATATATATGTATATATATATATATATATATATATATATATATATATATATATATATATATATATATATATATATATATATATATATATATATATATATATATATATATATATATACACATGCATACACATACACATACACATACACATAAAAATATAAATTACAGTAGAATTGAAAAACATAGGTATAATGGGGGAGCAGTACAACATGGGTTGTACAGTAATAAGCTTGAACAAGAGGACAGAGCTGTCAGGACTATGTCTAGTTGGCAATTATGTTTATTTCAATGGTAATTACTTGTTTATTTACATGATAAATTCCTATAAAACGGTTTCCATAGTACAATAAAAGCAGGTACTGTAAATATAGTAAGTGTTACAAGAAATATTAATACATCGACAATAGATATTTTTTAAGTGATGATTTAAAGGAAGGGAGCATAGTCTTTGCTCGGATGGATGGGGGCAAGTTGTTCCACACCTTCACACCATGATATTTTATGGAGGTCTGGGACTGAGAGGAGCGTATGGGGGGTGGTCTTAAAAGCTCTGGGTGCCTAAGTTGTATCTCTGATTATTCCGGAATTCGAAATAATTATTGTCAAGCAAGTCATTGACAGATTTGTAAACAAAGAGGGCACAGCATTAGGTGTTAATAACATCGAATTTAAAAAATTTCAATTCAGGTATAGCAAATTTTTCGTTTGTGTGATCTGTTTTTTTTCAAGTAGGTCATTGTCCGTACAACTCCCTTTTGTGCAGTAACCAGAGATTGTGTTTTTGAAGAGCCAGAGGCCCCCCATAGTGTGTGACAGTGTATCAGGTGTTGGTAAACAAGATCATGATAGATTTCTTTCATTGCTGAGAGAGTGAGTGACTGTCGAGTAAGGTAATATAATGGCGGCGAAGGTGTGGCGATTGGGGGAGGCTGGAGGCCTCATTAAAAAGAAATGTTGTAGTTGTATAATAATTATAACTAACAACATAACCACGATCATAACCACCAACATAGCCACCACCATAAACACCATCTTAAATACCACCATAACTACCACCATAACCACCACCAAACCTACCATCACAACCACCATAACCGCAATCACAACCACAACAATAACTCCCATTAAAACCACCATCATAATCACCACCGTAACCACCACCATAACCACCACCATCACCACCACCATAACCACCACCATCACCACCATCATAACCACCACCATAACCACCATCATAACCACCACCCTAACCACCATCATAACTACCACCATAACATAACCACCATAACCACCATCATAACCACCGCCATAACCACCATCTTAACAACCATCATAACCACCACCATAACCACCACCATAACCACCACCATAACCACCATCATAGCCACCACCATAACCACCACCATAACCATCTTTATAACCACCATCATAACCACCACCATAACCACCAGCATCATAACCACCACCATAACCACCAGCATCATAACCACCACCATAACCACTAACCACTACCATCATAACCACCATCATAACCACCATTATAACCACCACCATAACCACCACCATAACCATCATCATAACCACCACCATAACCACCACCATAACCACCATCATAACCACTACCATAACCACTACCATAACCACCATCATAACCACCACCATAACGAACTGATCGCTATAAGAACAGCCCAGTCCCAACCATTGTAAAAATTATCAATAACTTGTAATAAACCAGTGTATTCACTCCCAGTAAATACTACTTCTTGCACTGTCACTATGTTGAAATACACTGCAGTTTGAGCTTTTCCCCATCTAGTTAATATATATCTTATTTGTATCACTTATGTTACTTGTATATTATTTGTAATTCGAAACCCATTCCCCAAATATGTAACTGTATATTTTCAGCCTTCTGGCTGCCAAGCTCTTTCAATAAACCGTTAATTATTATTATTATTATTATTATTATTATTATTATTAACCACCACCATCATAAACACCACCATAACCACCATCATAACCATCACCATAACCATCATAACAATCACCATAACCACCATCATAACCACCACCATAACAACAATCATAACCACCACCATAACCACCGACATATCCATAACCACCACCATAACCACCACAATAACCAGCACCATAGCCACCATCATAACCACCATCATAACCACCACCATAAACACCATCATAACCACCATTATAACCACCATCATAACCATAACCACCACCATAACAACCACCATAACCACCATCATAACCATCACCAAAACCACACATAATCATAACCACCACCATAGCCAACCACCAACATAACCACCATCATAACCATCATCATAACCATAACCACCATTATAACCACCACCATAACCACCACCATAACCACCATCATAACCACCATTAAAACCACCAATATAACCATAACCATCATATCCACCCACATAACCACCATCATAACCACCACCACCCATCATAACCACCACCATAACCACTCCAATAACCACCATCATAACCACCACCATAACCACCACCATAACAACCACCATAAACACAACCAACCACCACCATAACCATAACCACCATCATAACCACCACCATAACCACCATCATATACCTTCATAACCACCATCATAACCACCACCATAACCACCATCATAACCATCATCATAACCACCATCATAACCACCACCATAACCATCATCATGACCACCATCATAACGGCCATCATAACCAAACCATAACAATCATCATAACCAAAATCATAACCACCACCATCACCACCACCATAAACACCACCATACCCACCGACATAACCACCACTATAACTATCAAGATAACCACCACTATAACCACCACCATCAACACCACCATAACCATCACCATAACCACCATCATAACCACCATTATAACAACCACCATGACCACCACCATAGCCACCATTATAACCACCACCATAACCACAACCATAACCACCACCATTAAAACCACCATAACCACAACCATAACCATCATAACCACCACCATAACCACCACCATAACCACCATCATAACCACCACCATAACCACCACCATATCCACCACCATAACCACCGCCATTATAACCTCCACCATAACCACCATCATTATCACACCAGATCTTAATTATTTTTGTAAATTTACTTGATCTTTTAATGACCGCGCGCGTGCTCGCGCGCGCGCGTGTGTGTGTGTGTGTGTGTGTGTGTGTGTGTGTGTGTCTCCAGTTTCCTGCATGTGACTGTGTGTGATGAGTGTCTGGGACTGTGTGTTGAGTGTCTGTGACTGTGTGTTGAGTGTCTGTGACTGTGTGTTGAGTGTCTGTGACTGTGTGTTGAGTGTCTGGGACCTTGTGTTGAGTGTCTGTGACTGTGTGTTGAGTGTCTGGGACCTTGTGTTGAGTATCTGTGACTGTGTGTTAAGTGTCTGGGACCTTGTGTTGAGTATCTGTGACTGTGTGTTAAGTGTCTGGGACTGTGTGTTGAGTGTCTGTGACTGTGTGTTGAGTGTCTGGAACTGTGTGTTGAGTGTCTGTGACTGTGTGTTGTGTCTTGGACAGTGTGTGGTCTTTGGGACCTTATGTTGAGTATCTGTGACTGTGTGTTGAGTGTCTGTGACTGTGTGTTGAGTGTCTGGGACTGTGTGTGAGTCTGGGACCTTGTGTTGAGTATCTGTGGTGAGTGTCTGGGACTGTGTTGAGTGTCTGTGACTGTGTGTTGAGTGCCTAGGACTGTGTGTTGAGTATCTGTGACTGTGTGTTGAGTGTCTCTGTGGTGTGTGACTGTGAGTGTCTGTGACGCTGTGTGTTGAGTGTCCTGACCTTGTGTTGAGTGTCTGGGACTGTGTTGAGTGTCTGTGACTGTGTGTTGAGTGTCTGGGAATGTGTGTTGTGTTGGAGTGTGTGGGGTGGCACTGTGTGTTGAGTGTCTCTGACTGTGTTGAGTGTCTGTGACTTGGTGTTGAGTGTCTGGGACCTGTGTTGAGGTCTGGGACTGTGTGTTGAGTGTCTGGGCACTGTGTGTGAAGTGTCTCTGACTGTGTTGGAGTGTCTGGGACTGTGCGTTGAGTGTTTGAGACTGTGTTGAGTGTCTGTGACTGTGTGTTGAGTGTTGTGACTGCGTGTTGCGTGTCTGGGACCTTGTGTGAATGTCTGTGACTGTGTGTTGAGTGTCTGTGACTGTGTGTTGAGTGTCTGGGACCTTGTGTTGAATGTCTGTGACTGTGTGTTGCGTGTCTGTGACTGTATGTTATGTCTGGGACTGTGTGTTGAGTGTCCTGACCTTGTGTTGAATGTCTGTGGTGTGTGTTGCTTGTCTGTGACTGTATGTGAGTTGCGGCTGGACTGTGTGTTGAATGTCTGTTGTGTGTTCAGACTGACTGTGTTGAGTGTCTGGGACTGTGTGTTGAGTGTCTGTGACTGTGTGTTGGAGTGTCTGTGACTGTGTGTTGAGTGTCAGACTAGTGGACCTGTGTGGTGTAGATGTTCTGTGACTGTGTGTTATGTGTCTGTGACTGTATGTTGAGTGTCTGGGACTGTGTGTGTTGGGTATCTGGAACTATGTGTTGAGTGTAAGACTGTGTGTTGCGTGTCTGTGAGTCTGTGTTGGGTATCTGGAACTATGTGTTGAGTGTCTGTGACTGTGTGTTGCGCGTCTGTGACTGTGTTTGAGTGTCTGTGACCTGTGTGTTAAGTGTCTGGAACTGTGTGAGTTCAAGAGTTGGAGGTCTGTGACTGTGTGTTGAGTGTCTGGGACTGTGTTTTGAGGTACTGTGCTTGAATCTATGTGTTGAGTGTCTGTGACTGTGTGTTGGTGTCTGTGACTGTGTGTTGAGTGTCTGGGACTGTGTGTTGAGTGTCTGGAGTGTGTAAGTGAGTGTCTGTGACTGTGTGTTGAGTGTGTCTGGGACTGTGTGTGTTGTCTGTGACTGTGTGTTGGTGTTCTTAGACCTTGTGTTGAATGTCTGTGACTGTGTGTTGCGTGTCTGTGACTGTATGTTGAGTGTCTGGGACTGTGTGTTGAGTGTCTGGGACTTCAGTGTTGAATCTCTGGACTGTGTGTTGCGTGTCTGTACTGTGTGTTGAGTGTCTGGGACTGTGTGTTGAGTGTCTGTGACTGTGTGTTGAGTGTCTGTGACTGTGTGTAGTGTCTGGGACCTTGTGTTGAATGTCTCAGATTGTGTGTTGCGTGTCTGTGACTGTATGTTGAGTGTCTGGGACTGTGTTGGGTTGGAGTGCTGTGTACAACTGGAGTGTTGAGTGTCTGTGACTGTGTGTGTGCGTGTCTGTGGCTGTGTGTTGGTGTCTGTGACTGTGTGTTGGTGTCTGGGACTGTGTGTTGAGTGTCTGGGACTGGGACTGTGTGTCTGACTGTGGTGGGTCTGGAACTTGAGTGTGGCGTGTTGGACTGTGTGTTCTGGGAGTGTCTGGGACTGTGTGTTGAGTGTCTGGGACTGTGTGTTGAGTGTCTGGGACTGTGTGTGTTGTGTGTCTGTGTACTGTGTGTTGACTGTGTCTGTTGTGTGTTGAGTGTGCTGGGACTGTGTGTTGAGTGTCTGGGACTGTGTGTTGAGTGTCTGTGACTGTGTGTTGAGTGTCTGGGACTGTGTGTTGGGTATCTGGAACTATGTGTTGAGTGTCTTGTACTGTGTGTTGGGTATCTGGAACTATGTGTTGAGTGTCTGTGACTGTGTGTTGCGTGTCTGTGACTGTGTGTTGAGTGTCTGGGACTGTGTGTTGAGTGTCTGGGACTGTGTGTTGGTGTCTGTGACTGTGTTTGGGTATCTGGAACTATGTGTTGAGTGTCTGTGACTGTGTGTTGCGTGTCTGGACTGTGTGTTGAGTGTCTGGGACTGTGTGTTGAGTGTCTGGGTGTGAGTGTGTGAGTGATCTGAACTTTGTGTTAGTGTCTGTGACTGTTTGTTGCGTGTCTGACTGTGTCTGTGTGTGTTGAGTGTCTGTGTTGGGTATCTGGAACTATGTGTTGGAGTGTCTGTGACTGTGTGTTGCGTGTCTGTGGACTGTGTGTTGAGTTGTCTGTGAGTCTGTGTTGGGTATCTGGGACTATGTGTTGCGTGTCTGGGACTGTGTGTTGAGTTTCTGTGACTGTGTCTTGCGTGTCTGGGACTGTGTGTTGAGTTTCTGTGACTGTGTGTTGAGTGTCTGGTCTGTGAGTCTGTGTTGGGTATCTGGGACTATGTGTTGCGTGTCTGGGACTGTGTGTTGAGTTTCTGTGACTGTGTCTTGCGTGTCTGGGACTGTGTGTTGAGTTTCTGTGACTGTGTGTTGAGTGTCTGGGACTGTGTGTTGAGTTTCTGTGACTGTGTGTTGAGTGTCTGGGACTGTGTGTTGAGTTTCTGTGAGTGTGTGTGTTGAGTGTCCAATGTCAGTGACTGTTTCTGAAGACTTTGAAATATAATTACACTAACATTCTTATGGTAATGGGTAAGTTCAGTTTTTCGTTTGGCTCCTGAAGACACGGCGAGTTGTGTACCATTGTCTTTTTTGTTTTAAAATTTGAGATAAAATGATTGTTATTTGTAATATATAATCTTCTTGTTCTTGCTCTCATTTTTGTTCTTCTGGTTCTTGTCGCTCTGGTTCATCTTTTTCTATTTGCGCTTGTTCTTATTCTTAGTTGTCGTGTTCTTTTTCTTCTTGTTTTTGTTCATGTTCTTCTTGTATTTCTTGTATTGTCCTTCCTGCTATTGTTTTTCTTGTTCTTGTTCTTCTCTATGTTTTCTTCGTTTTCATGTTCTTCTTGTTCGTGTTTTTCTTGCTATTGTTCGTCCTGTTCATGTTCTTCTTCTTCTTCTTCTTCTTCTTCTTCTTCTTCTTCTTCTTCTTCTTCTTCTTCTTCTTCTTCTTCTTCTTCTTCTTCTTCTTCTTCTTCTTCTTCTTCTTCTTCTTCTTCTTCTTCTTCTTCTCTGTTGTTATTCTTGTTATTGTTATTCTTGTTCTTGTTCTTCATATTTATTGTTTTCTGTTGATATATTCCTTCTTGGTCTTCTTGTTATTGTTCTACCTGTGCATGTTCTTCTTGCTCTTGTTTTCTTATTGTTCTTCCTGTTCATGTTCTTCCTGTTCATGTTCTATTTTTTTGTTCTTGTTCTTCTTTTTCTTTTTTTATTATTATTCTTATTATTGTATTATTTATTGGTTTTTATTATTATTGTCATTATTATTATTATTATTTTTTTTTTTTTTTTATTATTATTCTTATTATTGTTATTATCATTATTATTATTATTATTATTATCAATATAGTCATAGTTGTATAATTTCATCATTATCATAAGTTTCAATACCAATCATATACTTTCTCCAGCTCTCCACATTAAGAAACTGACATTAAAGTTTAGCAACAGACAACCATCAGAGGTAAACTATAGAGCATCAGTGGCCAGAGGAGATGGTGTCTGGTCCAGTTAGCTAGATGGTGTCCTACAATTACCATCTGGACGTCTGCCAGGGCCTGTGTAAACACCCACACCAGCTGTCTCCATCACTGGCAACACTACTGTCCCTTGACTGTCCACACACAATGGCTGTTCTGACGTTTCAGCAAACACACATGCATCGCACACGAGCATTTCTACACACACACACGCGCTAGGGGATGGGGTAAAACAAACAATATCTGCCGACAGGTAAAGTAAGCCATTACCTGTCTCATTATACCATCCACAGCTGAAGATGTTGATCCTTTCTCCTCTTAATAAAGACCCTAAGAAGGAGGGTGAGAGTCTGGGAGAGGAGAGAGAGGCTAGGGGAGGTGAGAGTGGGAGAGAGAATGGATAGGAGAGGGGAGAATCACGGAGGGAGAGAGGCTGGGAGAAGAGAGAGTGGGGGAGGTAGAGGCTAGGGAGGTGAGAGTGGGAGAGAGAATGGATAGGAGAGGGGAGAATCACGGAGGGAGAGAGGCTGGGAGAAGAGAGAGTGGGGGAGGTAGAGGCTGGAAAAGGAAAGTGGGGGAAAGGAGAATGGAAGGAAGAGGGATGGGATAGGCTATGAACGATTTGGAGGGAAGTAGATAAAAGTGAAGGGGAGATGAGAGCGGATGAGAAGGAAAGGGGAAGTTAGAGAGGTAGGAGAGGGAAGGGTAGGCGAGGTAGGAATGGGAGATGGGGGAGTGCAAGGGGGAGGAAAAGGAGAGGCCATGAAGGAAGGGATGGGAGAGGGGAAATAAGGGTAGGTTAGAAGAGTAGGGAATGGGGTGATGAAAGAGGAGGGAGTGGGGTGATGGAAGAGAGGGGAGTAGGGTGATGGAAGAGAGGAGAGTGGGGTGATGGAAGAGGGGGAGTGGGGTGATGGAAGAGGAGGCAGTGGGTGATGAAAGGGGGGATAGGGTGATGGAAGAGGAGGGAGTAGGGTGATGGAAGAGAGGAGGGAGAGGGTGATGGAAGAGGAGGGAGTAGGGTGATGGAAGAGAGGAGGGAGAGGGTGATGGAAGAGGAGGGAGTGGGTGGTGGAAGAGAGGGGGAGTGGGGTGATGATGGGGGAAATGGGGTAATGGAATAAAGGGGAATGAAGTGATGGAAAAGGGATGAATGAGGTGAAGGAAGAGGTTGGTTCAGTCAAAGAAGCTTTCCCAGCAACTCTCCGCCCGGCGTTGGTCTCCGCTTCGCCTGGCGTGTCTGGTAAACATTGCACTCACCTGAAGCAATCAAGAGATCACTTTTGTCACCTGTTACCTGTCAACCCACGTATAGGAAAATGTTAATGTGTTCCTTTAAGGTATGTATGTATGTATGTATGTATGTATGTATGTATGTATGTATGTATGTATGTATGTATGTATGTATGTATGTATGTATGTATGTATGTATGCATGTATGTATGTATGTACGAAGATAGAATGAGTATAAAATGTAGAATACCTCAAAAAGATTACCACAAGGATATGACGACAGACTCACCACACTATTTAAGGTTTTGTGTAAGAGAGAGAGAGAGAGAGAGAGAGAGAGAGAGAGAGAGAAGACCACTAGAGAAAATTACCAAAGTGTTTCTCCCATAAGCCTCTTTCACACTCCACTAACTGGGTCAGCTTGTACAAGAGGCCACATTTGAGTGCACCATTAAACTTTCATCCGTACAGTGGCACATTGCCAAGTGTTCAGGGAATATTGTCCGCACCTGTACATACATACATACATACATACATACATACATACCTTGACCACCGAAGGGTCAAGACGTTCCTGGCGCTCATGTGGGAGCAGCCAGGTCAACTGTTAAGTTGGCCCATACTAACTCCCTCCCCTGAACCCTCCTCCCCACCGGAATATCAACAAGTTTTCGCCAGAAGTTACAATTTCATTTAGGAAAGGAATGGAACCAGTGTTAAACAGAGGTGAACAGTGGTGAACAGTACTTAAGTCAGTGAGAACAACTCAATAGTAACAGCCGAGTTGTACCCAAGTTAAACATCACACAGAGAGGTCCCAGGTACCCAGTGATAACTGACCGTGAGACTCAACAACAACAACAACAATCCGTCTACGATAGGAAGGCCGGGATCCACACCGCACTCATATAACACCATCTGTGAGGGAATTACTACACCACATCACACACTGAACACCCCAAAGTTAGCAGCCCCCTTAAAAAAAAAAAATAATAATAATAATTAGAAGCACAACTTGTCGAGTAAGACAGACAGACAGGCAGACAGACAGGCAGACAGACAGACAGACAGACAGGCAGGCAGACAGACAGACAGACAGGCAGACAGACAGACAGACAGACAGACAGATAACAAAGACAGACATACAGATAAAGAGAAAGAGTGAGTTTATTTTTTGTACGTCTTTATGTAAACAGTACTAGCTTTTTCGTGTGACGGACAGAGAGACAGACAGACATAATGATGATAGACATAATGAACTAAATGAGTGAGAAGAGGAGAGAAGGGCGAATGAGAGAAATAAGAAAAACAGAAAATGTTAAGAAACAGAGAAAGGAAGGGAATGGTTGAGAATAAAGGTGAAACTGAGAGAAATGAAATAAAATAAGGGCAAAAGGAGAGAAAATTGAAAGATAACATGAGAAAAAATTTGAGAGAAATAATAAGATAAATAAAAAACAAAAACAATTACTAACTTCGAACAAAAATCAAAAGAAAACAAAATTTAACAATGAGAGAATTATTAAGACACAGGGCTGGCTGGGTTTTGTTTACATTAAGAAACCCGACCTAAAAACACCCAAGTGATTAAGAGGAGAACTTCTCGATATGGGTTTCGCTTTTAAAATTCTCGAAACCACTGGTATAGAAGATTTCCAAGACTAGACAATTGAAGGGTTACTTTTTCATTTGGAGATACTAATCGGATTACTTGCTTTTCTGGTATCACTAGTCAGGAAAGTTAAAAAAAAAATTGAACCTCTTTTCTTGGCTTTCGAGAATTTTAGGCAAAAAAAAAAATATTCTTATCAATGAATTTTTACATCTCACTCACCAGAAGCTTTTGAATCAGGCGAAAACTAGCAGGTTTTGTCGGTGTGTTTTTTTTATGAAAGATACATGTACGAACCCTACCATAGCCTGAAGGAATTCGAAGAAGGGACGGGAGGGATGAGGAAGGAGGAAGAGAAGGCACAGGAGGAGGTTGGTAGAAGAGTATGGAAACAGGAGGGAAGACAGCTTGAGGGAGTAGGAGGGACGAGAACGGGGATGAAAGGAGGGCACGAAGAAAAAGGAAAAAAGAAGGAGAGAGGAGGAAAAAGGATAAAAGCAGAGGGAAGCAGGAGTAGAGAACACATAAAGTAGAACGAGGAGAGAAGGGAGGAGGAGAGGGGGATAAAGTAAGAATAAGAGGAGGAGGAAGAGGGAGAAGAGAATAGAGGAGATAAGAAAGAGGAGGAGCAGCAGGGAGAAGATGAGGAGAAAAGAGGAATAAGAAGAGGATACACTGTAGAGTAGGAGGAAAGGAGGAAGAGGGAGAAGAGAATAGAGGATGAGGAAGAAGAGGAGGAGGAAGAGGAAGGAGAAAATAAAGAGAAAAGGATGGGAGAGAAGGGAAGAGGAGAGAGGAGAGTGGTGTATCTGTGTCCACAAGACTGTTGCTGGTATGGTCAAGGGACGAAACATGGTCCTGTAGAGTAATTAGCTGGTCAACATGGCCGAGTTGGTCACGTTAATGGTGGTAAGTGTACTGTGTGTGTGTGTGTGTGTGTGTGTGTGTGTGTGTGCACTGCACACAAGGTGGTGTAATGCATCTAGTGTGGCAGCATTATGTTAGTGTTAAGGTGTAGGCACTGCTTCCTTCTTAACGCTTTCAGCTACTGCCTCTGGCTAGCCCTTGTGGTGAACAGGGAAGCAACCTTACGTAAGTCTTCCCCCGCCAGTACACAGCCTGTTTTCCATAAAGACTCCCGCTGTACCTGCTGGTGGCAACACACGGTAACTGGGTGACTCGTTGCCCTATACTAGACCAGGAAGGGATCTCGGAGCAGCAGTGGGCCCCAGAGGTTCGGTGCATCGGCCCATCAGCATGGGACACTCCTGGCGCCTACCAACCACTGTCCTGCTTCCTTCCAGATTAACTTTGGGAGGTAAAGGGATACGGAAATAAACCCTGAACGAAAAATCTGCAGTGAAACCCCGCATCAGGCAGACATGCTTACAGAGCTCCAGTAAGACCCCAACGGCGGAATAAACGGAAGCGGTGACCAACATGGGAACCCAAAGACTACAGAACACCGGCAGATGAAGACAATGCCAAATGGTCAGGATCACTAAGGCGTAACCCATCAAACTGTGCTATCGGCAGTCCATTGCAACTCTCCCTTTCCCTAGTCATTGCAGCTGCCTGCACCACAGGATCAGGAAAAAAGAAGAGTCAAGATGTGTGGTTGCAGCCTAAGCTCCTGCCTCACCACATAAATCAACTCATACCCAGCCATCATCCAGCTTATCATACTTATCATCATCATTAGAAGCCCTAAGCCCCCAAAGTTCTATGGCGACACAGCGACAGGCGAGTGGCGACGGGGAGAGGCAGAGATGACTGCAGAGAGTTTCTAGTCGTTTATGCACTGGGATCTAGGTAGTAGTGCAATCCGGTCCAGCCGGTGCAACAGAGTAGCCCTTTCAAGGAGCCACTCTACTCACCCTACATGGGAAGGGAACTATAAAAGGTTCCCTAAACTTAGCCTGCCTAAAAAACCAACCTGACTGAACAACTGCACCCAGCAAGGTCAGTCCAATGGGGTCAAAAAAACATAATCATAATGACAGCTCAAAACAAAACAAAAAAAACTATATATCTCTTATGAACGCCGCATGGAATGTCAGGACCCTTTTGGATACTGGCCCAAAAGAGCGTCGTGAAAGAAGAACCGCCCTTGTGGCAAAAGAGCTCTCGAGGTATAACATCAATGGTCGACCCACAAAACGGGAGTCCGGCTATACCGTCTTCAAGAAGGGTAAACCTGCTGCGGAGAGAAAACGCTTTTATAGATTTGGCTTTGCCATTCACCAATCTATCCTGCATAGGCTAACTGAAATGCATGTGGCTCAACACTGGATGCAGAAGATGACCTTGACAGAGTGCTAACCTCTATTCCCAGAAAAGATAAGGTTGTGCTCCTAGGTGATTTCAATACCAAAGTTGGTAGAGATGCTGACTAATGGCAGGGAACCATAGGGAGAACTGGAGTGGGCAAGTGTAATCCCAAAGAACTACTCCTCCTCAACAACGTGCTGAACACAAACTCGTTATCACCAAGACCTAGTTTAAGCAGGCCGACAAGTTCAAGGGTTCTTGGCAACATCCATGATCCAAACATTGGCATCTCATTGACTACATCATTGTCAGAGAAAAGAGATTACTGGAATGTCTTCACCACCCGAGACATGCATGGTTTCACCACCCGAGACATGCATGGTTCATACCACTGTAACACCGATCATTGGTTCTCCCTACACGTCACCGCTAAAATGCGAAGGCAACACGCCTCCAGAAGAGGTTTTAACAACAAGCGGCTGGAGAATCAAGCGATAGCACATGCTTTCAGAGAGCAGCTAGAGGATGGGCTGATAAACAACCCAACAACAAATAACCCAAATCCGAGTGTCGAATAGGGTATCCTCGACACTGTCATGACAAACCTGCAGAGAGACCCTCGACCAGATCGAAAGAATCACACCAGGACTGATTTGATGAAAATGACTTGGAAATCAACGTACTCGTCGATGGTATACGTACTGCTTCAACTGTCTGGCAGAACAAACCTCAGTCTCGGGCCAAAGCATATACCGTCCATGAAATGAAAGCGGTTCCAGCTCGAAAATCGGAATCTGAAAAACGAATAGTGGAAAATATTTTTGCAGTTCAACACAAGATGCGTGAATTTTTTTTATTTTTAATAAAACATTAGATGGTCCAATTACTCATGGCGCAGCCCAGCACCGCTCAACCGTCCGTCAGCGCTGGAAAGAGCACTACCATTCGCCGCTTAACCGAAACGCCGATGTGGATGTCCTGTTTACCCAGCAGGTCCCTCAGCACCTAGAACTGACCCACCTCTGCTATCTTCCATCCCTGGATGAGGTTAGCTACTGCCATCAAGCTGATAAAAACTAACAAAGTCAAAGGGCCTGCTGGAATCTCAGGCGAGGTGTATAAAGCAGGAGGACCTCTGTTTACCAGCCGTCTCCATTCTCTCCTGGAGAATATATGGGAGAAGGAAGAAATCCCCAATCTCTTAAAGGCGCCACCATTGACAATTTTTATAAGAACAAGGGAGACTGGTCAGACTGTGGCACCTACTGCGGGATCTCACTGCTGTCCATAGCTGGCAAGATTATCGCTCGAGTCCTTCTAAACAAACTTCTTCGTGAGGCGAAAACTTCCTCCCAGCATCTCAATGTAGCTTTAGAGATTAGACCAATTGCTTCACCACTGACATGATCTTTGCTGCCCGTCAGATACAGGAAAAGTGCAGAGACCATAAGCGTCGGGACTTGTACATGGGCATCATCGACTGTAATAAAGCCATAGACTCGATCAACACGGAAGCCTTCTGGCAGACCCTCAGTCGCTTTGTCTGCACATCAAAATTCATTGCCATTGTAAGGCAACTCTACGATGTCATGAATTGCAGAGTCCTACACAATGGCACCCAGTCTGAGTTCTTCCCTATCCAACTCTCTTTTCCATTTTTTTGGCTGCCTTCCTTACTCGTGCCAGTGCCAATTTAGCCGGCCGAGTGGACATCGAGTACCGGTTGAAGGGAGTTTTCAACATAAGACGACTTCGGGCAAGAACAAAGGCTTCGGCAGCTTCCATTACTGAACTTCAGTATGCAGACGACCTCACTCTTGTTGCTCACACTATAGACAACCTGCAGGAGATCCTGAACACCCATGCAAATGCGTCTGCACGCTTCGGCCTTGTGGTGAATGTACGTAAGACTCAGATTCTCTTTCAACCTGACCCTGGTTCAGACACACCTCCACCATCCATCCATGTTAACGGTACTACTCTCTTTAATGTTACCCACTTTCGGTATCTCGACTCCCACCTGTCCATCACCGCGGACATCGATGAAGAGATTCAGCATCGGATCAGATGCGTATCTCAAGCCTTTGGCAAACTCCGAAACCGTGTCTTCAGCTGTAGGGAGCTGAAATTATCTACAAAGTTACACGTATATCGAGCAGTGGTCCTCCCCACACTGCTATATGGCAGCGAGACATGGGTCACATACAGGAGGCACCTCAAGGCACTTGAAAACTTTCACCAACGTAGTCTACATTCCATCCTCCGAGTTCGCTGGGAAGACAAGAGAACAAATGCCAGTATTATTGCTGATACCAACTGTAGGAGCATCGAGGCTACCATTATACACGAGCAACTATGCTGGACTGTTCATGTTACCTTCATGGACGACAGTAGACTGTCAAAGGTGCAACTTTACAGTCACCTAACGAATAATAAACGTAACGCCGGCGGACAAATGAAAAGGTATAAGAATAGTCTTAAGACAAACCTGATAAGGTGCCAAATCGATCCCTCACCTGGGAGTCAATTACTCCACATCGTAACGCTTGGAGGAGCACCACACGGAAGGTGTCAATACTTTCGAGTTAGCCCGACTGCAAACTGAGGCTGACAAGCGCCAGCGCCGGAAAGATGCTGCCACCTCCCCTCCAGCAGTCGATGTAGCCCTCCACATGTGCAACATCTGTAAACAACTCTGCCGGTCCTGTATCGGCCTCTTTAGTCACCACAAAACTCATCAATGAAGGTTATATCCTTAATAACTCATATCATTGTATCATAGCTGGATGATCGTCATACTCGATTCCGAGTGACAGCAAAGTAGTAGTAGTAGTAGTAGTAGTAGTAGTAGTAGTAGTAGTAGGTGGGCGCCTCGAACTGGTTAACTACGTTACCGATAAGGGCAAAAGGTTTCAGTCTTAATGAACAAGAATTTACAGATGCCATTGCTCTAAGGTACAGTTGGCCAGTAGAAGGTTTGCCCTCCCAATGCGTGTGTGGCTCTTCCTATGATGGCGATCACGCCATGGTCTGCAAGAAGGGGGGCTTCATATGCATGAGGCATGACGAGGTAAGGGATCTCACAGCAAATATGTTGAAGGAAATCTGCCGGGACGTCATGGTAGAACCGACCCTCCTTCCATTGGATGGCGAGATCTTCCAACACAGGACTTCAAACACATCTAACGAAGCCCGCGTGGACGTCAGTGCTCGAGGATTCTGGACGCGGGGACAGCGAGCTTTCTTCGACATCAGGATTTTTGATCCCATGGCCGCATGTCACCGTAACCTAGCTCTCGATGCTGCACATAGGAGGAACGAGAACGACAAGAGAAGGGCATATGGGGAGAGAATTCAAAACGTTGATCAAGGCAGCTTCACTCCCTAGTGTTCACAACCTCTGGTGGGATGGGCCCAAGTGCAAAATGTTTCTACGCCAGACTCGCGGAGTTGATCTCCGAACAGAAGCAGCAGCCCAGAAGTTATGTTACAGCCTGGATGAGATGTCGACTGTCTTTCTCTCTTCGGTCGGCTTTGCTCTGCCTCAGGGGAACGAGAGCTTCTGCCCCTACTCCGACAACTGCTGCAGATATTGACTATGAGGCTACAGTCACTGAATGCCGCATAGATCTGCGGCTCAACTAATTTAACACAGATAGGATAGTTCTTATGTATTAGGATATTTAATATTAAGGTAAATAAATGGTGGCGAAGGTGTGGCTATTGGGGAGGCTGGAGGCCACGTTAAAAAAGTAGTAGTAGTGTGTGTGTATGATGGCAACGTTTGTTGATTCATTTGATAAACAGTTATTGATCTGTCTCTCTGTCTGTCCTATAGGTTCTAGTTGGCAAAGATAACTATGATGAAAGATAAATATCCAAGAGATCTATAACACATGAATATTATTGACTTATTGACAGATACACAACATGTAGGTGTTGTCTGGCTTTGTCTGGTGTTGTCTGGCCTTGTCTGGTGTTGCCTGCTGTTGCCTGGTGTTGTCTGGTGTTGCCTGGTGTTTCTCGGTGTTGTCTGGTGTTGCCTAGTGTTTCTTGGTGTTGTCTGGTGTTGCCTAGTGTTTCTTGGTGTTGTCTGGTGTTTCTTGGTGTTGCCTGGTGTTACCTGGTGTTTCTCGGTGTTGTCTGGTGTTACCTGGTGTTTCTCGATGTTGTCTGGTGTTGTCTAGTGTTTCTCGGTGTTGTGTGGTGTTGCCTAGTGTTTCTCGGTGTTTCCTGGTGTTGTCTAGTGTTTCTTGGTGTTGCCTGGTGTTACCTGGTGTTTCTCGGTGTTGTCTGGTGTTACCTGGTGTTTCTCGGTGTTGTGTGGTGTTGCCTAGTCTCTCTCTCTCTCTCTCTCAACACTAACTAATGTCAAGTCATCCATCTTCAAGGTTAAACCAAAGGGGCAAATCTATTACCACACCATTCCCCCTTTCCTTCCCCTCCCCCTCTACATCCCTCTCTCCCTCCCCTCCACCTCCCTTCCATTACCCAGCAGGAGTAGTGGGTTCCGTAAATTGAAGTGTTCCCCTGATGATTCTTGACAATCCCTCCCTCCCTTTCTCCATCTGTTTCTCCCTTCTTACCGTTTTCCCTCCCCTCTTCCCTTCTTTCCTCCCTCCTCAACATCCTCTCCCACGTCACTCTGCACCCGCCATCCCTCCCTCCTTTCCTCCCTCCTTACCTACCTTCTAATTACCCTTTCCTCGCCTTCCCCTTCCTCCACCACTCCCTCCCTCTCTCCCTTCACCCTAACCCCACCCCTTCCTCATCACGCCCACAAGTCCTCCCTCAATATTCCTCTCTTCTCGCCAACCCACACCCCCCTTCCCCGCCTCCCACATCCCCCCCTAGCCTCCGACACCCCCACCCCCCTCCTAGCCTCCCGGCCTCCCGGGGTATTTACATATTGAATATTTTGTACTGCCAGTTTACCTCTAGAGAGATGATGAAATATTTATCCCAAAGCAGAGACATATTTAATTTTTTTTCCTTTAGATTTAGTAATTTTTCAAAGTAAGAATTGATGTTTTATTACTAATACCGCATTTGAATGTGTCTGTCTGTCTGTCTGTCTGTCACATTTTAGAATCTTGTTATGTCTACGTATCTGTTATTCTGTCTCTATGTCATTCTGTCTGCCTGTGTGGATATTTGTGTTTGTCTGTCATTTTTTATGTCTTGTTATGGCTGCGTGTCTGTCACTCTGTGGATCTGTTTGTTTGTCTTTCATTTTATCTATCTGGCTGTATGATTCTCTGCCACTCCATCAATCTGGCTGTGTTTGTATTAGTCTGCCAGTCTGGCTATCAGGCCACAAATCTGGCTCTCAAAGTCTTACTGGAATAATTTACGGCCAGACCTGATATTAACTAAAAAAAATATATTATCGGATCACTTGAAGATTAGCCACCCCAATTTACTTAACTTGATGAGTTAGGTTAGGTTAGGTTAGCGTTAGGGTGGTTAATCCATAGATCTCATGCCTTCTTATATTCCCTATTCATTTGTCCCGTCTCTTTCTCCTGTACTCCCACCTGTTATCATCTATTCTCCATTGTCTCTCTCTACACTCCCCTCTATGTCTCCTTATTGTCTATTACCTAATCCTGTTGTCCCTATACTCTGTTCCTTTCTCGTTCTCAATGTTATTCTCCTTTAGTCTCTAGGATTTTCATCTCCACTTACGCATTTCTCCATATACCTGTCTATCATTATATGTACTTGTGTCTCTCTTCATATATCTGTCTCAAGGTCTCTGTCTCTCATCATATCTACTTGTGTCTTTCTTCTTATATATATCTGTCTCATGGTCTCTGTCCCTCATCCTTTCTGCTCGTGTCTCTCTTCATACATCTGTCTCACACTCTCCGTCTCGTCCGCCATAGATCAACATAGTCCATTGTCTCTTCACATTACCGTCTTGATCACGAAGCCGCAACTGGAGTCCACCACTATTACCACTAATACCACCACTACTACCACTAATACCACTACTTCTTACACTACCACCACCATCACACCGATGCCACTACCACCAACATCACCACCATCACCAACATCATCACCAACACCTAGACCTCCCGCCACCTCGCATCAACACCACCACCAACATCTCGCACCAACACCACCACTACCTCCCACCACCATAACCAAAGCCATCACTACCACCATCCAATCCATCTCCACCACCTTCACCATCACCAACACCTCCCACCTGCCCATGCCCAGGCACGGGTCCACGAGGTAACAGAGCAAATATAATTTTCCCGCTGGTAGCAGAAGCGACCGTGCTCCAGTTCTCGCGTCTGACTCACAAAGCTTCGTCCGTTAATGTCATTCATCTCACAGTGGCGAGACAAGATCATGGTATCAATTGGTGATGCAGATTGACAAAGGAACCACTACTGTACTGTACGTCACGTTCAGCATGTGAGTGAGACACGGCGAAGGCGTTCTCTACCTGAGGGTAAATTTTACGTCGTTGATCTGAGAGAAATCCTGCCCTGGTCGACCAATTAAGAGCCTCCGCTGGGAACGGTTCACGAAAATCGACTAAAGGTAGGAATGGTAGAGCCGGCGGCAAGTGACGGATTGACTCGGTATTTAACCTGAAAATCCCTTGAAGTTAGTTAACAGCTGGACGATGGCACTTTTGTTATGGCGCAGTTTGTTTACCTGCGGTGATATCATCCGTCATATCACCTGTGAACTTACCTGTGATATGACTAATATTCAAGTCTGTTTAACTTATTTGTATATTTATATTTATTTTGACTTATCATTGATACCTTCTCTTGCTCTCTCTTGTACACTATACAACTTGTTCTTCCCCCTCAGTTAGTTGTGTTTCACTGAAGTTTTAATAGTTGTTGTTTAATGTTGGATTCGGCGTTGTTTATATCAGTAAAGACCTGACGTGTTGAACCGCAGCACAACACTATGATCAAGACCCAAATTGTTGAAGTACAGATATACATTAGAGTCAGAGGCCATAATTGTTGAACAATAAGGCCTTACATTTAAATCAAGACCTTACCTTTTGTGGCACATAATCTTCTTAAAACACAGCCCCAGCAATAACCCTTAGTGGTGACTCTCAAATATGTTAGTTTACCTCAGAGCATCATAACACTCCTCAGCACAGGTAACATTCCTTGGGCTAAATTAGTTTCAGGTAAATTTTTTCTTCTTATTTTTTCACCTGGCGTGGTGTTGGAAAGGGGAGGTGGGGGTCCTTAATTACGTTCTCTGAGCCACAGTCAAGGCGTCTGAAAGAGAGCCGTGAAGGAGGTAGGGAGAGGGGACAGGAGGAGGAGGAGATTGTGACAAAAGAATATTTTATCAACGATGATGAGAAAGGTCTGGGAGGATATTAGGATTTTAAGATAAGGGAAAGGATGCTGAGATGAGAGACAGATGATGAGATAAGAGACAGATGCTGAGATAAGAGACATGTTGAGATTAGAGACAGATGCTGAGATGAGAGATAGATTGTGAGATAAGAGACAGATACTAAAATAAGAGGATTATGTAGAGATAAGAGACATATGTTGAGATGAGAAACAGATGGTAAGATGAGAGATAGATGGTGAGATAAGAGACATGCTGAGATAAGAGATAGTTGATGAGATAAGAGACAGATGCTGAGATAAGAGACAGATGCTAAGATTAGAGGCAGTGGCTGACATAAGAGACAGATGCTAAGGTAAGAGACAGATCCCGAGTTAGGAGACAGATGCTCAGATGAGAAACAGATGCCGAGATGAGAGACAGATGATGATATAAGAGACAGATGACGATATAAGAGACAAATCCCGAGTTAGGAGACAGATGCTCAGATGAGAGACATATCCTGAGAAAAGAGAAGGGAGCTGGATGCAGGATTTTAGTTCT
>NW_024734940.1:6593698-6640533 GCF_018991925.1 Homarus americanus | reverse complement strand
TCACGCTCCAGGGATGCAGACAACTTCTTTACCCCTGCATGAGACAAGTGCACTCCGTCACCACTGTACAGGTAGTCATTGCCTTAGAATCGTTGCCAGCTATCAATGAATGCCTAACCATTGTTTGCACAATGTTTTTCCAGTTGGCAATTTATAGCAATTGCCCTGGACAGCCATTCACGACCAACCCCTCTTCTAGGCAAGACACCACATACTATCGGGATCCCTCCCCTATCTCTAATCTTCCCCAGCGCCTCCCTATACCTCTTGAAAGGTTCCTCACTCCTAACCTTTCCTATGTCGTTTCCTCCCACACTAAGACACACTACTGGATTGGTACCCTCCCCTGACAAAACCCTATCTATCCTCTCAGCTACATGCCCTATCCCAGCCCCAGGAAAACACACCCTAGTCCTACGTTTCCTATCTCTTTCACAAAAAGTCGTATCTAAAAACTTCACCTGGCTGTCCCCAACTACCACGACCTTACCACACTTTCCTGCCTCTTCTCTTCCCCGCCAGCTTCCTCCAGCACCTGGTAGGGGTTACTACACTGCACACCCTGGTCAGCTTTCCTGAGTCTGACCCTAGTCCCCTTGGAGACAACCACTCTCCACGCCTGCTCCTCCTTCGCAGGTGTCCTGATAGGCAGGACACCTACCTGAAGGAGTTCAGTCCTGAGGGCTTCATTTTTCCCCTTTAGAGTGTCAATCTCACTCCTCAACTGCCCCAGCTGCCCCAACTGCTCCAGCTGGAATAGTACACATTGCATGGTGGTAATGAGAACATATCTGTTTCCACGGTTATCACTTCGATATTTATTTATTTTATTTTAATTTTCTTACATTTATATTCTAAGTACAGTAGGCTCTCACCAATAACGTTTAATAGGTGCCTGAAAAACACCGTTATTAGCAAAAACGTTATTTGTGTGACATTAAAATACATGTAAAAAGGGTTTATTGGTGCCGCTGCCACAAGAATTTCACCCATTTTTTCCCCTTGAAGCCCTCCTAACACTTTTTGTTAGCTGAAATAAAAAGAATTGCTAGTCAATCATCAAAATAAAGAGTTTGAGTAATATAACACTTAGTTTTTGAGGTGCTTGGTGTGATGATTGTTCCATATCTGAGGGCCACTATCACTTGCACTGTCTTTCATTCTACAAGCTAACCATTTCACAAGAAAATGCTCTGTTATCACTAACAACCTGTTTTTATCGCCTTTATCATTCATAGCTCGCCTCGCATTTCCATCACTACCGAAATATTTTTAGCCAGCACAATACTCTTCTTGGTCTCCTCTAAGTTCCTCTTAATATTTCGCACTGTAAACTCAGGACAGTTCAATTTCCTCACTTTAAAAGTTCCCAGTCATTCAGGTGGCAAATCACTCCCTGCACCACTTCCCCTAGCCCCCACAAGTAAAAATGCGGAAGCCATTATTGATCACCGACCCTAACAACCACTGGTTATAGTGGCGAAAATCTCACAAGTGGGTGCAGCTCTGTATTTCACTGAGTGTGTGTGAGAGTGAGAGTGAGGCAAACAAATGCTATCATTGATGCGCTCGGACGCTTCCCGCGAAATTTCCGTTATTCAAGAGAATCCAGACGGTATTATCAAAAATGGGCATCTATTGTAACTTACCGTTATTGTCGAAAACGTTATTGTGGAAGTCGTTATTGGCGAGAACCTACTGTATATACATACTTTACAGTGGAGTTGATATACATAAATATGATAAGGGAGGGAAGCAGTACAACTTGGGTTGTATTAAGGTGGAACAAGAGGACAGACCTGTCGGAATTATGTCAAGTTGGCAAATATATTAATTGCAATGTTAATTTCTATCTATATACATGATAATTTGTGATAAACGGTTTTGGTGGTAAAATAAAAGCATGAATATAGAGAAGGTATTACAAAAAATATTAATACTTAGATAATATTTTAAAAACCAATATTATATCCTATTTTTTAACAAAGACAGCGTGTTTCCCCAGAATGATTAACCTGTCCATTTTGAGACTTAGACTTTTTGTAAAGAAAAATTTTCACCAGCTTAGTCGGTAAAGTTGGAACATGAGGTATGAGAACCCATCTATGGAAACAACAGATAGCACACACAGCGCCACGAATATTATTGATATGTGGTGCGTTATTATAAATTTCATATAATTTTTTGTTCCTTCATTAGAAAATTCGGCCAGTGCCTCCTCCTCAAGGGAGGTGGATGTCTCATCCTCAAGGCGGGAGGGTGTCTCATCCTCAAGGCGAGAGGGTGTGTCCTCCTCAATATCGAAGGGTGTCTCCTCCTCATTGTGAGAGAGTAGACTCGCCCTCATTGTGGGAGGGTTGTTCCTCCAAGACGGTTGAGGGTTACTTATCCTCTATGCGGGATGCTGCTTAATCAATAAAGCATTAGGTTCCTCCTCCTCAACATTAGGTGTCTCCTCAATATGGAAGGGTGTTTCCTCCTCACTGTGAGAGAGTAGACTCGCCCTCATTGTGGTAGGGTTGTTCCTCCAAGACGGTTGAGGGTTACTTATCTCATGTGATGCCGCTTAATCAATAAAGCATTAGGTTCCTCCTCCTCAACATTAGGTGTCTCCTCAATATGGAAGGGTGTTTCCTCCTCACTGTGAGAGAGTAGACTCGCCCTCATTGTGGTAGGGTTGTTCCTCCAAGACGGTTGAGGGTTACTTATGCTCTATGCGAGATGCTGCTTAATCAATAAAGCATTAGGTTCCTCCTCCTCAACATTAGGTGTCTCCTCAATATGGAAGGGTGTTTCCTCCTCACTGTGAGAGAGTAGACTCGCCCTCATTGTGGTAGGGTTGTTCCTCCAAGACGGTAGAGGGTTACTTATCCTCTATGCGGGATGCTGCTTAATCAATAAAGCATTAGGTTCCTCCTCCTCAACATGGGGTGTCTCCTTCTCACTATGAGAAGGTGTGTCCTCGCTGTGGGAAGGTGTCTCCTTCTCACTGTGGGAGGGTGTCGTCTTCTCACTGTGGGAGGGTGTCTCCTTCTCACTGCAGGAGGGTGTCTCCTTTTCACTGTGGGAGGGTGTCTCCTCCTCACTGTGGGAGGTTGTCTCCTCACTGTGGGAGGGTGTCTCCTTCTCACTGCGGGAGGGTGTCTCCTTTTCACTGTGGGAGGGTGTCTCGTCACTGTGGGAGGGTTCTTAATTTTGTAATGGTACCAATTTAAACCCAAAAGAATTTGCTATTTGATTTCTTTGCTCCACAGTCAGTAGCGTGCTTGTATACCAATGCAAATAATATGCATTTTCAGGGGGAATGTCAATACTCCAGCGGGGAGTATCCCTTGTTTGACACAACAATACAAGATAAACGAGAATTACTTTTATCGTAACCATTTTCAAATTTTGCTTCGCAGCATACAATAAAAACCTACCAGATAAATGACCAAATCTCGGTACTGTTCACAGTTTTTTAAAGTTAGGTTGGAGCTTTGCAAATTTTTTTGAAAAAGATGAGAAATGAAAAACACAAATGGGTTATCTTAGAAGTGTAGATGATGTTGTGTAGTGTATATAATGATGGTGTAGTTGATATAGTGTAGATGATGGTGTATAGATGATGATGTAATGTAGATGATGATGTAGTGTAGACGACGGCAGCCGATCCAGCGCAGACGACGCCAACAGACTTGACGACTTAAAGCGGAGACGACGCGAAATGATGCAGCGTGATTTATGAACACAGACGATTTACTTGAAAGCGACGACGGCAGTCTATGCAGAAAGCAGACGATTTCGCTAATACAGACGACGACGGTGCCAGACGACGCAGTCAGATTTAAACGCAGACGATTAAGTGCAGCCGACGGTGCGCAGCCGACTAAGTAGCTCGACGCAACTGCAGACGACGCGCAGCTCGACGGTGCATGATGGGTAGTTTCATAAGAAGATTAAAAATGATTTGTTAGATTTTGCGCAGCCGGATGCAGACGATGGTGCAGTTTAGATGGCAGATTATTGCAGCTGAGGTGCAGACGAAGTAGTCAGCAGTGCAGATGGCAAGAGTCGATGCACCGGTAGACGGCGCAGTCGATGCAGTGCAGACGGCAAGTAGTCAGTAACGGAGATTTATGTTTGATGCAGTGCAGATTGCTATGCAGTCGATGGAAAGTAGACGCAGCTGTGCAGTGCAGATTTGCGCAGCTCGGATGCCGCAGACGGCAGCAGTCGACGCAGCGCAGACGGTGCAGCCGATGCAGTGCAGACGGTGCGGCTGACGCAACCGCAAATCTATGGTGCGCAGTCATGCAGACGGCGCAGCCGACGCACCGCAGACGGTCGTTGTCGTTGTTGCACGGTGCTGGATGCAGACGTTGTTTTGCGCAACGCAGATGGTGGTGTAGTTGATGTAGTGAAGATGGTGGTGTAGTTGATGTAGTGTAGATGGTGGTGTAGTTCATGTAGCTTAATTGATAGTGTAGGTTATTCCAAAAGTTCACAATTCGCACTTTAAACAATTTAAATCTGATACACACATACACACACACACACACACACACACACACACACACACACACACACACACACACACACACACACACACACACACACACACACACACACACACACACACTTGTATCACTGGTATTTACTGGCACCAGTTTTGATTTTGTTATACTGTATGGTACTCAAGCACTCCTATGTCTGTTATTCAAATTTCCTCAGCAGTTGCTGGTATCACTATAGGTTGTCTTAAACTAGTCTCCCACACTTTCCTCTCATCGTCCTGTGGACAGTAAATTACATAAGAACATAAGAGCATAAGAAAATAAGGAGTCTGCAATAGGCCGGTTGGCCTGTGCATGGCAGCTCCTGTCGAGAGTTACTACCACTCTCTATCATTCATGAATCTATCTAGCCTCCTTTTGAAACTTTCCAGAGTTCCCGCACTTACTACAAAGTTGCTAAGCTTGTTCCACTCGTCCACCACCCTATTTATGAACCAGTTTCTTCCTATCTCCCTCCTAAACCTAAACTTATCCAACTTGAATCCGTTGCTCCGAGTCCTATCCTGCTCGGATATTATAAGAACTTTATCTGTATCCCCTTTATTGATTCCTTTCACCCACTTAAATACTTCTATCATATCTCCCCGCACTCTTCGTCTTTCTGGGGAATGCAAGTTAAGTTTTTTTAACCTATCCTGATATGGAAGGTTTCTAAGTCCCGGAATCATTTTTGTCATTCTTCGCTGCACCGACTCTAGTGAATTTATATCCATTCTATAATAGGGGCACCAGAACTGAACCGCATAATTGAGGTGCGGCCTGACTAGCGCAAGATATAGTTGCAATAAGACCTCTACACTCTTGTTACTTACACTTCTAGATATAAAACCCAATACTCTGTTTGCCTTTTTTCGAACATTAACGCACTGTTTTCTAGGCCGTAGGTCCGGGCTTACAAGTACCCCTAGGTCTCTTTCACAAGTCGACTTCTCTAGGTTGATGTTGTTAAGGCTGTATACATTATCAGTATTTGTTCTTCCAATATTAAGTACGCTGCACTTGCTGGTGTTGAATTTCATTTGCCATTTTTCAGACCACCCCTGCAGTTTATTTAGATCTTCCTGTAATGCATTTGCATCCTGCCCTGAATTAATTTGCCGCCCTATTTTGGTGTCATCCGCAATCTTGCTTATATCACTGCTGATCCCAATATCTAGATCGTTTATGTAGATTATGAACAAGAATGGGCCTAGTTCTGACCCATAGGGAACCCCACTGGTTACATGGCCCCACTCATATTTAACACCGTCTACGCTGACCCTCTGCGTTCCATCGGTGAGCCATGATTTTATCCAATTTAAAACTTCCCTCTCGATACCATGAGCCTTAATTTTTCTCAGAAGCCTCTGATGCGGTACTCTGTCAAATGCTTTGCTAAAGTCTAAGTAAATAACATCGTAATTTTCGTCATTATCTACTACCCCGAAGACTTACCTAAAAAACGTTAGCAGATTTGTTAGACAAGATTTTCCCTTTGTAAACCCATGTTGAGAGTCGTAGATTAATTTGCTTTTCTCTAGATGCGATCGGATGCTATCTGCTATAATTGATTCAAGAAATTTCCCCACTACTGACGCCAAACTGATCGGCCGGTAATTTGACGCTGATACTCTGTCTCCCTTTTTGAATATGGGTACTACATTTGCCTGTTTCCACAAGTCTGGCACAACTCCAGTGTCTAATGATTTTGTAAATAAGTTTACGAGGGGTCCGCTAATCTGTTCCCTACACTCTTTCAAGACTCGAGGGAAAATTTCATCCGGCCCTGGGGATTTTGTTTTCTTTAGTTTATTTATCTTCTTAAGAACATCCTCCTTTCTGATAGTGATATTCTTTAATTTCTCTTCTTCCTTTCCATTAAATATCAGTTCCACCTCTGGAATTTCATCGCAAATTTCTTCTGTGAAAACTGATAAGAAGTAGCTGTTCAATGCTTTGCTTATTTCTTCACTGCCATTTATCACTACTCCCCTCCCTGACTTTAAAGGCCCACCTTTGTCCTTGACCTTTGTCCTATATAGCTGGAAAAATCCCTTGGGATTCGCCTTGGATTCTCTTGCTATTTTGATTTCATAGTCTCTCTTTGCTTTCCTTACATGTTTCTTAACATTCCTAGATAGTTCATTATACCTATTTCTGAGCTGCTCCTCCCCTCCCTTTAATTTCTTATAAATTCCTTTCTTTATTCCTATGTCACGTTTAAGTTTTCTGGTCATCCACCTTGGCTCCTTCTTATTTGACCTAATTTTTCTGTATGGTATATTTTGTTCTTGTGCTTTATGTAGTATAATAGAGAATATATTATAGTCATGATCAATTGTTGTGTCATCTATGACCTCACCCCTTCCTACTGGTGACTGACGTGACTGTTCCCAGGTGACCTCACCTAGGTACCTTCTTAACCCCTGATAATCCGCCAACCGAAAGTTTGGGACTCTTACCATATTGTCATTGTTTTTTGTTTCCCAATTTAGGGTGAACCTGATTTCTCTGTAATCACTGTTACCTAGTTCTTCCCCTACTGTGATATCTCTGATAATATTTTCTTTATTTGTTAATACTAGGTCTAATATATTGTCACCTCTAGTAGGTTCTGTAATTAGTTGTTTCAAAAAATTGTCCTGTACTGCGTCTAGGAAGTCTTCAGATTCATAGTCACCTACAATGTTGTCCCAGTCAATATTTCTGAAGTTGAAATCTCCCATAATGCACAGGTTGTTATATTTTGCTGCCCTACTCATTTCCTGCCGTATAGGCTGAGCTGCTTCTTTCCCAAGACTTGGGGGCCTGTAAATCACTCCCATAATTAGTTTTTTTCTTCCTTCCGTGATTTCTACCCATACAGACTTAGTTCCTATTTCACCCTTTATTGAATTATTAATACAACATTTTAATGTATCCTTGACGAAGAGTGCGGCCCCTCCCCCTTCCTACCTTCCCCGTCCTTGTGAAAAAGGTTGTACCCTTCTATGTGGTACTCTGATAAAAAAAATTTGCTCGTCAGATTCATCCACGTTTCGGTGATTGCTATGACGTCTACATTCTCGGTACATACAACCGCTCCCAGCAAGTCTATTTTATTTCTAACGCTCCTACTGTTTGTATAGTATACATTTAAACCTACTCTTCCCAGGTCCTGTTTTACCCCTTGTCCTGAGTAACCAATTTTACTTCCCAGGACCTGCTTGTTTTTTGACTCCCACTTTCCCCGACCTCTCTCTACTGGCGAAACCCCCGCCCCCCTTTGGAGTGACAATTTCACGCTCCAGGGATGCAGACAACTTCTTTACCCCTGCATGAGACAAGTGCACTCCGTCACCACTGTACAGGTAGTCATTGCCTTAGAATCGTTGCCAGCTATCAATGAATGCCTAACCATTGTTTGCACAATGTTTTTCCAGTCGGCAATTTATAGCAATTGCCCTGGACAGCCATTCACGACCAACCCCTCTTCTAGGCAAGACACCACATACTATCGGGATCCCTCCCCTATCTCTAATCTTCCCCAGCGCCTCCCTATACCTCTTGAAAGGTTCCTCACTCCTAACCTTTCCTATGTCGTTTCCTCCCACATTAAGACACACTACTGGATTGGTACCCTCCCCTGACAAAACCCTATCTATCCTCTCAGCTACATGCCCTATCCCAGCCCCAGGAAAACACACCCTAGTCCTACGTTTCCTATCTCTTTCACAAAAAGTCGTATCTAAAAACCTCACCTGGCTGTCCCCAACTACCACGACCTTACCTCTGGGCAGGGTTTGTACAACTGCCCTTTCCTCTCCCTGCACCACACTTTCCTGCCTCTTCTCTTCCCCGCCAGCTTCCTCCAGCACCTGGTAGGGGTTACTACACTGCACACCCTGGTCAGCTTTCCTGAGTCTGACCCTAGTCCCCTTGGAGACAACTACTCTCCACGCCTGCTCCTCCTTCGCAGGTGTCCTGATAGGCAGGACACCTACCTGAAGGAGTTCAGTCCTGAGGGCTTCATTTTCCCCCTTTAGAGTGTCAATCTCACTCCTCAACTGCCCCAGCTGCCCCAACTGCTCCAGCTGGAATAGTACACATTGCATGGTGGTAATGAGAACATATCTGTTTCCACGGTTATCACTTCGATATTTATTTATTTTATTTTAATTTTCTTACATTTATATTCTAAGTACAGTAAGCTCTCACCAATAACGTTTAATAGGTGCCTGAAAAACACCGTTATTAGCGAAAACGTTATTTGTGTGACATTAAAATACATGTAAAAAGGGTTTATTGGTGCCGCTGCCACAAGAATTTCACCCATTTTTTCCCCTTGAAGCCCTCCTAACACTTTTTGTTAGCTGAAATAAAAAGAATTGCTATTCAATCATCAAAATAAAGAGTTTGAGTAATATAACACTTAGTTTTTGAGGTGCTTGGTGTGATGATTGTTCCATATCTGAGGGCCGCTAACACTTGCACTGTCTTTCATTCTACAAGCTAACCATTTCACAAGAAAATGCTCTGTTATCACTAACAACCTGTTTCTATCGCCTTTATCATTCATAGCTCGCCTTGCATTTCCATCACTACCGAAATATTTTTAGCCAGCGCAATACTCTTCTTGGTCTCCTCTAAGTTCCTCTTAATATTTCGCACTGTAGACTCAGGACAGTTCAATTTCCTCACTTTAAAAGTTCCCAGTCATTCAGGTGGCAAATCACTCCCTCCACCACCTCCCCTAGCCCCCACAGGCAAAAATGCGGAAGCCATTATTGATCACCGACCCTGACAACCACTGGTTATAGTGGCGAAAATCTCACAAAGTGGGTGCTGCGCTGTATTCCACTGAGCGTGTGTGAGAGTGAGAGTGAGGCGGAGTGGACAACTACGTCATCATGGCGGCAAACAAATGCTATCATTGATGCGCTCGGACGCTTCCCGCGAAATTTCCGTTATTCATGAGAATCCAGACGTTATTATCGAAAATGGGTATCTATTGTAACTTACCGTTATTGTCGAAAACGTTATTGTGGAAGTCGTTATTGGCGAGAGCCTACTATTTTCACTAAGCATGGCCTCCAGCTCCCCAATACTTGCCTTCCGCCGCCATTTGCACTAAATAATAATAACAAGTATATATGTATCAATAATAATAATAATAAAAATAATAAGCAATATTAATAATAGTAATAATAATAATGATAATAATAATAATAATAATAATAATAATAATAATAATAATAATAATAATAATAATAATAATAATAATAATAATAATAATAATAATAATAATTTTAATAATAATAATAATAATAAAGTAAAATAAATTAAGTTACTGTATTCCATAAGTATTTATGAGAAGTTATTACCCATCTTTACCACCAGGTCCTTAATGAACGTCTCGAGGAGATCCTGTTTTGAAGGTGAAAGACTAAATAAAACCCAATGAGGAGGTTCCGCAAGGGGACAGCATGACCCTTTTCAGTTGTATTATACAATTGTAACTGTTTTATAATTATATTTAATATTACTGCATTATTATTATTATTATTATTATTATTATTATTATTATTATTATTATTATTATTATTATTATTATTATTATTATTGTTATTCATTTCAAAACACATTATATGATATATAAAATATTCGTTATTTTACTGTCGGGTTTCATATTTAGTGAATAAAACAAGGTATAGAAGTTGTAACGTCGGTGAAAGGAAAATATGTCTAAACTTCTTAACTATGATAATTTCTAAGACAAAAATATAATACTACGGAAGTAATTCTTTAATATATTTAATTATGACGAAACTTGTACCATTACAAATTAGTGTTGTTGTGGTACAAAAGTTTTCTTCCTAATTAGGTATAATTAAGTAAACAGCGGTGAATTAATGCTGTACAGCAATTATCATTAGGAGGAGGAAAATTACAGAGCACCAGACTGTACGGACGTGGAGTTTTAATTGAGAAAAAATAGGAAATATATAAGTAATTTTGTGATTAGGGAAGGACAGTGTGTGTGTGTAAAGGTCCAATGTTAGGAAGTTGACCCCATGGATGCCCCCAGTCCCTAAGGTGGAGCCTCCTTATTAAATTATATGATACTGTAGTTGATATACTGTAGCCACGGTCATAGGCTATGGGCTGCGTATATCTCGTGTTGGAGGCAATTTATACGCAATTCCTCAGCGTATATCTTTTAGTGTAGACCACCCTAAGTCAATTTCTCGCGTATAGCTTGTGATGTGTGTGTGTGTGTGTGAGAGAGAGAGAGAGAGAGAGAGAGAGAGAGAGAGAGAGAGAGAGAGAGAGAGAGAGAGAGAGAGTTCTCCTTGGGACAGACAAAACAATTTCTCTCACCCCACAGCCTCTGACAAGTAAATTATTCAACAAGTCTACTGTCATTCGTAATTTACTCGCCCGCCCGCCCGTCTACACACACACACACACACACACATAAAAATCACTCTTGCGCTCTCTGTCTGTATCTGTCTGTATATCTATCTGTCAGTCTGTCTATCTTACTGAACGCAACATTAACATTAATCTCTCGACTAACTTAAAACAAAACTCGAACAGTAAGCAAAAAATTACAACGCCACCACGAGCAATTACTAACGTCTGGCTTTCCTTTCCACCGAGTAGTGACAACGTTTGTGGAAGGTCTACGCCAGATGAACGCTGATACGATTGTGTATTCTACGCCAGGCAAACACTTTCTCACCCCAAACTCATGGATGCTTAGGCCAGACGAAGGTAAGATTAACGTTTAGTCGCTGTACCAACTCTCACACATCGTCTTAGTAGGCGGAGGCTGGAGAGAGGGAGAGGAGGAGGGGGTGGGGGGGGGGGGGTGGAGGAAGAGATGACGGGGAAGAGGGGATGATAGGTAGAGGACAGGGAGACGAAGAGAAAAGGAAAGGAGAAGGGAAGGAAGAGGAGAAGAGGATAAGAGGACAGAGAATAGAGGAGAAGTAGAGCATTGGGAGAAGAGGGGTACAGCACAGGGTAAAGGAGGAGGAGGAGAAGAGGAAAGAGAAGAGGATAAGAGGACAGACAAGAAGGAGAGGTAGAGGACAGGGAGAAGGGGAAGAAGAGGAAAGAGGGGAGAAGAAGAGGATGATAACGAGAAGGAAAGGCAGAGGACAGGGTGGAGGAGGAAAGAAGGAAGCGAGAGATGAAAAGTACGATAAAGCCAAGAAGAGGAACACAGTACATAAGAATAAGAGGAAGACATTAAGAGGATGAAAATGAAGAAGAGCAAGAGGAAGAAAAAAAGAGGAAGACAGTGAAGAAGAATAAAAAAAGAGTAGGAGGAAGACACTAAGAGGAAGAAAATGAAGAAAAGTAATAGTATGACAAGAAGAGGAAGACAATGAAGATGAAGAGGAGAGTAAAGAAGAGTTAGAGGAAGACACGAAGAGGAAGACAGAGAATGACACGCACAGGACGGCCTTTGATCATAATGAAGATGACGTCACGTTCTCAGCCTCTAATTAGTAGACAAGAAGTTACATACCTGAGGCAGCTGGTTATTATACTCCTCTCTCTCTCTCTCTCTCTCTCTCTCTCTCTCTCTCTCTCTCTCTCTCTCTCTCTCTCTCTCTCTCTCTCTCTCTCTCTTTAACGCACATTCTCTCTCTATCCCTCTACATTCCTTTCTCTTTCATGCATTAATGCTTAACAGAGTGACTCATCAAAAAACCACTGCTCTCTATATGGCAACATCCCCACAATGTCTTTTTCGTGTGACTATATAAACAACATGGCAAAACCCCCACAGTCCTAACAGTGTTACACCTTAGATAAATAATACTCTTTTTATGGCAACACCACCACTAGTTCGATGTCTTTCCTCTGTGATGCTTCAGATAAAATAAGACCAACAATATGGCAACATCCCGCCGGAAAAAAATATACTCTCTACTTGACTCACTATAAAAATACGACTCTCTGTATGACAACACTTCTACTGACAAAGGTACTTCTTACTCCTTATTGTAAACAGTATTGGAATAGAGCACCAGTTCTAGTGACATAGATACTCTCCCTCTCTGGGGTGATATTCTGTGACTCTCAAAGTGCTTTGAAATCAATGAACAGCCCGTCAGGCTCTATGTCTAAAGTTGTATGTGATATTAAAAGGAATGTGAGAACTGCCAATGAGAATAACTTTCGTATCGAATTTGTGTGGATCCCATCCCATGTTGGAATCTGGTATCATGACCGTGCTGATAGACTGGCCAATGAGGCATGTAAGAAAGAAAATGTTGACCGTGACCTTGGCCTGTCCAATGCTGTACTTAAAAACATTCAAGTCAGAATCATGAACTCTGATCTAGAAGAAGTTAGCAATGCAGAGAGACCTGACAGTTGTAGCATTAGTAAATATGAAAAATTTTGTGACAAGAGGTGCCGGTATGGCCAGCATAAGGACAGAACCAGACAATGTGATGTAGTCGTGGCCAGAATTAGTCTAGGATACAGACACATCTGGCAGGTTAGTAAGGCTGTACCCATACCGGAACACTCAGCATGTAAACTTTGTGATAAACCTTTAAAGCATACACTTGAACACTATATTATTGAATGTGACACTGTCAAGGACTTATTGTATCTTGAACTTTGTAATTACTACATTGAATCGGGGGTGCGTGAGGACATTCTTGCTGTTTATCCCAAATTTGCTAGCCCACACTGATTAGTCTTCAATTAGAATATGACGTCCAATGTATGTGAACCACTGACCTATATTTACTGCTAATGAATATGATGTATTTCTTTGTGTACGAACCTCTGTCCTGCATGGCAGTGAACAGTGACATTACCCACATGAATCTGACCTATATATAGTGTCAATGAATATGATGCATTTCTTTGTGTGCGAACCTCTGTCCTGCATGGCAGTGAACAGTGACATTACCCACATGAATCTGACCTCCATATATATAGCTGTTATTGAATATGTTGTATTTCTTTGTGTATGAACCTCTGTCGTGCGTGGCAGTGAGAAGTGATACTACCCTCAGTGTCAAGACCTGACTGAATTACTCAGATTAGGCAAACTGTACTACAAGCTTTGTCAATAAATTTGTTAAACTAAACTAAAATCTCTCTTTCTCTCCCTCTCATCTAGTGCTCCGTAAACGTTAACACCATAGCTAATAACAGAACCTTTAGTGGGTTAAGGAGCAGCGCCGTCTTGACGTATGGACACAACAGGATCTATCACCTTTGGCAAATTCTTCTTCTTCTTCTTCTTCTTCTTCTTCTTCTTCTTCTTCTTCTTCTTCTTCTTCTTCTTGTCTTCATAGATATACACCCAAGAGGATAAACACTGTAACGATCATTTTTCATCTTACACAGAACAATATTTTCCTGACAAAGATGTTTTCTTATTCTGGATGACAGCTAAGCAAATAGGGTGAAGGGCAGCACATTAATCTCTCGCCTTCGGCTGGTGCCGGCGGCCTCACATTCTCAAGGGTTACTCATTTGATATTATAACATGCTGAGGTGCCTTTGCCCTAACATCTGGATGCTTCTCAATATTCATTGGTTCATTAGTAGCTGAATAACAACACCAAGAGGTTCATAATGTGAGACGAAACACAACACACAACACAATGTTCATAATGTGAGGAGAAACACAACACAGCACACGACCTCTACTTTTATATATATTAGTACAAATGAGCTTACGTCTCGCTGCTCACGTCACCATCAGATACATTGTGTAATTATATGGCGTGTCTCCAGCGCAGCGAGTGAGTTCCTCTTCTTATATTATATGAGGAATTATAACTATATCGCTCTCAATCTTCAGTCATCAACACCACACCATGGTCTTTGTCAGTAAAGTAACAAATAAGACTGATCGGTCCTATTTTTAGCTTTAGGATTGAGCTAGAGAGTCTCTGTTTAACAAATTCATCTATTTATCCCAGGGTGCTAACAGATATAGTGGTCCTGTTTTTCTCTCTCTCTATTGGTCTGTCTGGCGTGTCTAACTTTGGTAAAACACAATTTTACCCTATGTCAAACAAGTCGCTACATTCCTCTCGCTCTTTAAATAACGCGTCGTTCGCTCGTCATGAGCGTCGAGAAATGTTTGCAACAAAAAAATTCGAATGTTCACTTGTTTCAGGAGCAAACATTCAACAATGGTAAAATTCAGACCCAAGCGTCCTGAAATACTTGTGACAAAAATTGAATGTTAACTTGTTTCAGGGACAGGCATTCAGAATAGGACCATGACAGACACCGTAACTCGTATACCATAATTTCATGACTATAATGTCCCTTATATTATTATCACTTATGTGTATTGGCAGTTTTTGTATATCTTTATATTATATGTATATATGTACTATTAATTACATATCATTGAAGTGAAACCTCCACCTAACGGACTATGTGGATAGGGAAATCCGTTAAATCGAGGTCTGATAGATATAAAACCCTCATACAACGGACTATATGGAAAATAGTAAGTTAAATCGAGTTCTGGTGAATATGAAACCTCCATCAAGCGGAAAATCTGAAGAGGTAAATCCGTTATATCGAAACCCCCTAATCTAGCGGACTATTTGGTGAAGGAAATCCGTTAGACCGAATCTGTTAAACAACTATAACACCTCTTCTTCCTCTTCTCCGCAATCAAAAAAAAATTTCGAAAACAATATTAAATAAATATAGACAAATTAAGTCATATAAATAATACTAAAATCCTTTCAGCATTAGGAATAAAAAATACCTTTGATCTATACAACTTTCATGATTACTGAAAGTCTTTGATGTTTGAGGACTATTGTTACACCTTTAAGACGTTGTTACATAAGTGGGATGCATAATACACGCCCTTCCCATCTATATGTAAAGGAAGTGAAAATTTCCCTCCCAAAAAGCTGATCAGTAAACTTTATATCGCGTTATCACCATCGTCAAAGTTTTTAAGAAAGTAAGGCAATCTTTTTCCCTTTGTACTTTTAAAGATAATATTATTTTTTATATCTTTGTCTCATTTTACAGGTAATATGACAGTAATTCAACCCTTAAGTGTAGGATAATTAGGTTCACTATTCATTAGTTTTCGTAAGTTGATTTTTTCTCGTAACTGGAAATGTAAAAATGAGCCAAATTAGCCGAGTTAACCTGAAGTACAAGTTAAGGTGTGATGGCGAATCGAAATTCCACTGATGTGATTCTACCTTAAAATTTAATTAGTGCGGGGATAAAGTTACGCTGCTGGAACTACCTTAATTTGATACGTTTAATGAGCGTCAGTTAGGAGAGAAAATTTACCCTCAGATTCTTTGTGAATTCAATCTCAAGATATTTTTTTCTTTTCCTTCCCAAGTCTTCCTCTCTCTCATCTCACATTCCTCTCCCACTCATTCACTCTTACCTTTCTCACTCTACCTCCCTATACACCCTTTCTCACCCTCTCATTCTCCCTTTTCTCATCCCAATTCTCCTCTCCCCTCACCCACCCTCTCTTTCCCACCCCTCTCTGCATCTCCGCTCTTCCAACCTTTCCACAACCTCACTACCCTCTTCTCCTCTCTTTTCCATCACTCCTTCCTATATCACTACCCCACTCTCTCCTCCCTCCCCCATCACTATTCTTGACTATTCACCCCCTTCCTTCCTTCACCACCTCCCCTTCCCTCCTTCATCACCTCCCCTTCTCTCCTACACCACTCCACTCCTCCCGCTCCCATTCCCCTTCTCTCTCCAACAATATTCTCCCTGATTTCCTCCCTCTTCCCACTCCCACTCTCACCCCCCACTCACTATCGCCCTGGGAGGTCTCAAGCCAGATATAATCAAACAGACATAACCTTTGATATGAAGATCCCCTTCATAAGCTCATCTCTATGTCACAGCGTCGGTGTACAGTGAGCGCCGAGGGATGATCTTATTAGGCATGAGCTAGGATGAACGGATGGAGGAGTGAGGAGGAAGGAGGAGAAGGAGAGAGAAGTGGAAGGAGAGGTGGTGGATTAAAGAAGAGGGAAGGAAAGGGGAGAGAGGAGGAGGGGAGAAGGAGAAGGAAGGAGAAGCGAAAGGGGAGGTAGTGAATTAAGGAGGAGGAAAGGAATGGGTGAAAAGGAGGAGGGGGCAGAAGAGACTGGAATAAATGGAGGACGGGAGGAAGGATAATTAGTGCAAGAGGAGGAGGTGAAGAAGGGAAGAGGGGGAGGAGCAGGAGGAAGAGGAGGAGAGGAAGGATAGGTGGAGGAGGAGGAGGGAGAAGCGGGTGGAGAGGTGGATGATTGATGACGAGGAGGACGAGAGAAGAAAGGGAGAGATAAGTGAAAGGATAGCTATAGAACTGAAGAAGAGGAGGAGGAAAAGGGGTAATGATTAGGAGGAGGAAGGGGTAAAAGTGGAGGAGGATGAAGAAGAGGAGGATGAGAAGGAAATAGAAGAAGAATTGAGGAGGAGGTGAAGGAGGAGGAGGAGGAGGAGTAAAGATAGATGAAAAATTGAGGAAGTGAATATGGAAGAGGGAGAATTGGAAGATTGAAGGGGGAGAGGAATAAGAGAGGGAGCGTATGAGGGGGGGAAAAAGAGTCAGTGAATAATGGAGGAGTAACACACACACACACACAAGAGGGTGAAGTAGTGTGTTATGACATGAAACTGACGTGGAGTAAAAGGGGGATTACTGATGGCTATAAGACGTACTGTAAAAATTTATACTGCAAAATGATATATTGATTTTTGAGATAATGATTCAGGTACAGTACAGTATAGTACACTCTCCTTAACAGGTGAGCAGGTGCTGGCCATCAGGGAACTAGACGTATACCCCACGTGGTACCGTTGTGTAATAATAATAATAATAATAATAATAATAATAATAATAATAATAATAATAATAATAATAATAATAATAATAATAATAATAATAATAATAATAATAATAATAATAATAATAATAATAATAATAGTAATACTACTACTACTACTACTACTACTACTACTACAACTACTTTTTTTTTTTTTTTAAACGTGGCCTCCAGCCTCCCCCAATAGCCACACCTTCGCCACCATTTATTTACCTTAATATTAAATATCCTAATACATAAGAAGCTATCCTATCTGTGTTAAATTAGTTGAGCCGCAGATCTATGCGGCATTCAGTGACTGTAGCCTCATAGTCAATATCTGCAGCAGTTGTCGGAGTAGGGGCAGAAGCTCTCGTTCCCCTGAGGCAGAGCAAAGCCGACCGAAGGAGAGAGAAGGACAGTCGACATCTCATCCAGGCTGTAACATAACTTCTGGGCTGCTGCTTCTGTTCGGAGATCAACTCCGCGAGTCTGGCGTAGAAACATCTTGCACTTGGGCCCATCCCACCAGAGGTTGTGAACACTAGAGGAATGAAGCTGCCTTGATCAACGTTTTGAATTCTCTCCCCATATGCCATTCTCTTGTCGTTCTCATTCCTCCTATGTGCAGCATCGAGAGCTAGGTTACGGTGACAAGCGGCCATGGGATCAAAAATCCTGATGTCGAAGAAAGCTCGCTGTCCCCGCGTCCAGAATCCTCGAGCACTGACGTCTACACGGGCTTCGTTAGATGTGTTTGAAGTCCTGTGTTGGAAGATCTCGCCATCCAATGGAAGGAGGGTCGGTTCTACCATGACATCCCGGCAGATTTCCTTCAACATATTTGCTGTGAGATCCCTTACCTCGTCATGCCTCATGCATATGAAGCCCCCCTTTTTGCAGACCATGGCGTGATCGCCATCATAGGAAGAGCCACACACGCATTGGGAGGGCAAACCATCGACTGGCCAACCATACCTTAGAGCAATGGCATCTGTAAATTCTTGTTTGTTAAGGCTGAAACCATTTGCCCTTATCGGTAACGTAGTTAACCAGTTCGAGGCGCCCACCTCCTGCGCTATAGCTACTTTTTTTGTCAAATTTTCTGGAACCTGCAGCAATAGTTGCTGCAACATGTCATTTTGGCAGTGCTGCCGATCTGTTGTAATGGACCTACGGATCTTATTTACTTCGCTGGTGTCCACTTCCCCTGTTGCATTCTGGGCTATTATGTGGTCAGTGAGGGCTGCCGTGAGCTTAAGTGAATTTTGATGTTCAGTGTCAGCAATCTCCTCTGGATTAGTTAGTCCCATCCCTCCCAGTCTTGGTGGAAGTGCAAGAAGTGTTCTTTCTGCTGGGGTTAAGTCAGGGTGTTTCACTAGTTTGGGAATGAACTTGACACTGATAGCTTCTTCCAGAGGGTGGAGGAGGGGTCCGATCTCAGGGATGGTACGCATCAGGTAGTTCCAGCGATGCTTGACTCCATGGGTGAATGCTGCAAAGGCCGCATGTGGCTCTGTGTTAGCAATCTCAGACAGAGCTTGGATTTCGCTAACCCACTCATTCACCTTTCCCGCTACGTACTCGGTCTTGAAGTCCGTAGTGCCAATTACTGCGCCTAGATGTCTTTGGCCGTCCTTAGTTATTTTGACCTCACTTCCGCCAAAAACCTCCAATGCCCGTTCATAATGTTCTGGCTTCACGATGAGGAAGGACTTGCTGGCGTTTGGGTGGTACCCTATTTGTGGACCTCGCGATGTTACCAGGTCCCACCACTTTTTGATGCACTCCACTTTTCCTGCTCCTGTAAGGTCATCAGCATATGCCACTTGTTTGACCCCAGTTGTTTCAAATTTTATTTCTTGTTGGAGCACTGATAGGCCAATTGCATACATTGCCATTGCAACGGGGTCCCCCTGTGTTGTTCCCTCGGTCGACTGTAGGATGGTATCACCTCGTAGAGCCTTGTTGTTTACTATGTAGAGGTCTGAAGGATTCCTATACGAATTTTCAACATACATCGCAAAGCTTGGACACTTGATCTTGATGTTGTGCAGTGCAGCCTTGCGGTTAAGTATGTTGAATGCGTTTGAAGCATCCACCAGGAGAACGGCCTCACAATCACGCTGCTCAAATATCAATCTCATGGCGTGAATGGCCGCCTCCCCACCAGCCTGGTGGCCAGCACACACTTGTAGGTTCCCTGCTGCTGCCCTGACATCGTCCTTTACCACCTCCATTATGCACTTTCCGATGATCCGCCTCAGCACTTCCCCCACCCCTATAGGTCTACATCCTGGTTTCTTTTCCAGAGGAATAAGGCGGCAGGCCGTCAGGGCCTGGAGGTGATGGCAGCAAGAGGATGCAAGCTTTCTTGCAAGGGCGGCAATGGCAGTGCAGAGATCGCTTGCTACAGGGCCAAACTTGTTTGTGCTGAGGATGACTCTCCAACCGTTTGCATCCAGACCTGAAGGGCCGGCTCCTCCTCGAGTCTTCAGTGCCTTTTTCCACACCATCTCTCCTGTTATTTTCTCGAACAGGACAGCATTTGGTGGGATATAGTCACCCTGGAACCTGATGCCTTCATCTTCGCTTGCAGGGGGATGTTTCTCTTTCAATAGTTTTAATGTCTCTCTGTTTATTGGCATCACCCCACCGGAGGATTCCTGTGTGAGAGATCTTACCGCGAGAGACACTTTTCCCACACGCATTTTGTTTCCAAATTTTCTTGCCACGTCATCGGTGTTTTGCTTTCCGTCACCCGTAAATTTTAGTCTCTCCTGCAGTGTTCTTGCTTCACATAGGAGATCATCTAGGGCCCCAGTCTGCCACATTGTCAATCTTCTCTTCATTGCTGCCACATTTTCTTTGTGCTTAGCCTTTGTGTGTGTCCTCTGACAAAATAGATGTGGTATTATTGCCAGTATTTGAAGAGCTAGGGGGGCGAGGAAGCGGTCCTGAGTGTAATCAGTCATGAAGCGAGTCATCTCCCGAATCATTTCTTTGGTGGCCGCACACTTGGGTGGTTCAAATAAGTTAGCGGGCGACCACTTGACAATTTCTGAGTAGGTTTCTTTGACCCATACGTCTGCATTTTCCATCGACATGCCATTCCACTGAGGCGGCTGTCTCTCATTCTCCTCGTGGACACCTGCTACTAAGGGAGCAGCATTTATTAGTACTACATTTTCGGGTTGAGTAGACTCACTGCTATCATTTCGGATATCATCGGGTAGTTGGGTCCCGGCGATATCCACTGTGGCCACCTGTGTCGGCTCCCTGCGACGTGGGTTCCGACACTGGTCTAGCTTCCTGCAATCCACACATGGTCGGTTGTTTCTCGCACAAACACAATTTGTGCAGTTTTGGTTCGGGCTAGCACAGACGCAGCAAGGAATGTTACCAGGCATAGTGACCAGCACCTTGGGCGACGGTAACGTCCGCCTCCGGACATCTGATTTAGTCCCAGGCACAAGATTATACTGGTTCTTATGAGGGAAGGGCGGAGAGGTGACAGGGTGGACTGGTGGACTACTACTACTACTTTTTTTTTAACGTGGCCTCCAGCCTCCCCCAATAGCCACACCTACGCCACCATTTATTTACCTTAATATTAAATATCCTAATACATAAGAAGCTATCCTATCTGTGTTAAATTAGTTGAGCCGCAGATCTATGCGGCATTCAGTGACAGTCGCCTCATAGTCAATATCTGCAGCAGTTGTCGGAGTAGGGGCAGAAGCTCTCGTTCCCCTGAGGCAGAGCAAAGCCGACCGAAGGAGAGAGAAGGACAGTCGACATCTCATCCAGGCTGTGACATAACTTCTGGGCTGCTGCTTCTGTTCGGAGATCAGCTCGCGAGTCTGGCGTAGAAACATCTTGCACTTGGGCCCATCCCACCAGAGGTTGTGAACACTAGAGGAGTGAAGCTGCCTTGATCAACATTTTGAATTCTCTCCCCATATGCCCTTCTCTTGTCGTTCTCGTTCCTCCTATGCGCAGCATCGAGAGCTAGGTTACGGTGACAAGCGGCCATGGGATCAAAAATCCTGATGTCGAAGAAAGCTCGCTGTCCCCGCGTCCAGAATCCTCGAGCACTGACGTCCACACGGGCTTCGTTAGATGTGTTTGAAGTCCTGTGTTGGAGGATCTCGCCATCCAGTGGAAGGAGGGTCGGTTCTACCATGACGTCCCGGCAGATTTCCTTCAACATATTTGCTGTGAGCTCCCTTACCTCGTCATGCCTCATGCATATGAAGCCCCCCTTCTTGCAACCCATGGCGTGATCGCCATCATAGGAATAGCCACACACGCATTGGGAGGGCAAACCATCTACTGGCCAACCGTACCTTAGAGCAATGGCATCTGTAAATTCTTGTTTGTTAAGGCTGAAACCATTTGCCCTTATCGGTAACGTAGTTAACCAGTTCGAGGCGCCCACCTCCTGTGCTATAGCTACTTTTTTTGTCAAATTTTCTGGAACCTGCAGCAATATTTGCTGCAACATGTCATTTGGGCAGTGCTGCCGATCTGTTGTAATGGACCTACGGATCTTATTAACTTCGCTGGTGTCCACTTCCCCTGTTGCATTCTGGGCTATTATGTGATCAGTGAGGGCTGCCGTGAGCTTAATAATAATAATAATAATAATAATAATAATAATAATAATAATAATAATAATAATAATAATAATAATAATAATAATAATAATAATAAAACTTGATGGTTTATTGAAAGAACATGGCAACTAAAATGCTGAAAATATACAATAAACAGAGATGATAAAAGATACATATTATGAAATTAGGGAGTGGTCACTTGATGGACAAAAGGTTCAAGTACAAAGTGAGGAAAACACTGGAGTGAACATACATATTAACTGCAGATCTGGTAGGTTCCACACCTAGGTGCTAAGGGCAGTTCTGGCCACTCCCTCCCTTCCGGTCACAATGTGCACATATCTTTCACATCCATCATTATGATGGTCCTGGTGGGTCCTTCAGTTTACATGGGGTGTTGGCGAGAGTTCTTCTTGCTGCTCTGATGTAGTTGGGAGTCCTCATTTCTCACCTGGCGTGGCTGGGAATCTTGATTTCTCACCCAGTGTTGGTGGTGAGTGTTCGGTTAGCCCTGTGTGTGGGGCACTGACTTTTCACTTGCTTACACTTGTTTTAATTTTGGAGCTAAAATTGTTACTTTTGTATATCAGTTGTGGGTTGATGGTCAGTCATTGTACTGTATTATAATTGGGAGTATATTGATAAATCCTGCTGGGGAGGAAGAGAAGGGGGAACGGGGATGGGGGCCGACAGGCCAGTCCTGGCAGCCATAGGCCCGGCTTAAACCTTACATGACCATGGCTGCATCAATGGAGCAGTAGCTAGTATGTCTTCACCCCATGGGGACTGACTATGTGTTTGTTTATGTGTGTTTGTGCGTGTGTGTGTTACACGTGTACTCAGACACGTTATGAAGAAAGTCTACAGCTTTTCCAGTTGTTTAATGTATTAATTGTGACTTTTCTCGACTATTAAAAAAATGAAAAAAGTTGTGATGATGTGTCGCGTCGGCAGACAGACCTCATTAAGTTGTGTGTTAATATGCGGAGTGTGTGATGGTGAAGGGGCCCCTAGTGAACGGAATTCTTAATGATGTGGTTGATAATCCTTTTAAGTGAAACGTATGTGTGTGTGTGTGTGTGTTTGTGTGTGTGTGTGTGTTTGTGTGTGTGTGTGTGTGTGTGTGTGTGTGTGTGTGTGTGTGTGTGTGTGTGTGTGTGTGTGTGTGTGTGTGTGTGTGGTTGTGTATGATGGACAGGCTGCTAAGACAAAACCCAGCAATCTGGTCTATAAGCAGTCCATTGCAACTCTCCTTCTCCAAAGTCGTTACAACACTTACACCACTGCATCGGGAAAAGGGAGAGCCAAGGTATGTGGTTGCAGCCTGCGCTCCTGTCTCAGCCACATAAATCAACTCACGCACAGCCATCATCCAGCTCATCATACCTCTCATCATCATCAAAACCCCTATACCCCCAAAAGTCCTATGGCGACGGACGAGTGGTGACTGGGGCAGGCAGAGATGACTGCCGGGAGACTCTAGTTACAACTCTGCACATGGCCGGCACAGATAAGATGGTCGTTTATGCACTGGGATCTAGGCAGTAGTGCAATTCGGTCCTGTCTGTGCGACTGAGCAGCCCTTTCGAGGAGCCACTCTGCTCACCCCACATGGGGAGGGGACTAGAAAAGGTGCCCTAAACATACTGTAGCCTACCTAAAAAAACAACCTGACTGGGCAACAGCACCCAGTAAGGTCATCCTTATGCGGTCGAAAACACAATCATAATCACAGATCCAAGCAAAAACACACTATACAACCTCTTATGGTCGCTGCATGGAATGTCAGGACCCTAATACTGGCACAAATGAGCATGCTGAAAGAAAAACCGTCCTTGTTGCAAGAGAGCTGGTTAGGTATCGACATAGCAGCCATTAGGAGTCCCGGCTCCCAGACAAGGGTCAGCTCACAGATCGGGGGTCTGGTTATACCTTCTTCTGAAAGGGTAATCCTGCTGCAGAGATAAAGCGCATTTACGGAGTTGGCTTTGCCATCCGCCAACGCATCCTACACAGGCTAACTGAAATGCCTATTGGGAACAATGAGCGCCTCATGAGGCTCCGAGTCCAACTGAATCACTCACGTCATGCCTTTTTCATCAGTGCATACGCCCCAACACTGGATGCAGAGGATGACATCAAGGATGACTTTTTACGCCGACCTTGACAGAGTGCTTACCTCTATCCCCAGAGAAGATAAGGTTGTGCTCCTTGGGGACTTCAGTGCCAGAGTTGGCAGAGAGGCTGACATTTGGCAGGGAACCACAAGGAGAAATGGACAAGGCATGGACTTACTCCTACACAGCAGGTGTGCTGCAAACAATCCCATTATCACCAATACCTTGTTTAGGTAGGCCGACAAGTTCAAGGGTTCGTGACAACACCCATGATCTCATTGATTACATCACTGTCAGAGAAAGAGACCGCCGAGATGTCGTCATCAACCGAGCCATGTGTGGTTCAGACCACTGCGACACTCATCATCGGCTCGTCAGAGCCATGCTATCACTTCACGTGGCCCCAAAATGGCGAAGACAGCAAGCCTCCAGAAGAGGTTTTAACATAAGCGTCTGAAGGATCCTGCGTTAGCACATGCCTCAGTCTCAGACCAAAGCTGATGGCTTCTGCAAGAAGAAAGAGGCAGCCCAGCGCGAACTTCGCAATCTAAAAAAGGACTGGTTTAAAAATAAAGCACGTGAAACACACACAAAAATATTGCATATCAGCACAAGAAGTGCGAATTTTTCATTTCCAGTAAAACATTTTATGGGCCAATCACTAGGGTACAAACCTCCTTCGCTCATCCGACGGAAACTTCCTATTTAAAGACAATGAAGGCATCCTTCAATGATGGAAAGAGCACTACCATTCACTGCTCAAACGAAACACCAATGTGGATATCCTGAATACCCAGCAGGATCCTCAGCGTCCACAGCTGACCCAACTCAGCTATCTTCCATCCCTGGTAAGGTAGTTACTGCCATTAAACAGATGAAAAATAACAAAGCCTCTGGGCCTGATAGAATCCAAGCCGAGGTGTATAAAGCAGGAAGACCTCTGCTTACCAGCTGTCTCCACTCTCTCCATGAGAATATATGGGAAAAGGAGGAAATCCCCCAAACTCTTAAAGACGCCTCCATCGTCAATATTTATAAAAAGCAAGGGAGACCGCTCAGACTGTGACAACTACTGCTGCTGTCCGTAGCTGGTAAGAATATCGCACGAGTCCTCATAAACATACTTCTTCCTGAGGCGGAGACTTCCTTCCAGAATCTCAATATGGCTTTAGACTATTACGTGGCACCACTGACATGATCTTTGCTGCCCACCAGATATAAGAAAAGTGCAGAGAACAGCATCGTGGCCTAACCAATGCCTTCGACTCGGTCAACAGGGAAGCCCTCTTGTTGACCCTCAGTCGTGTTGGCTGCCCTCCAAAATTCATCGTCATGAACGGCATGGCATGGCATGGACGGCAGTGTCATGCACAATGACACCCAATCTGAGTTGTTCCCCATCCAAACAGGTGTTAAACAAGGGTGCGTACTAGCACCAATTCTTTTTCCATTTTATGGGTTGCTTTCCTTATTCGTGCCCCTGCCAATTTGGCCGGCGGGGTGGACATCGAGTACCGGATGAAGGGTCTTTTCAACATAAGACGATTCCAGGCAGGAACAAAGGTGTCGGCAGCTTGCATTACTGAACTTCAATATGCCTTGTGAATGTATATAAGACTCAGATTCTCTTTCAGCGTGCCCCTGGTTGAGACAGATGTGCTTCTCAAGTCTTTGGAATACTCTGAAACGTGTCTCAGCTGTAGGGGGCCGAAATTATCTACAAAGTTGCACGTATATCGAGCAGTGGTCCTCCCCATCCTGCTATATGGCAGCGAGACAGAAGTCACATACAGGAGGCACCTCAAGGTACTTGAAAACTTTCACCAACGTAATCTACGTTCCATCTTCCAAGTTCGCTGGGAAGACAAGAGAACAAATGAGAGTATTCTTGCTGATACCAACTGTAGGAGCTGGACTGGCCATGTTATGCGCATGGACGACAGTAGACTGCCAAAGCAGCTACTTTACAGTCACCTAATGAAGAGTAAACATAACCCTGGCGGGCAATTGAAAAGGTATAAGGATAGTCTTCAGACAAATCTGAAAAAGTGCCAAATCGATCCCCTAACCTGAGAGACAATTACTCCACACAGTAACGCTTGGAGGAGCACAACACAATGTGTCAATACTTTCGAGTTAGCCCGACTGCATAACGAGGCAGAAAAGCGCCAACGCGGGAAAGACGCTGCTGCCACCACTCCCGCACCAGACGTAGCCTCCTCACGTGCAACTTCTGTGAACGACCCTGTCGGTCCCGTATCGGTCTCTTTTGTCACCTCACAACTCACCAACGTAGGAGACATCCTTAATAACTCAAATCATTGTATCATAGCTCGATTATGAGTGACAGCAAAGTAGTAAGTAAACACAAGAATTTACAGATGCCATTGCTCTAAGGTATTGTAGGCTAATAGAAGGTTTGCCCTCCCAGTGAGTGTGTGGCTCTTCCTATGACGTCGATCACGCCATGGTGTGCAAGAAAGGGGGCTTCATATGCATGTGGCATGACGAAGTAAGGGACCTCACAGCAAATATGTTGAAGGAAATCTGCCGTGATGTCAGGGTTGAACCGACCCTCCTTCCATTGGACGGTGAGATTTACCAACATAGAACTTCAAACACATCTAACGAAGCCCGTGTTGACGTCAGTGCTCGAGGATGCTGGACACGGGGACAGCGAGCCTTCTTCGACATCAGGATTTTTTATCCCGTGGCCTCATGTCACCGTAACTTAGCTCTCGATGCTGCACACAGAGGAACGAGAACGACAAGATAAGGGCATACCGGGAGAGAATTCAGAACGTTGATCAAGGCAGCTTCACTCCTCTAGTGTTCACAACCTTTGGAGGGATGGGACCAAGTGCAAGATGCTTCTATGTCTGACTCGCGGAGGTGATATCCGAACAGAAGCAGCAGCCTAGAAGTTATGTTCCAGCCTGGATGAGATGTCGACTGTCCTTCTCTCTCCTTCGGTCGCTTTTGCTCTGCCTCAGGTGAACGGGAGCATCGGCCCCAAAGCCGACAACACTTGCAGATATTGACAATGAGGCTACAGTCACTGAATGCCGCATAGATCTGCGGCTCAACTAACTCAACACAGGTAGGATAGCTACTTATGTATTAGGATATTTAATATTAAGGTAATAAAATGGTGCGGAAGGTATGGTTATTTGGGGAGGCTGGGGGCCATTTAAAAAAAAAAGTAATAGTAGTATTATGTGTGTGTGTGTGTAATAATAATAATGATAATAATAATAATAATAATAATAATAATTAATAATACTAATAATTAACAGTTTATTGAAAAAGTTTTGTAGCCCAAAGGTTGAAAATATACATTGGACAAAAATGAATTATTACATATAAAAACATGGGGTGGGTGGGTCGTTTAACAAAAGCTTTCATTACTGAATGAAGAACTAACGTGAATAGAACGTACAAATTATTATATTTTGCAGTTGATGGCCAGGGCCTGGGTGGGCAGTGGAGACACCAGGTGGTATGGTGTTCACGTGGTGTAGTAACTCGTCCCAGGCTGTTGATATGAGGGACTTCACGTGGTTATGGAGACATCTGGTGGTGTGGATGGTCTCGTGGTGCAGTAACTCGTTCTTGGTGTTGATATGAAGGACCTCACATGGTCATGGTGACACCGGGTGGTGTGGTGTTCACATGGTGCAGTAACTCGTCCGTAGGTGTTGATATGAAGGACCTTACGTGGTCATGGGGGACACCGTGTGGTGTGGTGTTCACGTGGTGCAGTAAATCGTCCTCGGGTGTTGATATGAAGGACCTCACGTGGTCATGGGGACACCGCGTGGTGTGAGGCGGTGTCACAGTACCTCATCCTGCTGGGTAGTGTTATATTTATCTCGTAGTCAGGTGTGAAGCCGGCCCTCTGTTTTTCCCATGGTGGACTGATTAGCACCTCCTGGTCAGAAGATGGTGGTCAGTTCCCAGGGTTGCTTATCTCTCTGGTGGGTCACGGCTCTCACTGGTACTGTCTGGTGCTGAATTCACTGGCTTAAACACTGTTCATCTCTGTTCAACACTGATCCCACTTCTTTCCGAAACGAAATTGTCATTTTTGATTATATAGATATCCCGGTGGTGAAGTTGGGTTGGGGAGAGGGACTTGAGGAATGGGCCGAACATTGGCCAAGGGGGACGCTGCTCAGCAACGCCTGGTACGTCTTGACCCTCCGGTAGTCAAGGATGTAGTGGCAGTGTTATGCACATGGACAACAGTAGACTGCCAAAGCAGCTACTTTGCAGTCATCTAATGAAGAGTAAACATAACCCTGGCGGGCAACTAAAAAGATATAAGGATAGTCTTACAGACAAACCTGAGACGGCCAAATCGACCCCATCACCCGAGAGACAATTATTTCACACCGTATCGCTTGGAGGAGCACAACACAAGAAGGTGTCAATACTTTCGAGTTAGCCCGACTGTGTGTGTGTGTGTGTGTGTGTGTGTGTGTGTGTGTGTGTGTGTGTGTGTGTGTGTGTGTGTGTGTGTGTGTGTGTGTGTGTGTGTGTGTGTGTGTGTGTGTGTATATGTGTGTGTGCATGTGTGGGTGTGTCTGTTTGTGTGTGTGTGTGTGTGTGTGTGTGTGTGTGTGTGTGTGTGTGTGTGTGTGTGTGTGTGTGTGTGTGTGTGTGTGTGTGTGTGTGTGTGTGGCTTCCTTCTGCCACAATACGTTTTTGTGATCTTGGACTCTTTATGATAGACAGAAACCGACAGAAGAAAACGTGTAGCATAACTGTGTGATCCTGTGAATTGTCAAAGATGATACACTCAAACACTTAGAGATCCCTCAAGGTAACCTAACCTATTACCTGACCAATCTTATCCCTCGAACTAACCTAACCTAACCTAACCTGACCTAACCTAACCTAACCTAACCTAACCTAACCAATCTTAACTCTCGACCAAACTTAACCCCCGACCTCAACTAACCCTCGACCTAACGTAACCTAGCTCTCGACCATAGAGATGCAAATTTGTTTCATGACCACCCTAGTGTTAACAGGCGGATGGAGCAGGGTCGGTCCTCCTGCATGAAGACCTGAGTGTACCCTGAAGGAGGCATTGGATGTTGTAACTCCTTGGGTCACAAGCGTCTTCTGAATGGTTGACAAGAGGCCTCTGATTGGGTGGCAGTCGTCCTCTGATTGAGTGGGAGTCGTTCTCTGATTGGGTGGCAGTTGTCATTTGATTGGGTGATTAATTTACAACAATCACCTGACTGGGCGCCAACTAATCTCAAATTAATGTAAATAGAAATTAAATTGTAGTCCACAGGTTGTCAGTACCCACGAGACCTCACAAAAAGTCAGGCAAGAAGTTCGACCACTACAGAGTAATATAAATAGTGAATTTTAATACCTTCTCCTGATCCCATTTACCTCCCTCAGTCCATTAGCGGCCTACACGCCACACGGGGCTAAAGCACTTAACTAATGTGAAAATATTGGGAAAAAAAAATAAAGTCAACCAACAGAACTAATAGAATGAAATTTTTCATAGTGGCTATAAGTAGACTCAGTAAATAGACAGTAGGAGACGACGAGAGAGGCTTTTACGTCCAGACGCTTCTGTCGGTGTGTAGGATGCGCGGGAAAATCTTTGCTTACATTATAATGGAGGAAAATGAGCTATTGATCCAGATTAGGTAGGAAAAAGTAACCAGAAAGAATGAGAAAATAGTGGAAATTTATTGATACATATGAGTCCATTATGTGTCCAGATACATGTATGGCTGAAAGAATGAGTAATGTTATAAGTTACTGCTAGGATAAAACTTTTGACTTGTGTGTTTATCGAGAGGAAAATGTATATATATCACCAAGAAAATAAGGTCGAAAGGTAAGATAGGGAAAATAGGCAAGACTATGATTGACTTTACTCACCCAACGCACGCACACACACACACACACACACACACACACATACACACACACACACACACACACAAGCAAAAAAAATATACTGTAGATACTGTGCACTCATACTGTGCACATACGTGTAAGTACGTGTAAGAAACTCATAAGACGCTGTCAAGAGGGATATAAATCTCTGGCAGAACTGCATGAGCCTGAATGTTTCCTGCTGGCCTGACCCTGTGGGTGCTCTCCTGCCTGGCCGTCACCACCACACATGTTTACGGCATCATCCCTGCCAAAGGCTCGGGAGGCGGGAAGAGGAGTTGTCGTTAATACCGTTGGGAAATATTGCGCATCTTGGAGCAGTACTTCAAGGCGATGGAGACATCGAGAAGTCTGCCAAACGTTAATAAAATATATACAGAAAAAACAAGGAAGATGAGGACGTGAAATTGTAGCCATGACGTCTTAAATGCAAGAAGGAGTTTCAAGTGGCAAGCGTCAGGCTGAGTTAAGCTGTTCTCTCCAGCTGTCGATACAAGACTAATGGTGCATTAGCGCTCGCTTTGCCCCTGAAGAATTTAGCTTTCAACTGACACGCTAATAAATGTACCTTGTCACTCCTGACCCGTCAGGCGAGAGGATGTAGATGGGGGTAGGGGGGTGTTTCAAACCTATTAGCCGAACCACAGGTCAGTAGTGGCTGTGTTAAGTCTACTGTACATATTTCAGAGTTATGTTAGTGCGACACAAGTCAATGATACAGTGTTGATTCTAACATACCGTGTGGTGAAATATAATAGTTGAACCTCTGTCGGCAACATTCTTGAGTGAAGTCCAAAAGCATTATAAAGATATAATGTGCACTTTTTACTTTTGCCCTAAATAATAAGTTATCTCGACCCTTTGAGTACGATGAGATAACATCTTGATTACCTTGTTTTAACACTGAATGTGATGGGACCTTCCCCTGACGACGATTATATTTTACACAAGGGATTCGTTCACTTATAGTACTCAGAGAGTTAAATAATCGTATTCCAGGAATTATGTAAACGAAGAACAACTCGATAAGATCTCCCCTCTGTCATAGTTCGTCTTGATATACAAATTACTGGGAGCTAAAACAGTTACACTCGTCTGCTAACATTCCACGTATGTTCTGGCCGTGTAGCCAATGGTCGACTTAGGAATGTTAATATAAACATTCACTACCTGTTATAATTCACCTGCAAGTCAACACAGCATCATTAACATTCCCTGCGTGTTATGATAACTCACACAAACATATTAACATTCCTTCTATATTCTGGTAAGCCACCCAGAAGCCCAACCAACACTGTTGACATAAGCCTTCAGCAAATACCGAGATGAGTCTTTCGCTCTCACCCCAGCAGAGAAGTCGCCCATTTTTCCAGACACACACTCGTGAATTTAACAAATGCAGCATGTATTTACTCGATGAAGCTCCAGTTGTCATAAGCAACACGAAAACAATAAATACATAACTTTATAGCCTTTCCTCACGCCTCCACTACCATGTCAGAAGACTCATTGTATACTTAACTGTACTCTCATCTTCTGTCCGGATGGTGCTGGTTGGAGTAATGGTGAGGACAGACGAATAGGTGAAAGAGAAGGAGCGATTATCACTAGGCCTTAACACCATTCCTTCCGCCCCACATATCTTATCCACGTGTCAAGAGTTTTATGGTGAAGACGGTATTTCACCTTGGTGTATAGTGATGGCAAGCGTGATGAAGAAAGAGATATGAGAAGTGAAGTGGAAACTATATTACCTCAGCGTGTAATCCCTTCCAGTTATGACTTAGAATAATTCTGAACCGTGTTAACAAATGTTTACCAACAATTGGGTTTCGGGTTAGGTTAGGTTAGGTTAGGTTAGGTCTTGTTCAACGTTTTACTGTTTTCTATCCATTTTGAGTCAGCTTCAGTGAGTGGTCCGTTCACTATCTGGAATTTTATGTTAATTTGCCTAATATAGAATTAGATGACAATTTATGATACTCTGTTATGAGGCCTTTAACATATACCAATTTTATTTGTTTAGTTTGTCATATTTGAGTGAATTACCAAGATCAGATTTCTCCATCACAGTACCATACAGACGACACGTGAGAGGAAGACATTACACTGGTACTGAAAAATATAATTGTATCATGACTTCTTGTGGCATTCTGAGCCTACACATAAAATACATTTGTTTATAAGCTTAATATAATCCACACACTTGTTCTGATGTTGTGGCTGGACCTGCAGAATTAACAATGACAATAATAATTAACCCCTACTATAATTATATGTATGATCTGTATAATTCATGGTATAATCTATGTGTACTGGATTTATTCATGTATGATAAAAATAGTGATATATGAATACTAGTCTTCAATTCCATGACCGTAAAATAAGTAGTGTTATCTTCACGTTTCTCGCCCTCAAGCCTCAAGTTCAAGTCTCTCACCCTCAAGTCTCACCTTCAAGTCTCTCACCCTCAAGTCTCACCTTTAAGTCTCTCACCCTCAAGTCTCACCTTCAAGTCTCTCACCCTCAAGTCTCACCTTCAAGTCTCTCACCCTCAAGTCTCACCTTCAAGTCTCTCACCCTCAAGTCTCACCTTCAAGTCTCTCACCCTCAAGTCTCACCTTCAAGTCTCTCACCCTCAAGTCTCACCTTCAAGTCTCTCGCCCTCAAGTCTCACCTTTAAGTCTCTCACCCTCAAGTCTCTGACCCTAAAGTCTCACCTTCAAGTCTCTCACGGGAGTAAGGATGAGACGGGCACATTATAATATGGAAGAGACAAGATCACTAATTGTGTCATGCTAATGAAGATGTATTGTGTGTGTTGTAGACGGTGAGGAGAGAGAGAGAGAGAGAGAGAGAGAGAGAGAGAGAGAGAGAGAGAGAGAGAGAGAGAGTTTAAAGTTTATTTCACTAAAATTTGAAATAAGTCTGAATTCGACATATGCATCAACGCAACACTTAAACATTTGAATTTGCACGACACGTAAATATTTACGTAAACACACATAAATGTTTAAATCAACACACCATAAATGTTTGATTATACACAACACGTAAACAAAATATTCCAACTCGTAAAAGATGATTCAGAAGGGACTACGATTTACATAATTAAGAGAGGAAGGAATACAGCCTAAAAAGAGTAGCTTAAAGGGATATTCACCTCGTTAACGAAAAACAAATTTGAAAGAGAGGTCGATTCATTAATGAAGAAAAAGGTAATGTGTTTGATGTGTTTGTGTTAAGTATCCTTACAGGGAAATGTCTCGAGCACTGAGATTTATTCCTGTTAACATTGTCTTTTTTTTTACTATGGTCAATATGATTTCTTTATTTTTATTTTTCAAAGTTGTAGATGAAGCACATATAGCTTAAACAACAAACACAAGCAAAGTTAAACAAAAACACAACAATATACATCAGACTACAACATGCAACATGCGAGAACACAGAACATGCAACACAAAAAATACAATCTATGTACAACAACACACAACAACACTGTTTTTTCTCAGGGTTAGTGTGTAGTGGGGTGTGGTGTATTGAAGGGAGGTGTGTTGGGTGTGGAGGGGTGTGGTGGGGTGTGGTGTATTGAGGGGAGGTGTGGTGGGTGTGGAGGGGTATGGTGGGGTGTGGTGTATTGAGGGGAGGTGTGGTGGGGTATGGTGTGTTGAGGGGCGGTATGGTGGGGTGTGGTGTGGGGGAGGCATGGTGGGGTGATGAATTTGGGGAGGGGGTGTGGTGGGGATGATGAATTGGGGAGGGTGTGGTAGGGTGTTGGTGTATTGAGGGGGGTGTGGTGTGTGGTGTGATGAGGGGAGGTGTGGTGGGGTGTGTGTGTGAGGTGTGGTGGGGTGTGGTGTGAGGTGTGGTGGGTGTGGTGTGGTGGGGTGGTGTGGAGGGAGGTGTGGTGGGGTGTGGGGGGAGGTCTGGTGGGGGTGGGGGGGTGTGGTGGGGTGTGGTATATTGAGGGAGGTGTGGTGGAGTAATGTTGGGGAGGTGTGGTGGGCTGTGATGTATTGGGGAGATGTGGTGGGGTGTGGTGTATTGAGGGGGTCTGGTGGGGGTGATGAATTGGGGGAGGTGTGGTGGAGTGTGGTATATTGAGGGAGGTGTGGTGGGTAATGAATTGGGGGTGTGTGGTGGGGGTGAGTATTGAAGGGAGGTGTGGTGGGTGTGGTGTAGGGGAGGTGTGGTGGGGTGTGGTGTGTGAGGGGAGGTGTGGTGGGGTGTGGTGTGTGGGGTGTGGTGGGGTGTGTGTGTGAGGAGGGTGTGGTGGGGTGGTGTGTGGGGAGGTGTGGTGGGGTGGGGTGAGGGTGTGGTGGGGTGGTGGGGTGTGGTGTGTTGGGGGGTGTGTGGGGTATGGTGTGTTGAGGGAGGTGTGGTGGGGTGTGGTGTGTGAGGGGTGTGGTGGGGTGTGGTGTGTTAGGGGAGGTGTGGTGGGGTGTGGTGTGTGAGGGGTGTGGTGGTGTGTGGTGTTGGGGAGGGGTTTGGTGGGTATGGTGGGGTGTGGTGTATGAGGAGGGTGGTGGGGTGTGGTGTGTTGAGGGAGGTCTGGTGGGTTGTGTGGTGTGTGTGGGGAGGTGCAGTGGGTATGGTGTTGAGGGAGGTGTGGTGGGGTGTGGTGTGGTGTGGTGGGTGTGTGTGAGGTGTGGTGGGTGATGAATTGGGGGAGGGTGGTGGGGTGTTGGTGTGTGATGTGGTGGGGTGTGGTGTGGGGAGGTGTGGTGGGGTGATGAATTGGGGTGGGGTGTGGTGGGGTGTTGGTGTATTGAGGTGTGGTGGGGTGTGGTGCATTGAGGGGTTGTGGTGGGGATGATGAATTGGGGGGGTGGTGTGTGGTGTGATGTGGTGGGGTGTGGGTTTGGGGAGGTGTGGTGGGGTGTATTGAGAGGTGTGGTGTGTGTTGAGGGGAGGTGTGGTGGGGTATGGTGTGTGAGGTGTGGGGGTATGGTGTGGGGGAGGTGTGGTGGGGTGTGGTGTATTGGGGGGGTGTGGTGGGTGTGGTGTATTGGGGGGAGGTGTGGTGGTATGGTGTATTGAGGGGAGGTGTGGTGGGGTGGATGTATGGAAAGGAGGTGTGGTTGGGTGAATTGAGGACTGGAGGTGGTGAGGAGGGTGGTGCATGGAGGCTGGGGGATGGTGGTGTGTGGAGGGCTGGGGTGGTAGTGGTGAGGAGGGGAGTGGTGGAGGTGGGGAGGTGAGGGGATCAGTGCATGGAGGGGCTTCCAATTGAAATAAACTGATCAATTTCATGATTCATTACTATTCCTTGACAATTTTTGTAACAGTGTTTAAAAGGGTTTAGAAATAGTGATTGAACACACACACACACACACACACACACACACACACACACACACACACGTAAAAATTTGTTGCATTTGGTTATGTATGAAAATATATTGAAGTATTTTAGTTAACTGAGAGTCCAGGTCCAGGGTCCAGAGTCCAGGTCTAGGGTCCAGAGTCCAGGTCCAGGGTCCAGAGTCCAGGTCCAGGGTTTAGAGTCCATGGTCAAGAGTCCATGGTTTATGGTGCAGGGTCCAGGTCTAGGTTTAATTCCAGGGTCCAGGTTCCAGTATCAAGGGTGTAGGGTCCAGGGTCCAGGATCCCGGGTCCAGGGTCTAGGCTAGACTCTAGAGAGAGAGAGAGAGAGAGAGAGAGAGAGAGAGAGAGCCAGGATAAAGAGGTTAAGGGAACGATCATAACTTGACCCCCGAGGTCTAGGTAAACACAAGCTGAATCATGAGGACAGGTTAATTGTTAGTGTTTAAGTGTGCCTCTGTTTATCCCCTGAAAGATCTATATTTAACACCGAATATAGGAGTTAAAATTAAACAGAGTTAAACTTCGCCTCCGTGATTTTTCTATCATTTATCATTTTCTTATTTATAATTGAGATTAATCATTATTAATGTTTAAATATAAATTAACTTTAAATATAAATCTACGGGGTACAAAGGGAATTTATTATGCTTATATATTTTTCATCATATTTGTTTTATTAAAATTAAAGTGATATATTGGTTGATGGAATATTTATATACGACTGTGTCAAACATTTTTGGGTTAATTGTGAAGTAACGATAATTGAAATGTCTATTTTTTGCAAGTGGTCTGTATATTAGGGATCATAATTTAGATAAAATTAATGCAACTTTAAAATGAAGAGCATTTCTCCTAACCTAACCTAACCTAACCAAACCTAACCTAACCAAACCTAACCTAACCAAACCTAACCTAACTTTATTTAACCTAACCTAACCTGTCCTAATTAAATTGGGTATTGAATAAGACAGCAAAGGATGCTGTAAATTACACTAAAGCAAAAAGTACTTTATACTTCAAACAATCATTAATGTTATCAAACGTAACGTTATAAATTAGTTTACTGTATTTCACGGCTTAATAGTGAGATTATCCTAACACACAAACACTACCACAAATATAACAGTGAACATATAGTCTGAAAAACTAGATTAACAAACTAGATTAACTCAAATTAAACTTGCTTTTCCACACGTATTATTTTTATGCTGATGGTAGTTATTATTGGTAGTTTGGTTGATGAATCTGCAATAACAATATTGAAAGGGGATTTATATTTTAAAATTTTTGTCGTGTTATTTTTGTAATTATATCAATTATCGATGCTAATTCCGTTTGTGAAATTAAAAGACAAATAAGTTTTATTAATTTGCATGATATACAATATGTTGTTTATCACATATTTTAATTCTGATGTTTTTTCAATGTTAATAAAAAAATAAGTAATTCTTAAGTTACTAGTATTTGTGATTTTTCACATTTTAGTAGACATTTATTTTAGTTTTTAAGATAAATAAAAAAAATAAAAAAAGGGTTAATTTAAGTTTATTTTTCCATTATATTGTGTTTCTGTAATTTTAGTAGAGGTCATCATAAGCTATTTTTGAGGTACTATTTACAAGGACAAGAAATTAATGATTGAGTAAAGTCTATATATTTAACCTCGAATTATGATGTTAAGACAATATAAGCTACGTGTGTTTTTTCTCCCCCCTCTCTCTCTCTCTGTAGTTATCTATGTCACTCCTGTTATAACGGACAAGATAACATAGTACGTATTGAGATTGAGTTTCGCTTAATATCGAAATCAGTCGAAATGATAAATAAATGCTTTTAAAACGATGATTTCTTACAGAATGACAAATATTGAGTAAAAATACTAAAATAAATCTTAAACAGTAGAAAAAAACGGCAACGGTGGAAAAACAGTTATAACCCGAGGGACATAAATTTCTACAGATGTTATTTGTATGGTTCTACTAAAACCAAAGTTTGTTAACCATATTAAGTTGCTAACGCTCCCCGGACCCCCTAACAGCAGAAGGAACTTACCTTCATAGTGAGGTCGCGTGATACAATGACACAAATAATGTTGCATTTTTGGCACTTGCACGTCTTTCCAAGAGCTCCATGATCACACATATTAGGTCTTTAACACACGGTCTTGACCTTCAACAAGCACAGATGCCTTACGATAACTTATGGATTTTACAGTAGACGCCGCCATAATTCCGTTCCAGAGACATTGCGCGGCCTTGTGGTAGAACAATAATAGGAACATACAGTTAATTTAGAATATAATACAACTTCAAATTAAAATGCAAGGTCTCCAAAACCCTGTTATGGAATTTAATCACAACTATATAATGCTGATCCTGAATACGTAGAAGAAATTTTGGAATCTATTACGCAGTGGACTACCACGATGGTCTCGACAGGAGAATTGACGCTGTCACATTTACTGTACACTATTTATTTCATAGCTTACAAAACACTGCCCTGTGATCAGTTTTTTGTCGTATTTTTACCCCGTAATTTCCCTCTTATTTCATGCCCTGACCATTACCGGTGATTTATGATGGAAGAATGGAGGAAATCGAAAATATTTGAACAAAAATACTTAAAATTAAAGGAAACAGTTGATGTATCACCTGTATTACTTACTATCATCCAAACAACATTTCTGAGCAAAATTAACCAATTCTATAAACAACTTCTGGTGATAACCGTTTCCTCCACTAAAACTGAAAAATATGTAGCTTTTTCACTGCTGTCTCCTTACGACAAGGCAACATTAAGTGGCAAGCAAAAAGCTCCAGCACAGTGGTACCAAAACAACACAAACGGCTGCAGCGACCAGTGTAGGCGACAATGTTGAGCTTTGTACAATATAAATGAAGACTTAGTTAACATCAATAATAAATTTAATTAAATCTAAAGTATATAACCTTCACCAGTTTTTTTTCTCATAATTTGTTGCGTGGTTTACCACCGCTGCCTCACCTCCTGCGCACCAACACCTTCCTAGATGGCGGAGGTGGGAGACGAGAGATAACGGCTACTCCCTTCGTATATCTTTCATTTTCAAGTCCATATTAATGAATTTCCCGGGCACCTTGGCTAGGCCAACACTTGCAGGCTATTTCTCAGACATGATGGGCATAAAATATTCACAAAACACGCGCTGATAGTGAATATGAAGAGACATACAAAACACAACCGACACGAATCTTGGCGGCCTACTGTGTACATTTTGAGATAAGAATATAAGAACACAAGAAAGGAGGAAACCGCAGCGGGCCTATTGGCCCATACTGGGCAGTCCCATTTACACCCAACCCCTATTGCTCATATAAGCATCCAACCTATGTTTGAAGCTATCCAGCGTATTCGAGTCAATGATGATATTTGGAAACTTGTTCCATTCATCCACTGCTCTGTTTCCAAACCAGTGTTTACCTATTTCGTACCTAAATCTAAATTTGTCTAATTTAAAGCCATTGTTACGAGTTCGCTCCTGGTTGGATAGTTTGAGTACTTTTGTAATGTCCCCTTTGTTTAGCCCTGACTTCCATTTATACACCTCTATCAGGTCGCCCCTTGCTCTATGTCTCTCGAGGGAGTGCAAATTAAGATGCTTTAACCTGTCTCTGTACTCAAGGTTCCTAATGCCCGGGATTAGTCTTGTCATTCTTCTCTGGATTCCTTCCAAGGATTCTATATCCATTCTGTAATAAGGTGACCAGAACTGAACTGCGTAATCCAGGTGAGGTCTCACAAGCGCTAGTCTTGTAACTAACACTCTTTTGTATGAACCCAAGTACTTTATAAACCTTGTTACGAGCAAAACACATTGTTTACTTGGCTTAAGGTTCCTACTTATCATTACTCCTAAATCTCTCTCACAGTCGGATTTCTCAATGGCATCGTTGTTCATCTGGTAACTGGTTTCCCTGTTTACATCTCCTATACTGATTACTTTACATTTGTCCACATTGAATTTCATCTGCCATTTTTCAGACCATTCGAAAAATTTGTTTAGATCTTCCTGTAGTTTTGCGGAGACCTCGTCAGATTTAAAAACACGTCCTATTTTAGTGTCATTAGCAAATTTACTTATGTTGCTTTCTATGCCGATATCTATGTCGTGTATGTATATAGTAAATAATAATGGTCCAAGTACTGAGCCTTGGGGAACTCCACTACTGTAGTGACGTTGCTCCAATAAGATTTAGTGCCGTTAATGCTCACTCGCTGTTTCCTGTCCTGTAACCACGCCCTAATCCATTTTAGAATATTGCCTTTAATGCCATGTGTTTCTACATTTCTTATTAGTCTTTCGTTTGGGACTCTGTCGAAGGCTTTGCTAAAGTCGAGATATACCACATCATAATTGTGCCCCTTGTCCACCGATTCAAAAATTGATGAAAAGAATGTTAATAGATTAGTTAGACATGAACGCCCGCTTGTGAAGCCATGCTGGGAATCATTGATCAATTTGTGCTTCTCCAGGTGATTTTGAATAGAGTTTGAAATGATTGCTTCCAGTAATTTTCCTACAATTGATGTTAGACTGATTGGATGGTAGTTAGAGGATAGTGATCTATCCCCCTTCTTGAAAATCGGTTTTACATTCGCTATCCTCCAGGATTCTGGTACTACACCTGTTTTTAAGGACATGTTAAACAACTTTGCTAAGGGCATACTAAGTTCTTCCTTACATATCTTTAATACTCTGGCAAATATATCATCGGGACCAGGTGACTTATTTGGCTTTAGTTTGTCTATTTGCTTACTAACATCGTTACTAGTCACTACTATCTCGCTTAATTTGTTTTCTTCACTAACTCTGAATAGAGTCGGAGCCTTGGGTATCATGTTTAAATTTTCGGTGGTGAAAACTGTTGAAAATTATTTATTCAGATTATTGCTCATTTCTCCATCGTTATCAGTTAGCTCGCCGGTATCTGACTGTATTGGTCCAATCTTTTCTCGTGTTTTAGTTTGATACATTTGATAGAATCCCTTGGGGTTTGTCTTCGCCTCCCTTGCTATCCTCAGTTCATTATTCCTCTTTGCCTTTCTTGTCTCAGTGTTAACCCTACCGGCCAATACCTTATAATAATCCCGGATTTAAATTTCGCCACGATTTATCCTCCTACCTATAGCCTTCCTTTGACCAATAATGTTCTTTAAATAATTATTTATCCATTTAGGGTCATTGTTATTTGATCTGAGTTTTTTGTATGGTATGTTCTCCCTTTGTGCATTAAGTAATTCGTTATTTAAATTGTTGTGGAACTCGGCAACCTCAGATCTCGTTATTAGGTAAATGTAGTTCACCCCCAGGCGTGATAACCCCTCTTTCAACTGCCTCTTCAAACTATCAAAGTTTGCCCTTTTGAAATCTGGGACTTTCGTAGAATTTTCCTTACGGCTGCCCTGAAAATCGAACTGGAATCTAATTTCTTTGTGATAGCTGTTTGCAAGTTCGTTCCCTACCACGACATTACTAATGAGGTTTTCTCTGTTCGAATTAGGAAAGAGTCCTGGATTGTTTCAAGAAAATCCTCTGATTCTGAGTTATCCGTAAGGTCAATCCAATCTATTTGGCCAAGGTTAACGTCGCCTACTATACAGACTTTGTTGTGTATGGAAGCCCTGCACATTTCATCCCAGATAAGTCGCTCAATAACTCTATCATGATTGGGAGGTCTATATATTACTCCTGTGATTAATTTTTCCCTACCGTCGATTAATTCTATCCAAATTGTTTCTGTATTCCGCTCAGTTTTTATTTCCTTATTTATTTCACACTTCAGATTATCCCTGACATAGATTGCTACTATGCCTCCTTTCCTAATCTGCCTATCGATATGGAATAATTTGTAACCTGCAATTTGGTATTCGACAGGTAACTCACGTGAGTCTAGGTTGATCCATGTTTCAGTGAATGCTATTATATCGATTTTTTCGGTACATACCAAGGCCCTAATATCATCCATTTTGTTTTTCATACTTCTACTGTTCGCGTAGTAGACATTTAAGTTAGTCGTGTTCTGAGTCCTCCCTTTGCCGCGTTTAGGTTTTAACTCCCTATTTAATTTAGTTTTGTCATCATTCCTAACACTATTTCCCTGTAACCTTTCACTTTGTTTACCCGCTCCCACTGGAGTCTCCTTCACCCCTGTGCCTATATGTTCCCCTAGCAGTTTAAAGACTTCGATATCTTTTGAGCTGCCCCCTCTAGAGACCCAGCCAGGGTTGCCGCCCCATCCCGAGACAGGCGCACCTCAACCCTAGCATAAAGGTCCCTTCTGCCGTAGAAGTTTCCCAGTTGTCAATGAATGGGACTGATATTGACTTGCAATATCTGTCAAGACGGCCGTTGACACCAACTGCCCTTAACAACCATTCATTGCCAACTCTCCTTCTAGGCAGGGCACCACATATGATAGGGACCCCTCCCTTAGTCCTAATACGATCCATTACTGCCTTGAACATATCAAGAAGCTCTTCGTTCCTACACCGGCCAATATCATTGCCTCCTGCACTGAGGCAGATAATGGGTTTGTTCCCATTACCAGACAAGATATTGTCCATCCTGTCAACTATATCCCCCACCCCAGCTCCTGGCAAACACACCCTCATCCTATTTTTATTTTTATCACAAAAAGCTCTGTCCAAGTGCCTTACCTGTGAGCCGCCAACAATTAAAGTCTTCGTCAGCCCTGTCCCTGACTGTACTAAAGTCCAATTCGTCTATCAAGGGACTGAACGAGTTGGTACACATAGCTGTTGTTGTGGTTGTTAACGTAGCCTTGGTGCGTTTTTTCACCACCAGTTTGGTTGTCCGCCTCCTCACAACCTTTCATTCGCCTGATTGGCAGCCATAGAAGATGTAAACAACAAAAATAGTGGCGAATTTTATTGTAGATTCATTTTTACTGATACTTGGTTGATTTCTTTTTTGTTATGATACTTAACTTACTAATAAACTTTATTTATCAAATTAATAGTTTTTCATGTTCATTAAACGGAGATCCGTTAACCGAGGCTTCGTGTGTGTGTATATATATATATATATATATATATATATATATATATATATATATATATATATATATATATATATATATATATATATATATATAAAACAGTGAAAGTGGGTCACATTGGCATGACTGCCCGTTAGGAACAGTGTGGATACAGCACACTGTAAACTAAACCTTCGGTACACAAGTCGGTACTGAAGTTCATCGCATTCACTTACCGACAGTAAGTTGTATGCTTACAAACAAGAGGCGAGAGCTGTACTATACACTCGACCACTGCAATCCACACACACAAACGCACACATACACACACACACACACACACACTTCCTTCAGCCTTCATAGGGTAAGGACGTGTGTAGTCAGAGCTGCCCTCTGACGCGGCCGTGGTCTCTTGACCATGGAGAGAGCTGCCAGCCTGGTTTGTCTGGAGTTATCAACATCCTCCCACCAACAGTACAGTGGAAAGATTGACCATCAACCCACAACTGAAATACAAAAGTGACAATTTCAACTCGAAAGAAAGAAACAACTGTTAGAGGGACAATCAGTGCTTAGCGGCCAATGTTGACTGACGCGGACCTGACACACCCAAGGTCCGCCGTACATTCACCACCACCAACACTGGATGAGAAGCCAAGAAAGACACCAAACTACATCAGGAGATAAATGAGGACTCCCTACTCCACCCAGGTGAGGAACTATGAATTCCTAACTACATCTTATGAGGAACAAGAACCATATCCAACACTCTGTGTGAGCTGAAGGACCTACCCGGTCATCAAGACAGTGGGAAGGACTTTGTTGGCGATGATATCAGGTCACAAGAATGCCTACAGACCAGCTCCCACAGTACCAGAACTAAAGTAATTTATATGTTGACTTTATGTTTCTTATGTTTTTGTATTGAAAGCTTTTGTGACCCACCCCCTGATTTCACCATATGTAACTTATCTCTGTTCTGTGTATATTTTCAGCCTTCGGGCAGCCATGTTATCTTAATAAACCGTTAATAATAATAATAATAATTATAATAATAATAATTATTATTATTATTATTATTATTATTATTATTATTATTATTATTATTATTATTTTTATTATTATTATTATTATTATTATTATTAATATTATTATTACTATTACTACTATTATTTTTACACACACACTAGCTGGTAGCCCCAGAGTTTCATTAATACAAACCAATTTCCACAATAACGTATGTTAGGTGTAACATGGAGGTTACTCTTGCATGGCTTCAACTTCAAGGTGAATGTGTACCTTCAGGTCATCGATGGTGTGGGGCTTATTTTGGTAAACGTTTGTTTCACCTAGGTAGACTACCAGCGACTGATCAACCTGTGTATAACAATGCATATATTTCTTTTGCACCACATCCGTGGCCCAACATCATATGCAGCACTCAAGACAGTGAATGGACAAGTCTGCAGAACCTATCAGGAAGCGTGCAATCGCCTTGGCCTACTGGAAGATGGTGGTCACTGGAATGACACATTAGAAGAGGCAGCAGCTACTCAATCGCTAATGAGAATGAGGAACCTGTTTGCCATCATGATTGCTACATGTGGACTTTCCAACCAAAGCGGAGGATCTGCTTCAACAAGCAAGAAGAGACCATCCTGGTCAAGAGATTGAGTTCATGGATGACATGTTCAACAGGGCTCTGGTCATGCTGTAATACAAAATGATGGAGCTATGCGGAAAAAACCTGACTGATTTTGGATTGCCTTCCCCAAATTGAGAAGAATCAGTAGTTGCAAACAGGGAGTTGCTCAGAGAGACAGACTACTCAGTTGAAGTTCTGGTGACTTTTCTTGAAGAAAATGAGCCTCACCTAGTGCCTGATCAAGCAAATGCTTATGAACAGATCTTGCAAGCGATACAAGCGGAGCAGGGAGGTATGCTCTTTCTCGATGCACCTGGCGGGACTGGAAAAACATTCCTGATCAACCTTCTGTTGGCCAAACTACGTCATCAGGGGAAAATTGCTCTTGCTGTGGCATCCTCAGGCGTTGCTGCAACACTACTAAAAGGAGAACTGCACACTCAACTTTTAAACTGCCTCTCAACCTCGCTCACAATGAGAATCCAGTGTGCAACATCAAAAAAGGATCGTCAAAGGCAAAACTCTTAGAAAAATGCAGCCTCATAGTCTAGGATGAATGCACTATGTCTCACAAGTTAGCGTTTGAAGCACTGGACAGGACCTTGCAAGACATACAATAAAATAACTATCTGATGGGTGGCATTACAATGGTCATTGCTGGAGACTTTCGCCAGACCCTACATGTCATTCCTCGAAGCACTCCAGCAGATAAACTGAATGCGTGCCTCAAGGCATCATACCTTTGGAGAAGTGTTCAGACACTCACCCTATCCACAAACATGAGAGTACTTCTACGAGGAGATCAGGATGCTGGAGGGTTTGCAAACCTTCTACTACAGATTAGGAATGGAACTTTTCCTGTTGATTCAGAAGGACAAATAATCATTCCCCAAGGATGTGGAAATGTTGTAAAGTCCTCAACTGAGCTCACTAACATGGTCCACCATTATCCACCACTACAAGGATCACAAGTGGCTGCGTGAACGTGCAATTCTGGCACCAAAGAATGAAACATGAAATCAACATGACTCCACTCAGACAGCTTCCAGGCAGTCAGACATCATTCAAATCTGTTGATACAGTAATCGACCAGGACCAAGCAGTCCAGTACCCTGCAAAATTATTTAATTCTTTGGAGCCCGCTGGAATGCCTCCTCACCACCTCACTCTCAAGATTTGAACTCCTATAATGCTCTTAAGAAATCTTGAACCACCAATCCTCTGCAATGGCACAAGACTGGTGGTGAAGAACATGATGCCACATGTACTGGAAGCTACAATACTGACAGGAAAAGCTCAAGGAGAGGATATGTTTATACCAAGGATACCTCTCATCACCACTGACATGCCATTTGAGTTCAAGCGACAATAGTTCCCGGTTAAAGTGAACTTTGCCATGACCATCTACAAAAGCCAGGGACAGTCCCTAAAAGTGGTTGGCATAAACCTGGTGTTTCCTTGCTTTTCTCATGGACAGTTCTATGTTGGATGCTCCAGAGTGGGAACTGGCAAAAATCTGTACATACTGTACTTGTTGCTAATGCCAAAACAAAAAATGTGGTCTACCTTAATGTACCACAGTGAGACAATGTGGAGCCTCCCGGAGGGTGGCGTCCTACTGTGGCCTCGCGAAAGAGCCGCCCGGAGGGCGGCGATTCCGCTAGTGTGAGTATATATATATATATATATATATATATATATATGTGCTGATAACCACAAGGAAACAAGAAAGCACGAAGTTCCCAAGCGCTTTCGTGTAATTCACATCTTCCGGGGCTAATATATACAGTAGAGATCAAGTCCCTAGGGGACAGCAGGGGTGTCCACAATGTTCAGGTCATAAGGCAGTGGCCCTTTCTAATCTTCTTAATAAAAAAATTTACCATCTCTAAACACAGCAGCTGTCCATAGTCAGGTCATAGGGTAAGATGGCCCAACCTTCTCACTTGGTTACAAATCTTCTTAATCACAAAATTATCTAGTTTGTACATACCATTACTCAAATTCATGTTGACAGACTCGGTATGTTTAATGAGACTAGATTCTATAATGTTCCTACTGACAATTGAATTACAAGGTAATATTGAGGAGGCATTATCCCAGTTAATACAATGCTTATTATCTCTCATATGAATGAACAGAGCATTGGATTCCTGGCCTCTCCTAACACTATATTTATGCTGTTTAAGTCTAGTTATAAGATCTTTACCCGTCTGGCCTAAGTAGAACATATTACATTCCTTGCAAGGAACCTTGTAAATACAGCCGCCTGCATTGTTGGGGGAGTTCTTAATTAACATTTGTTTTTACAGTGCATGGGTTTTTAAAAGTCACATTAACGTTCCAGGTTTTCAGTTGTATAGGAATTTGAGATAAATTTTTGTTAAATGGTAATACTAAGAGATTTCAAATAATGTTAAGGCATTTGTCTATAAAAGACCTAGGGTACTTAAGGTTCAAGCCAATATTATAGATATATTTATATTCCTCATCAATGAATTCCTGACTGCATATTCCTAGAGCACGTAAAAACATTGATGCAAATCTCTTAGTATTATTATTTAAAAAAAAATTCTTTCACATTCCTATACAACTGAAAACCTGGAACGTTAATGTGACATTTAAAAACAGTTCAGGTGTGCATGATAACGAGAAACAGACAGGTTGAGAGGGTGAAGCTAGCAAGCAGGGCGGAGACTGGGGATATATATATGTATATATATATATATATATATATATATATATATATATATATATATATATATATATATATATATATAT